>NC_054744.1:22909141-23221141 GCF_018143015.1 Lytechinus variegatus | reverse complement strand
ATATATAAACATTTCATTCTTTTTCATCTTGAACCTCCACCCATCTGTTTAATAGTCCTGAAAAAGAATGTTTTTATTGAATAACAATATACACAAATTGCGTGGGAAACAAACTGATTGATGGCATACTATAATCATCATGATCAAACTTTTCATTTTTCATCATCATTATTATAATTTTTCTACCCTAAATTATTGGGGGGGATGATAATACAGGCCATCCCCCCCACTTGAAATATTGGGGGGGATATATCCCCCCATCCCCCCCCCCGTGATCGACACCCATGATGCCAAGACACATATACTGAAAAAGAAAACCCGTCAACTTCGCCCCTTTTCAAGACTCAATATCGAGTTTTTAGACTGCCAGTGTCCTGCGAAATTGAATTTAAGCCATTCAATTACATCATTGTGTAGACCGAAAAAGAAGACATGTAAGAGCGCGCGCAAGTCAGAGCGAAGTCGGACTCGGTCAGGTGTATGGATTTTACCTGCATCTTCAAATCCCGCTCATTAAGTGCGCTATGTTAAAATTGGTTTGGATAATTGTACGATGGAGAAAAACCACAAACGATGTATTGCCGACCTTACGTCATAATTAAGAAAAGTGAACGAAGGAATTTGGTGGACTTTATTTGAAAGGGAATTTAATGAAACAAACATGATAATAAAATAGCGTAGGCCTACATGTTTTTCATGTCGCATTTTTTTTAATACGGTACTAGTTCCATCAGTATTACAGTCTTCGGTGAACCTGTATAACATAAATTCATTTTTTTTTTTATTCATCCTTTTCATATGTTATGAAATTAAATAAAATCACAAACAAGATGATGCTCAACCGCAAACAGCCTCAAGTGAAACTTAAAAAAATTGAAATATCATATTCATAATTTACATCACAATAAAGGTTTTCTTAGTACTCCCCACTGTTTTTAATTCAGAGGATCAGTTTTGTTATATTTTATTTACCAAACCATTGCTTGACCTGTTAGTTAAAGTAGTGTTATTCACTTACAAACTCGATTATGAATATTACTTTGGACGATTAGAAAAGAATAGAATAGAAATGGTTTATATTGAAAAAAAAATCATTCGCGGCCCAAAGGCCGAATTACAGATTTTCAGACATAAAAGCAAATACACGAATATATATAAAGATTGCAACATAATGAAAGACGCGTATTAGAAATACAATAAAAAATACGTGAAAAAAAATAATCACATGCCTGATGTAAATAATACATGCATACTTTATTGTGAAATCAATCATTTTAATACAATAATTCAATAACCATTTATTATTTGATTCATTATCATAATTGATATAAGATTTTGTTATTATTATTTTTATTGCTATATATAAGAAGAATAATTGTAAGACCAATTATATACATTTATTTAGTTATTTCCTCTTTAAGGATATCCATAGCCTAGAATGATAAAGAACATTCCGGAACGTGTTTGTAAAAAGCTTTTGTTATGCTGAAAGGCCAAGGAGTATTGTTATTTCTGAATAGAGATTGCTTTACAATAGAGAATGTTAACAATTGAGGCTGTCAAAAGTGAAAAAGGATAATAGGATTGGCTATGTTATTGACATTGTTTATTTCAAAGAGGTAATTCAAGAGTGTTTCAAATGTAGACTGTTCTAGAAATGGGCAGAATGTTCTTAATGAAAAAATGTAGACAATACTAGAACCTTTCATAATAGTGTATACTAGAAGCCTCTAGAATAGTGAAAACTAGAAGGTACTAGAATAGTTGAAATGTATATATAAGGTGGCAGTTTCTTCAAGGATCATCATATCATACCAGATCACTTCATCATATCAGATCAGAGCTAAGAGTTTCACGCCAGACTTTATGTCAGAGCAGACTTTATTTCCATCTTGAATATTTATCTTCTGTGGAATTATTTGCACACCATCAATGAACTATTTGCAGTTATTTTGAGAGAGGAATTCTCAGTTCCCATCGAGATCATTAACTTGTTTAATGAACACTTTTCAACCCATGGATTGCTGAAATTGACTGTTAATCATCATCAACATCGTCTTCACGGACATATCAACTCGTTACAGTGACTCTTGTTATTCATCGTGCTTCAAAATCAGTTTCATCATCACCATCATAGTGAACTTAAGGATTTTTTGCCAGCCAACTTGAACTTTTATCTGGATACTATCATTTGGATTAATTGCCAGAACTGATTTCAAGAGACGTAAGATCATTATCATTTTTTGATTTGTTTGTGTATACTTAATTATTTCCTGTAATAAAAAAGGGAATTAAATTTTAAATTATATTATTGTTATTTGTTGCAGTATCGTAACATCATCATTACTATTAATATCACATTACTATCATTTTTATTGTTCACATTATCATCATAAGAAATTGAGTATTGCACATAGAGAAACATTGTCGTTTTGTATTACACTCATCAAAAAATAAAAGTAGATGTTCGTTCATAATTTACCACTGGTTTACATACAATGTGAGTAGTTATAGGTTATAGTAACTGGAAAAGTAAGGCTATAATTGTGTAGGACGGCTAACAAATGTATTTTAATTCCGGGAGGCTTGGCAATAAAAAAAAATTGTGAGACTCGTACATTATTTGATATATACACGATTGATTCCAAAGTGACGTATATACTTTTTTAACATTTCCTTAATGTACTCGACCATAAATTTCTTCTTTCGTCAAGTCATGTTTATTTTGTAAAATTGATATAATAGGCCTCGCTAATGAGACTTTTTGATCACTGATGATGTATTTGACTATATAAATTTTAATTGCAAACTCCTTTTTGCAACTTATCAACGGTTGTTGTTGTTGTTTTTATCGTTTGTGAGGGGGCAACTTGTCTTTCTCCCCCATCTTTCAAAAGTGGTTCACCTGTTTCTCTCCATCTCTCTCTCCCCCAATACCCCTATTCCACTCACTCAATGGAAATTGAAGCAAGGGAAAGCGGCACGCTACCCCCGAATAGTACCCAATTTCGCTAAGTGAACGCCATTGACCTTTATGTATCTGATCAGGCCCTGGAATACCTTATGCCAGTCATATAGAACCTTGTCAAAGAGTCCGACCACGATTCTATGTGATAGAGGGCATGCCGTTAGGGGACATGAATCGAATCGCAAATCATTTTGAAATAATATCTTCCAAAGTTTTACACAAAAAACAGAAAGTAACATATATCGCGTCCCCTCAGATCGCACTCACCTGTAAGTCCGGAAGGTTTAGCAAAATTACAGGTGTGTTTTCCCCATCCAGGAAAAGAAGAAGAAGATGATGAAAAAAGAAGGAGAAGAGGAAGGAGACGGAGAAGAAGAAGGACAAGATGAATGAGAAGAAGAAGAAGGAGGAGAAGAAAAAGGACAAGAGGAAGGAGGAGAAGAAGAAGAAGAAGGAGAAGGAGGACAAGAGGAAGGAAGAGAAGAAAAAGAAGGAGAAGAAGTAGAAGAAGAAACTGATAACTGATGATGATGATGGTGATGATGATGATGATGGTGAGGATGATGATGATGATGGTGGTGGTGATGTTGATGATGATGATGGTAGTGGTGGTGGTGGTGATGATGATGATGATGATGATTTCGATGCTGAGAAGAAGAAGACAAAGAAATCAAATAAGAACAAGAAAAAGGAGAAGAAGAAGATGATAATAAGATGAAACCAACAAATAGTGAAGAGTGAAAAAATTATAAAATAATAACTGAAAATACAAAAAAATTTACAGATGGAAAATTAACAAATAAAGAAGAATAAGACAATGAAAACATGGGGCAAAGAGGAGGATCAAACGAAGAGCAGAAAGAAAAGGAGAAAGAAAATCAAGACATTCTAAAGGAGAAACAATGATTCATATCGAATGAACATGCTCTCACAAAAAAATATGCAGTACCCAGGCCAGCTTTCCATCTACCCCAACAAAGCCTCGAAGCCTCCATCACTTAATACCTGCATTGCCTCCGTGCCTCTTAACTCGTTAAACTTCGTTAGTCTCCTTTAATTCACTTTGTGTATGTGCTACAAAAACAGGTGTCTGGCCTTGCAATGATTTCTAAGGACCTGGGAAAAGGAGGTCACAATCCTGATTTTCAAAAATTTAAAATTCGCCTATTTTAGGCCTTTTTTAGTTGTATAGCCCATGGAACATAAGCCTCATCTACCTTCATCCGCTATCCCCTCTGATGTCGATCGTTGAACACGCGATCGCGAGGGTAAGGAAAATAATCAGTTATGGTAAATAATGCATACCATAACAAAATGGCTTTTAATCTATAAATTAATCTATAGATTAATGCGTCAAAACTACAAAATTTTGGTCTGGGTTCGTTTTTCGGTTCTTATCAAATGTACATCTTTTGTATTTATATGTTTTTTCGACTATGTCTGTTTTAGATGGAAATTGTCAGGGGCACTTTGCAATCATAGGTAACATTAGATCAATTGCATCTCGTCAGAAAAGGTAAAAAATAGTGAGAAATTAATAAACTATAGAGAATATACATTGGATTTGTACATGAAATCGCGTGTTTGAGCAATTTTTTGTTTGACGTTTACACTACAGAACCCGAGCGTCGCGATTTAGGTCTTAAAAGTTGCGTTAGATTTAAAAATAAAATCGTAAAACTATCTTTTCAGATTTATGGCGAAAATATCGAAGGGGGACTAACATTCCTTATTCAAGAAATTGTAAAAACTTCATCAATGTCTCTCCCTGAATATAATGTACCGTCTGTGAAATTCAGTTGCGTTACGTTGGCCGTGGGATTCTTTCTCTATAAGCATGCTGTTCCTCCATTTTTTAGGGAGTATCATCTCAAAATCTGAAATATGTTACATTGTTGCTATTGCAACTTATCAGTTATCACTTTGGCATTCGATGGGACACGCGTATTATCAGGGGGAAAAAGGCGGCGCCATGAATGCATTAATTGTGTTTTAAGCCACAGGAAAAAGTGGAAATGTTATTAAGTAATCTGGTAATCCGCCTTCATAATTAAGTTGGGGCAACGCAGACAAAGATAGAGAAAGAGTAACAGCAACGGAAAAAAGAACGGAGGAAAAATATTGAATGGCAGAATAAAGACAGCTAAATTGTGAAAGTATCTGATGTGCACGTATTATTTCTTTCTTTTTTTTAAAGTGTCACACTTTAGTTCGTTGAGACCCCTCTGCCATCTACATACCCTAATGCCGAATATAATGAGATAAAAAATAAAAAGTACGCTGCTTCACTCGTCCCTCTGCTCTTTATTTTTGCGGTATTATTTTTCGCTTGACGTAATCAAAGTATTTTTCTGTTCCAGAATGTTTCACCAAGTAGCAATTAAGATAGCCCACTTCATCGGTTGACTGTATCTCTCAACAACTAACAATGTCCATAGGAAAAAAAAATCATTCGACTCAAGTTACTCGTGTCACCAAAGAAAATGGAAGAGTTTCTAGACACAATTATGACAGCCGTGCTCGAGCAATAAACTGTAACCAGAATAATCTCTTTAATGTAGAGATATTGTTTTACAAACAAACTTTTAAAATGAATTATATACTTTGCGTCGACAAGACACACTTTTAAAACTTTGTTTTTCAAATAATCCCTTTTCTTAGTATCCTTAAAGTTAAAAAAAAAGTTCCAAGCCCTTTGCAGGGGCCGCGGAATGGTTTTCAAAGTGGGGCGGGGAGGGGCTGAGCCAAAATTGGGGGGCTCACCATCATTATGGTCATTTGTACGCTTTTGTTAAAGGTTTTGAAAAAAAAAATGGGGGGGTTGGGGGCTGAAGTCCCCAGCCCCCCCCCCCCCGCTTCAGCGGCCCCTCCTTTGTTATATTAGTGCACACTTTTTGCGTTCTAGGCTCCGTAACCATGGTAACACAAAGATTAACGATCCATCGCTAAATAAACTGACTAATCAATATCAATGTTACACGCGCATTGGGTTTAAAATACTGACCAGGAACAAATTGGTTAGGTTCTTTCATATTTGCAATTCATGGCAAACCTTTGTGTTACGGAGCCCTGGGGGTGTTTTATGAAAGTTGTCAGCGCTATCTAAAATGTCAGTGCTGACTATTTCAGTGAAATCCTTGCTTTTGGTTGGCTGAGAAGCTCTGGCCTCTGACTGTTACTATGGTTACTGTCGGAGAAAGACATCTTGTCAGTGCTGACAACTTTCATGAAACGGTCCCCTGGTGATGTGATTACTTCATGTGCTATGTCCCTCTGCTCGTTTCTATTACAATAATTAAGTAATATAGTGAAATACTGCTATAACAAATGAACAAATGCAAATTTTCTTGTGAAATGAATTAAAAGATACGCCTCATTTAAAATCCATGAAACTAATGTTATTCATTATTGAAGAATCTTCTAGGGTGAAGTAATCATTACAAAATAGTAAACAATTTTTGTCAATTCAATGTATTAATTATTAAAGATAACTATTTTAGAAATGAAAATAAAAAAGGAATAAAGGGGTTGATGAGGGGTGATCGTTGTTCACTGCAAAAGCGATAAAGCGCTATTTTTACTGAAAGTATTATGAGAAAATTTTATTTACAAAATGTAAGTTTTTTCAAATAATGGACAGGATGGAGGGAATTATCTCATAATATATTCTCAATTTATTCATTAGGATGTCAGCATCCTTTCGTTTGACTATCATGTTACAATTTATTTTAGAGAAAATGTTCTCTTTTTTTATTCGTTTTATTGGTCTGCAGCTTTTCTTACAGAATGTATAAATTAGATTGTATCATTTAATTTGATAAGAAAAATAAATCCGCAACAGCGAAATTGTAGCGTTCGAATGTGGGATAGCTGACGGTACATTTATGTTCATGTTGAAGCTGGACATTTGATGCAATTACGCAGTCCATAATTAAATAACATATGCAACATTCGGTTCGTGTGATTTTTAACGAAACCCCCGTTTTGAAAATATCATGCATGAAGAATTTCTAAACAGGCGGAATACCATACAGAAAACATAAAAAAAGAAACGATTGTATCTTTGAAAAAGAAAAAAAAACATGACACGTTTGTGCTAAAATGTGAATTTTGAGGGAGAGTTAGGCCTACACTCCCTCACAGTATATTCCATTATTTTTAGCAGACATTTATTTTAGCATCTGTTGGGACAATAAAATGAGGCATTGTACATGTAGTATGAAAAGTGTGTGACAAGATGATAATAACCTAATAATAGAATTACCTTTTAAGATGCATGCGCAAACCTGCATAAATTGTAATTATCAGCTATTAATTTCACTTGTTGAATGTGAATACCATATTTCTTGTGAATTCCAATACCATTACGCTTCAAGAATACTAGCGGTAAAGCCCTCATTCTATCCCACCTCAAGCCACCCCTCCCCCATTTTAAGACATAATTACGATGACAGATAGATCACCGTGAAGGAACTCACTCAAGAAAAAATATATGCATTCATTATTAAAAACATGTTTAAGTTATTTCCCAAAAGGTTTGGGATATGAGGAGTGCACATTTTCAGTAAACTTGTACAAAAATGTGAAAAATGACCGTAATTAGGTATAATTATGTTAAGCCCCTCCCCTTTTATTTCTCCCCTTCACTTTTTAAATCGTTCGGCGGTGCAATGTAAAGTATTATAAATTTTCAGTTCATTATTTTCATTGGTATGTGAACTTGATTCACGTACCATGCGCATGTTTTCCTATAAGGTTCGGCGGAGAATGGCGCCTTTTAAATAATGTGTCTTTAACGCCGAAACCACTCCCCCTGTCGCATCGGTGATCTCTTGAAGTGATATTCCTTTTAACTGACGATTGGTTGGGAAATTAATTCCGACGCACGCAATCTTGTTTTACTACCCCTTGTTTTACGAAGTGATGGTAAAATCGAAGAATTTAGCCGGTTCGAGCATCCCCGTGAGCCAGCGAATGAGAAGAAGAGGGAGGCGGAGGATATGTCATGGCCCCTGTGTTTTGTTAAGTTTTAAGTCTGTGATTATTAGCGTCCCTTAGATTTTAATTATCGATAGCTCACGAGTGCGTCCGTGCTTGCATCCGGGCTGCGTTTAACGGTCGATTAACTTGCGGTGGTGTGGGCATAAGGGCCGACGTTTCACTCGTTACGCTTTACGCAAAAGAAATAGATAATTTTGCTTGATTAAATTAAAGAAAAGGTTGGTTGGGCTCGGTCAGAAATGAAAGAGAAGCACGCCCGAGTTGCCAGGGAGTTTGTTCTCTAACGCGGAAGTCCATGGGTTCGAATCAATGCACCCATTCTCGGCTGTGAAGCAACACCCTTGGTGGTCAGGAACACTCTAAAAACAAGAAATGTTAACTTAACATTTGAAAGGTTGGAGGAGTGACAACATTTTCTAAATGTTGCATTTACCACTTTAAATGGTTCTAACCACCACTTAAAATGCTGGATTCAGCTTTATACAAGGTTGGATGTAATATTTGGAAAAGGTCACTCCTCCAACCTTTCTAATGTTGATTTAACATTCCAATTTTTAGAGTGAATAACAATCATCAAATTCCCTATGATAGTAAAAATTCGGGTACGAATGCAAGAGCGGGTACAATTTCGCGCGATGCTTAAGTGATAAATCAAAGTAAAAAAAGGAGAATATAAAAACTCAATAGCATTCAAGGTTCCACTCTTCATTATTCCCTTACTTTTTAAACACATCCACGTAATGGATAATTATGATGCTGATGATGATGATAATGATACAAATTAAAAAAAGAATAATAGTCTTGATATCCAGGAATATCATCATCAACAATAATGCTTCTTCTTTATTAAACCTTCTCAAACACTTATATAGTGCTTTTCACCTTAAGCGCCGCATACTTTTACCTCGAAAATAAAAATTATTGTGATTAGTACAATGGTCTCTCAAATTAATCGATTGTCAATGAAATATATCATTTTCCAATTGCCTGTTCATTTGAAATCTTTAGATAGAATAATTAGAATGCAACGAAAACAATTTGATGATGTTTAAATAATTCCACTGTGGTTTGGACGAAAATAGAATAAAGAGAATTTGTACATAAAACAGCAAAGAAAAATAACTGTTTCAATTCGTCCTATATAGCAGCAAGAAGCACGAGTATAATAGTTTGGGGATTTTCGAGATCTCTCTTGTCAATTATGTCCCATTTTCCTACTTTCAACCTTTTATTTCTCTCAACTTCAGCAATATTTGTTTTTTCCTAGCTCTTTAAAGCTGTGCAAATATCCCTGAGTTGAGCTCGAAGCTCGCTCATACACGGTCACTAACTCTTATAGCACGTAGTATAAACCAATGCCTACAAGTAAGCGATACGTGTTGTGACCAATCTGTTAATGTTTGACTGGTCGAATAAGGGGCAAACTAGTGTTGTGGGCCGGGGGCGAAGAAAAAGCATTCGCGTCAGTGAATTTCAGAATGCGCTATGAAAAGAGATTAATATAATACATGCATATAAAAATTACAGATACATTGTATTTTGAAAATCAAAATGATTCGCCCCAGACCACACCTGAATTTATAAAAAATTTTTTTTCGATTTTTAAACATACTAGAATATTTGTAAGAAACCTTTTTAAAGATGTTAATTTTGTATAATTCCCGTGTATATAGGTCTTCGTAAGACATTAATTCTTAACAACCACTTGATATTAATCTTGTTACTGATCTCAAATTGAAAAAAAAATCGTTAATTTGATTAAATCAGACTTAAGCCAGCTAATCCATAGCACAGCCGATTATAATGAAATAATCTGAAATGATTAGTGCTAGGAAGTTGTTAGTTTTAGCCGGCGAGCAACGAGGCGGGGTGCACGAGTAAATTGCATTAAACACAAGGGATAAATCTCTATCCCGGTCGATTAAATGATGCCCCGCAAATTGGCAACCCGGTAATAAGGTTAGTACTAATTTCACTTCTAGAAATGATCATCAAAGTTCTGTATAAACATTACCGTGGGAAGGCGGGGCTCAAGATTAAATTGGATTTTGTTTTTGCTGTGATGACTATCATGAATAATTCATATCTTTTTAAGGACTAAAGAGGATATTGCTTGGTCAAACAGCACGTAAGGCTGTATTTAAACGCACGTTAATTAATCGATTCTCATGTATGTGTCATGATTTCTGCCCATGACATCTTGTACTACCATCTTTAAAGGCAGAAACAACTTTTAACAAATGTAGGAGTCTTTTTCACTCCGATATACATATTATATTTTTTGGCTAATCTTCTGATAAAATGATGCATTAGTTATTCATGCTAGATTTTATTATTAATTTTAAATTTGTTGATAGGGGCGTGTCATTATTTTGTGAAATTGTTTACAATGTACACCGCGTAGTTAACGCCATATTGTAAAGAGACTGTTTTCAATTATTTTGAATTTGAACAACATTTAGTCAAAGAAACCCTTGGCCTACTCGGAATGATATTTTTGCATGTAATGTATCAATAATTGAACTGAACGTGCTAGAGTGTGTTGATACTTCTTTAGAGAAATAACTGACTCGGAGACTAGGGGAAATAGACGGATAGAGGTTAAGGCAAATTTATTTTAAAACTTTAACCTAAACTGAATCACATAATGCCGGTCTTCTTTATTACAATTGATTGGTGGGGGTGAATTAGTTAGCTGTCCCTGATTTGAAATATTGCTCGATCAATGAAAGCTATTTGGATGGAGACGTGAGCCGAGTTGAGATGGTGTAACGATTGAGGTTTGTAATCGGATTACGGCGTAGTATGAAAACTCGTCATCATCGAGATCTGTTTCTTATTAAACGGGGTGTACTTGTGCGTATGAATGTGTGTTAGGAAGAGGATTATATATATATATATATATATATATATATATCTTCCTAACACACACTCACGCGATGGTGTGCGTGTGTGTGGGTGTGTCTTGAGAGAGAATGGATGATAGATTAAGAAAGATGAAGCAAAGAGAGAGAAATAGATAAGGATACAAGGGAGGGTGCAGAAATAGAGAGAGGGGGGAGAGATAGTGCACAGCAAAAACTGTGATGTTAACCGGTGTACATAGAGGACCACACCAGTTAATTTACATCGGTGTTAAATGGGTGGTGTCAGTTTTACACCTATAGGTGTTATTACAACACCTTTTTGTTGTTACATTTACACTCTTTGGGGTTATGTTTAATCTCTAGGGTGTAATTTTAACACCGCAGGGTGTGGTCCTTTATTAACACCAATTGGTGTCAGTTTTAACACCGCAGTTTTTAAAGTGTGGTGTGTCCTTGTACGTATGAGGTTATGGGCTACCGTTTTAGCCAAAGTGTGCCTTCCTCACCTCTTGAAAGTAAGAACCTTTTTCTTTTGCTAATAAATTTTCATCGGAAAAATGTGCCCCCCCCCCCTTGGAAAATCCTGGGGTGGTATTCTGGGACTCTGTCATAACTTTTGTCATATCTTTTGCTTGTATAAAAGGATTACGCGCATTTAAAGCTTCGTATTTTTGCTGCGCGCTAAGAGAAGACACAAAATTTATGACAATTTTTGTGACAAAAGTTATGACATCCACCAGAATACCGATTTTGTCATATCTCTGAGACAAGATAAAATATGGAGAAAAGACAATGTTCAGAATACCCCCCCTGGATCCGCTGATGTGACATTATTAGCTGATACCAAAATTTTCGTCGAAATTTGTGTCTGTCATGAACAAAGAGCTTCACGAGCCAGGTCTTTTCATGGAGGTGAAAAAATGAGGACGGCCAATTTTTCACGACTATATTCTAAAACAATATATCTAAAAAGAGTTTTCTTTATCAGTCAGCAGCTTACAAACAGGATGCAGAACGAGGAAAAGAGCTATTTAAATTAAAAGCACCCCAAGGCTTTTAATGAAGTGTCACTGGTTCACATTTAAGTGTTGATATAAACAAGTACCCAGTTTATCCACACACAAGACCGTGTCTATGCATACAGAGATAACTTCTGAAAAGCGTTACTATCCTGTCAAATTCTGATACTCTCGCCATTTAGTGTAGGTAAGTACATCTGCAGCGCTTGAAAACATTATCATTCCTTTATTAGAGCTATCTCCCTCTATGATTTTCCCAGCGATTAAAAATCTGTAGAATAAAAGAAATGATGAGAAAAGATAGAAAGAACAAAGAAAAAATAGTTTTCAAAAGAGAGTTGTGTCGTAGAACAATGGTTATGACATCCTCACCCTCCTAAAAAAAACACTTTAAAAAAAAAGATGATGTCATCTTAGGCCCTACCCCTATCAAACTATCCTGATGCCTTCGCTATATACCTTCAGGAATGTATGATATGAAGAAAGAACGTATTTTTACCTTAATCCAGTATAAAGGCAACATTTTTATTGATAAGTGTATTCCTTAATGTATGAAAAGGTTAGAAAATGTGACGCACGGGATAAAAAAACCTCCATATTGATTGGTCTATTGACTTATTGTTTTATTCATTTATTTACTTAATTTGTTTGTTTACTTATCTATTTATACATATCTTTTGATTGATTGATATTTTTGTTGATTGATTGATTGATGATGGTTGATTTGTTGATTGATTAATCGATCGATTGATTGCTTGATTGATTGATTGATTGATTCATTCATTCATTCATTGATTGATTGATTCATTCATTCATTCATTGGATGGTTGGTTGGTTGGTTAAATGATTGATTGATTGGTTTCATGACGAAGATGTGTTTTTATACATTTGCATATTACTTGTAAGAATATAAATACAAAATAAGGAAAAAGTGATATCATAGATACAGTCGAGCCTGGTCATCTTATGAGAATAGACAAAACATGAAATAAATGCAAAAAGTATGACATTGTCATTATTGTTAGTTATTGAAATAAAAAAGAAAAGGAATGAATCGGTGCTTTAGCAACTCCATACTACTGATAGTATTTTCTTCTGCTCCTATATATGTTACGGGTTTTTCCTTCATATTCTAAGCCTATTTGGTGTTAACCTTTAAGTCAAACATTGATTGATAAATACATAAATACATACATACACAAATAGTGTCAACAAGAAAATGAATTTTCACTTTTGATTTTGTTTTAATGAGACTAATTTTATGCAAATCAGACGGTTTGAAAAAAATAATATGAATATGTTATGCTTATAAGAAGGGTTTCATATCTAATGTAGATCTCTTGTTTTGGACAATGTTATACTGTACGTCCCAGAAAACAAGATGTAATAAAAAATTATCAATGTTTTAGCAGAGTTTGTTTACAGAGAAAACAGAAAAGGGACTCATTTAAAATAGAATAGATCTAATATGCCCTGGGTCACATATCCTGTGCATAAAAAATGCATGAATTGGACGACACAGAAAGATATCGCCCGAATACTTGATATCATTTTAATTATTGTTTCATGTTTGTTTCAAATTTTAAGGGGTATAGATGGGGCTAGGTATAATGTTGATTCGCGGTGACTAGTTACAAACTTTGATGCCTACATTTATCTTCATTGTGCTTCACTGGACTAAAGGTGAGGTAAATGAGTACCCAGTAAGATTAGTTCTGACAAAAAGATGACGAGAATACTTATCATTAGTAGTAGAAGTTGTTGTAGTAGCAGCAGTAGTAGTAGTAGGAGGAGGAGGAGTAGTAGTAGGAGTAGTAGTAGTAGTAGTAGTAGTAGTAGTAGTAGTAGTAGTAGTAGTAGTAGTAGTAGTAGTAGTAGTAGTAGGAGTAGTAGGAGTAGTAGGAGTAGTAGGAGTAGTAGGAGTAGCAGGAGTAGTAGTAGTAGTAGTAGTAGGAGTAGTAGGAGGAGGAGTAGTAGTAGTAGTAGTAGTAGTAGTAGGAGTAGTAGTAATAGTAATAGTAGTAGTAGTAGTAGTAGTAGTAGTAGTAGTAGTAGTAGTAGTAGTAGTAGTAGTATTAGTAGTAGTAGTAGAAGACGTATCGTCATTGTCATCATCATCTTTACCATCGTCAACATTTTCATGATCATCATCATTATTATGATTAAAAGTAGTAGTAGTATAATTTCATCTCACCCTTCTGGAATAACTGGACAAGAAACAATGACTCCCTTTAAGAACACACAATGAACACACACACAATCAGCTACCTGTAGACACTCGTTACTATATCTGTCACTACCTCTGATACACCCCCAATAAATCATGTGCCGATGGAGAGCATATAAACATTTTCCTTCGTTGTTTTCATTAGCGGGCGGCGTAACCCCCAACCAAAGATAGATAAACTATCGTCGGCGATGAGCGAGCCGAAATGCGAAGATCTATCATTCGGTTGTAGCCAGGCGTGGGAGGGGGAGGGGGCGTTCGGAATTGGATCATGATGAAAAGCAAAAACGAAGGGGGCAAGATGGTGTGCTTTCTTGCGATAGATTCGGTAGAATTGATGGTATCACTACATCACCAGCAGGGGCCGCGGAACGGATTTGAAAGGGGGCTGAGCCATATGTGGGGGGGGGGGGCTGATCATGCAAAAAAATCTCAACCACAGGGTAAATCTTATGTTTTTGTGCACGGTTTAAAACAAGAATGGAGGTACACACACACACACACATATATATACAGTATATATATATATATATATATAGTGTAAAGAAATGGATGAAGAGAACAATGGTAGGCGTAGCTTAAATCAAGGTTTCCCAGAGCCATCTACCCTTTGGAAAAATTGGTGATGCCGAAAAAATGCCTCTGCCGGGAATCGCACTTCCTTTGAACGGCGGTGCCTTAACCACTAGACCATATATATATATATATATATATATATATATATCACTATAATTGGTATAGCGTCGAAAATCTGTCTATCTGATCGGGGTTGCCCTAGCCACTAACCCGTCTCTGTGGTCTAGTTGTTAATGCACCGGCGTTCAAAGTAGGGGCCCGGGTTCGAGACATTCTTTCGGCATTACCAATTTTTCCCAAAGGGCAGATACATGTAGCTCAGGGGAACCTTGATTTTAAGCTACGCCTACCATTGTTCTCTTCAGTCATTTCTTTCACAAAATATTTAAATAGAAGAGTTGCCAAAGCTGTTGTACATACATACATACATACATACATACATACATACATACATACATATATATATATATATATATATATACATATCAGCCAATATCACTTTTGTATGAAAAATTTAACCAAGAGGGCATTTCTTTATACAGTGCGTCCCATAAAAAAGGAAACCGTGAATCCTACATCCTTTACTTCAAAGGCAAACATATATGATATTTCAATTACATCATCATACATTTCAATTTTTCCTCTTTCTTTCGAGGTGACAAACCCTTTACGCATTATAATGAGCGAGACAAGTTTGAAATTTTTATGTCAAAATCAGGTTGCGCAGAGAAATTGGACAAGATTGGTTGGTGATACGACAACCATACTTATTCGACGATCGGCTTATTAGCATTTCTTTTGTATTCTCTAACTGAGCTCTAAAATGAGAGTGGCTTCAGATTTACGTGTGAGTTTCTGCGCAAATCGTTTCGGATAGGCCTCTATATTTCTCGTTTTTTATCTGCCATGCGCAAATGATTGCTAAGCTGGTGGTCTAAAATTAGAGATGATATTTTACTCTTACCATAAGTGTCAAATTCATAGTAAAAACATGGTTAATTATTGCGAAATCCATCTCTGATAACGGGTTTCCTTTTTGTGGGAAGCACTGTATAAATACATATACTATACAGTCACACATAAAAGGGAATAGTAGAAATAACTAATGTGATGGCGTATATTTTGTTGTTATTAACCTTGATTAATGATTCTATGTGAACAATTTATATGTGAATGATTTTAAATGTAAGTTGTAATTATTCATCATGTAAATTGACATTTAGACCTTGTAAAAATTTGCAATTCATTTTTTCACTGTATTAGGTATTTTTGATAAACCATATGAATTGAATTGAATCGAACTGAATTAAAATTAAAACTAATGATCCAAATCTCCAAAATCCAAATCATTGAAAGAGTGAACGTTAATTTATGAAACCGGATCTACAGTAGAAGACGGGACAGCACAAGTTAACTAGGAGACTAAGACCTTCCCAGGTCTTAGAAATCTGGACCAGTTCTTGCTCCGTTACGTGTGAAGCACTATCATAATTAAGCGGTTCACACTGTCAAAAATAAACGATGTATTTATTCGGTTATTTTCCCATAAGCCTGATAATAATCCCTTTTTGTGTTATAATAATACGTGTATTTACCCCCTTGGTAGCCACTTCTGTTGGGAAACTGCTCTACAAGCGGGCCTGTATATTATGACATTATAATGCTGAGCGCCTATAGCAAAAAAGTTTTTGTAAGACTCAGTCTCGATCGAACCCACGACTTCGCGTTCATGAGGCGGGAGCTCTACTACTGAGTCACCATGCCTTGTACTATAATAATGTACACTTTCCATTCAACTGCTTGTGAAAACGGGGATTGTATTCATCAAGGCTTTTATATTTAAACTTCGTATGGTGGTTGAATGCTCTTTAATATTGAAGTGCTGCATTATCACTTTCTAAGAGTTGGTATGGTAAACGTACATCAGGTGCTTACTTTCAGCATTTGGGTGCTCAATGAAGCACCTTGGATGATGCACAATGGGTCCTCAGATGTAGTTCGTTATGAGATTGTTTTAAAGATAAATTCCAGTATTGGTAACGATCTCAAAAAGACTTTTTACAGAATCTAATATAATGACCACCCAAGTGTCTGTTTGTATGAATAAAAAATATGTGCCAAATGATGGAAGAAGTTGTGTAATTGTTGAGAAATAAGCAAAATAAGCAAGGATTCAGTCACTTCCGTCGGGTCTTTATTCCAGCAATATTAATACACTGTCCCACGTGTGCCTATCTGTGTTGGTGATCTTCAGTGTGAATATTTTGCAGCGTAGATTTCAAGATTTCACAAAGTTCAGTTTATGTGACTGTACTAGATCTAGATCCTCGATGAAATACTGACAATTAAGCCTGGTTTTACAGACTTTTCTCATGAAATCAGTGTTTACTGCAACTACTGGCATTTCTCTTTAACACATAAATACTGCGAATCAGTACTTTATTCACGAATTCCCAAGGTTCTTACATCGCAATTCAATTTGGAGTTTGTTTTATTTCTGTCATAATAATACATAACAATATATATACATGTAAAGAGATACTAAGAGTAACATATATATACATAATAAAATAAATTCTAAACATTGATAAAAAAGGAAAAAAAATAATGCTTGAAACGTGTTAAGGAAGTTTAAAGATAAAAGACAACGGATCAAACTTCAGATAAAAGATGGTTGGATAACTCATATTCAGTTGCACCAATTATGTGCAGCTGGTCTTACATGGGAACCAAATAACAGAGAGAGAGAGAGTCATGCTTCCTGCCATTCACCCATAGGGAGAGAAACATGAGAAAAGGAAAACAAAAACAAAATAGGAAAAGACAGGAAGGAAGAGAGAAAAGACAAGTCAGAAAAAAAGAATGAAGGAAAGGAGAAAAGAAGAAGAAAAGACACTATCAGTTTGCTCACTCCCACCCAATTACCCCCTCCCCAGACAAAAATCAAGGTCTCGAATGTGACAACGCTGATCTAAAAGAATTTAAGGTCATACTATGTTATGTGGGATACAGTTAAACAACTAAGTCCTCTTAAACTTTAGTTTGGAATAATATCCCTCATTGTGTTGAATGTTCCATTATCGGTGTAATAGGTTATGCACCAGCCTATTTAGGCCTATATACCACCGCCACCTTATACTCGTGTAGATTTAGGTCTGCTTGAATTCGTTCGATGTATTACTCTCCTATGAATTGCGTCCTGGTTAAAAGGAGGTCAAGAAGCCTAGCTACAGTTTTGAGTGGGATTAATCATTTATTCTCTAATAGATCTATTACATCTCTTGACCGAGATCTGATTTAAAGATCACATCAAATGCGTATACATGGTTTAGGTTTATACTTATACATGTATAGGATTGCCTATTCGTTCGACCCATTATTACACAGTTCAGTGGTTGAAGTATAGTACTATTAGTGGTGGTATTAGAAGAAGTACATAGTAGTAGTAAAAGTAGTAGTAGTAGTAGTAGTAGTAGTAGTAGTAGTAGTAGTAGTAGTAGTAGTAGTAGTAGTAATAGTAGTAGTAGTTTTGTTCATTTTTGTCCTCGGATCCAGGTAACGGTTGTGATTGCTTTGGGCTATAAAAATGTTGATTTGTGTGGCAAGGTTGTTACAAAATGTTTAAATGTGTCTGTTTTATTTCAATTGGCTAAAATACAATGTATAACATTTCTTGTCGTGAAAAAGCCTTTTCGGGGGTAGAATTTCTCTGTACAAGAAAAACTTTCATTTTGTAGTGAAACAATATTTGTTGTTCTTGTCGCTTGCTTGTCAAATCAGCAAAAAAATCGTTCACATGGACATGTTCTAGTACTAACAATAACGTATGTTAAATGCACTGTTCTTATAAAGTATTTTGTTTCATCTTATCATGCTTATAGTCTCTGAACTTACAAAACGAGCCCGTTCGAGTCATCTGAATTGGTGTTCACTACCTGCCAATGTATCTGGACAGTCATTATAATTACCGTCCAATGACAGCATTCTTTTGATGAAAACATAAAAAATTGAATAAAGCACATTTAAGGTTACATTCAAACAGGAACATGCCTTCCCCTGCCAGGTCCCCCATATTCTAAGTAGACTGGCCCTGAAATTTCACGACGAATCAATTCCTACTGAAACCAGATCTCCAAGGATCGTTATAAACTGTTTGCAAATGATGCTGCCCTGTCACCCTGGCAGACTATGCGTCGATGTAACGCGACAGTCACACCAATAAAACCGACTCCAAACCGACCATTTGAAACAATGTAATTATTTGGTCAGTCTGGGCTGTGTTTAGTTAACGTGACTGGGCATGATATACATGTACCACTAGACATATATATACCTATGCGATTAATGGAGGGATAAAAAAAACTTGATGGTGAAAACTCAATGACAAAACTTTTTCATGCAATCTTAAAATGATTGGTGAAAATGACAATTTTCTCGGTTGATATTGTGTCCGACCGATAAAAATCAACCAACTTAGATCACTCGTGGCCGAGTAGTCCAAGGCGCCTGACTCGTCTAGTCCGGGGTTCGATCCCCGGCTGTGGTACTTATAATGCCCATTAACAAGGCATTTAATCGACAGTACTCTTCTATCCTTCATTCAAATAAATTTAAATGCTACGTGCATTCTTTGAAACTTGGTATGGACTTTAGGGGGCCTTCATGCACACCTCTACGTTTTAGTCAGCGCATGCCAACGTCCCGAATAGCAAGGAGGTTTCTCATTGTCTTTTGTTAAAAAGATACCATGATATTATAGTTTGATACCTTAAAATTCTGTTTTGTGACAAGTCAATTCTAAATAGTAAGTATCTATTTTTTTATTGACAAAATGGGATTAAATGAGAAAAACAGCTTGCCATATTCGGACGTCGGCATCGAAATTTCATATATATCTTCTTTAACCCATGTTTACGGGTATACAAGTCACGAACTGTTATTCCGCACCCCAGCACCATATCCTCACTCAGTCTTCGATATTTTAATGTACTGGATCTCAAAAGGGAACCGCTCGCTTGAGCATTTCCCATTTCTCACCTCACCAATCGCACTGAAATCAGTGATACGGGGAAGGACTTCAAAGTGAGCGATGATAACCATGGAAGACGCCATCAAATAAGCTTGGTCGGTTCACAAGTGATGGAATTACAGATATTAGAATTGTGATGGTCCACGTAATAATGTCAATACCAGTTATACGCCAGGTTATGTAATGTACGACCGAGGATATTGCGTAAAGCTGATCGTAAAGTTATGCATGACTATATACGAGTGGCGGAAATTACGAGGCGCCAAATTAGTCTAATCAATTCCATTGGCACGTGAGCAATGCGTGGATCTCTTTAGAACAAGATTTTTAGAAGAAGCGTTTTTTTTTCTTGCATTGAAATAATTGCTAACTTTGCCAACAATGGTAATCTTGAAATGCAGGGGTCATAATCACGGTCGTAAATCCGAGTGGCGAACTTCTTTTTCAGGGGGGGGGGGGGGCAGGGGCGTCGATCCATTTTTCAGATTGGTTGGGGGAGGAGTCATCAATCACTTTGTATATTCAAATTTGAAAAGCGGACATTTTAAACACGATTTTAAATAAAGAACGAGTTGTGTATCTTAATCTCGCTTGCCGATTTCTGTGTAACACTACAATCTTATTTCATTTTTTCCATAACGATATGTTTGCCCCCCCCCCAATATTCTTATTGGTGGGGCGATCGCCCCCCCCCCCCGGATCTACGCCTCGGGGGGGGGGGTGATCTTTAGTTTCATCCGCCTACTTGTATAGCATGAAGTCACGGATTTACGCCAATGGTCATAATCTTAACTTTAGATAATGCGATTATGATGATTGAATCATTTTGAATGAACATATCTGAGTCCAATAATCATATTTGAATTTACGCGTCAGGCCATTCGTAATATATATATATTCATGTATAATGTGAGAAATTATACATGTACAGAAGCTTTGGCAACTCTTGTATTTAATGTTGTGAAAGAAATTCGGTCCCTTAGTTGCTTCTGAAAGTTTGATACCTTTGTCTTCTGATTCATGCATGATATTTTTTCGAATTAATATATGAATTTCAGCTTCATAGTTATCTTGGAAAGTCCAGAAATGTCTACTATATTTCATTTTCAATTCAGATGAATTTTGGAATAACGTCACATTTCTTTGATCCATCTCATCCCTTATTAGACTTCCCCCCATTATACGCCTCTTCAGGAATTATGACAGAAATGATGTGGTCGAAAGAACTATCATTCACGTTCTGAATTAATCCATTTAATCCAGGAAAGTGGTTTAAATGGACCGTGTCCAGGACAAGCTAGGTCATGACATGAATATACATCAGCACATCGTTTAAAGAGAAGGTATAGTAGGAACCTCACCTAACTTGAAAATCTGAAATCAAATGACCCTTTGACATTTCATCATAAAACTTTTTGGTTAATAGGCCTACTTTTTTGAATAGTAGTACAATGCGTTTGTCTAAAGGCGACTGAGCATCTCTAAGGAGTTCAAATTAGAGAGAGAGAGAGGGGGGGGGGGGGTGAGGGGATTACTTGACACTTTACTTTCTTATTTCCCATTTTTGTGAAATACGAAATACGATAGGACAGTGAATAGAGTACACAATTATGAGAATTTACCCCGTTCTACATTTCGGCTCTGAACGGTATTACCAATTCTGGTCACATTATTTATTCCCAAGGTATTAATATAGCGTTTCCATTTAGCTCAACCTCCGGCATTCTTTATAATAAGATGAGAATGATAAGTACAGGTGGGTAAGAATAAAAGAAGGGATAGTTGGAGGAGGATGAGGAGGAGAAGAAAGGGAAGAAGAAGAAGACGACGAAGAAGAAGAAGAAGAAAGAAATGGAAGAAGGAGGAGGAGGAAAGAAAACGCAAAATAGTAAGAAAAAATGAAGATAAAAAGAGTAAGAAAAGGAACAACTAAGTGAGGATGAACAGAAAGAAGAGGAAACCGAGAAAAGTAATAAAGCAGAATGAATTATGCGCATTGCATACTAACAAGATTTTGATGTTCTAAACTTAGAAACAGAAAATAAAAAAAGAAGTTTTCGTGTGCTTTGATTATCACTTGTAGTTGATTTGATTTTTTTTCAAGAAAAGATATCTTCATTTCAATGTTTCATCCATTCTGTGCTTTTAGGACCTTGAAATATCATTTAGATAATTGTGTCATTATATTTAGACGATTTCCTTTACGAACCGATATATCACCCTGGGCTTAACCGAACTCATACCATCTGAAATTCAAAGAACCGAATCGGCAGGTGTTAGTTCCAATCTACTAGAGATAAACGATTTAACCGCAATGTACCGCACTGCCGCGTTTGGAGCGGTGCTTGAATGACAACATCCGAGGGTCATTGTTTCCACGGCAGGCGCCAACTTGCGCGGATTTACACCGTACGTGTCTGTGTATAGAGCACTCCCACAGAACTACCGTTGGCTTTCAACTGGCCCGCGGCCGCACAAACCAGTCCATCCTGCAACACTTTCGTTTTTTTTTTAAAGCAGTTGTTGCTCAAAGTATTTCTTGTGAACGCGGTAAGGAGAGAGGAAGCTTAGCGATGAAAAGTTCGTGACAATTTCAGAAGAAAGTGGGGATAGGAATAGCGTTCTTTCGTTCCGTAATGGCGTAGCCTCCGGTGCTGGGAAATCCCTGGCTATTGACGTATGTTAGAACGTGTCTCTTTGGTAAAATTCACTTCTAAGAGCAACCCTGGATAAGCATTAGTGTAATAAAGAAAACACTGATTTCGATCGTACCCCCAGGGCAAACGAGGAGAATCATGATCGATAAGTATGTTTAATCCAGAAGAATGCGTTCTGATGCCTGTATCATATGATTATATTAACAGATTTTACAAGTATTAATATATTCTTGATTTATCTTGCAAAGTTACCAGCGTTTTTTATTTTATAAATTGAATTACACAACCTAGCCTCATTTTTCTGATAATTTTCAATTTTTCGTATTTTTTCATTCTTCCTATATTTCTTTTTGTCCCTGCCTATTTCTTTTTTTTTTCTTCATCAATTTGCAAAATAAAAGGGGCAATCAATTCCACTCCCCCTCCCCGCCTCATGTAGCTCTGGCACTGGAGTCCCTCTTGGAACACCAAAGCTTCCAAAAATTGTTCATCCAATTATTTCATGTCTTCGTTGTTTCCTCCGTCTCTCTCTTTCTATCTTTGCCTGTATGTCTGCCTCTTTCTCTCTCTCTCTCTCTTCCTAACTTCCTCTTTATGTTCACACGTTTTAATCAGTTTACTTCCCTTCACGAACTCCATAACTGCCTTAGATTGTTGGTACCATTTTTTTTGGGGGGGGTAATGCTTTTTTTCAACTATGGTTTTGTTGTCCCCCTTCCCTTTTTTCTAGTTTCCTCTGATTTCTCCTCTTGAAAATATTTTCGCCTCTCTCTTTTCCTCGGATCCAATATCTCTTTCCTTATATCATTTTTTTTTCATTTTTGACTTAATTTCCTTTAAAATTTTTCCAGTTTTGTTAATCTACTTCCCTTTTTTCACTCCCAGGAACTCCGTCCTTTCTCTGCTTCTCTCCCCACGCTCGGTAAAAAAAAATCCCATTGTCTTTATGACATTCTGTGTATTCTTGATATTAAAGCCATCTTAAATCTTCCATCCCTTGACCCCCTATCCTCTTATCCCCCCCCCCCCCCCTCTCTCTGTTACATTTATTTTGTTCTTTTTTCACCATCCTGATCATACACACAGATATGTATGCCTGCGACACACTCACATACCCTCCCACACGCACCCCAATCGTGTCCTCACAATCTACGCACACAATCATGTCCTCACATCTTCTTCAATCTACGCACACCCCACCAAACACACAAACACATCCCATATCTTTTCCGCCCTCTTTACACACAAACATCCGCGCCAACACACATCATCAAGCAGACCACACCCCATCTTTCTTCTTCTCTCTCATTCTTTCTCGCACACACACACGCGCGCGTGCACACACCCCCACTCACTCACCCATTATTGTCCTCTTCTTTGCCATTTCTTGCTCTCTACTATCGATCGATGCTCGACTACCCTCGCGAGGCAACAGGTGTCAAGGGGACGTTCACATTCAAACGATAACCAGCACCCTAATGATATCTTTTCGATTCGCATCGATACGATACGATGTTTTCTCCATGCATCATCTGATCATCCGTGGAGGTTTTTCAATTTACCGCCAAAAAATATTTTCATTAATCAAAGCAACTTCAAATTATTATCTCTTGCCGGGGCAAAGTCAAATTTTTCTTCTGATATTTTCTTTACCGGTCAAAGTGAACATCTACATTTTGAATATACATGTAGGCCTACCCTGTATAATGGGTGTTGGGTATACATAGAATATATAAAGAGCACAAAGAGGGAGAGAGAAAATGATTGAGAAAGGAGAGGGGAGAGAAAGGGAGGGTAGCGAGAGAGAGAGAGAGAGCACAGAGACTGTTTCATTCGAAAAAAAAATGAAATGTATTTTTACTTCGAAGTAAATTTCATGTTTTTCCACATTGTACGATATCTGCACATTCCGTTGCAATAAAAGTCTTATCTAAAGCTTTAATATTTCCCCAAAACTTTTAACTATAGGGTTAACCCATATTTCTTATCTTTCCAACATTGATATATTTATTGGATATACTCTATTCAAGCAAGTATTTCTCTCTCCATTCATCTTGCCTATCAATTTCCACTTTCATCCTTTTGGTCTGCTTTCCATTTGGTCATCTCCCACACGGTCTAATCATATTTGCGTTTATAACCATTTCCCCTAAAAATTAATATTAGTCTTATTGCCATTAAGTCCGTTTAAAATTTTCTATATTTTCCAGTGAGGATAGTATTTATTTCATCTAATACTACTTAGTCCATTATCGTTGAGGCGAACTATCATTTCTGAATGTATTTTTCATTCAAGAGGTATTTGCCAATCGGAGAAGAAGGTAAGCCAATTGCGTATAAACCCAAGTGAATAGGTCTTTTTCTCCCTATCCTTTCCGCTATCAACACTCACCGATATTTTGATGTATCATATAAAATGCACCAAAACTTTTGTTTAATTTAACGATCGTTATATCTCTTCGAAACGTAGTAAGCCATATCCATATATTATTCAATCCCAAACATTTATCACTCCCGTTCTATCGTTTGGAGTGAAGAGGGTTGAGGCAAATAAGGCGAACTTTTAATTCGGTCGCCATTACTCTATCATTTTTACAATGACAACTTGAGCTGACATCAATTACGAACTGGGAGGTTTACAATGCTGAGGTTTAAATTATACTTTCCTCTTTCATCCAGTATTCATAGCGTTTGCTTGCGTAATCTCTCTCTCCAAACTTCCTGAATTTAATCTTGAGCGTAGTTGGACTTAATCTAAATCTAAACGCCAATCATTCATATTTCATTTGACTTGATTTTATGATGTTCTGTTTCAAAAGACTGTTGACTTTGACTGTTACATCAATCAATATGATAGAGTAAATCATAAACCCGATTATTCGAGCGGTGTAGCCGATTACAATATAAGTTCTTTCATTATTCATAAAGCGCCATCGTTGTCAATACCATTCAGTGCTATAAAATCCAAAGATCGAACTGTAGCTGACCATTATACATATCTTATGCAGGACATGGGTGTATCTCAGTCATCAAAAAGGGCAAATTCAAGCGGAAATTGGGATTTCATTGAGTTTAATAGTGATTTTTATTTATTTTTTTTCATTTGCCTTTTTGTGACTTTGTCTAACTCGACCTATTGTAGCTGGCGAGTGTTCAAGTGCATTTTACAGGATTTGAGGAAAAGGGGTATACGGAAAAGAAGAAAAAAAACAGTTTTACATGCAAATAATTCTATTTTTCACACCTTCCCTTCGGAAGTCTCGATTTCGGGGAATCAAAAGTACAATCTTATTTCATTGGAATTTGAAAAAGGTCAACGTTTATTCCTTTGCGTAAATGAGTAGTGAATGGGTGGATAGAGTGTGGGCGGAACCCCTGAGGCTAATCGCTTTCACACAGTGCGAGATCTTCATAGCTATTAACGTCACGTATGTCCAGTTATGTCATCTATATGATCCTTTAAAAAAGAAATTTGCTGAATGCTCGGATTTTCTCAAAATGTTCATAGAATAAAGGCGTAAAAATGGGGCGGCGTCGTAGGGGGACAGGGAGTGGCCGCCCCCAGTCCATGATTTTTCAAATAATGGAGGAAAGATAAAGGAGTAAAACGAAAAATTCGAGAATGAAGAATATAAAAATGAGAGGTTTGGACAATGCAACACTATAATACCCCATATTTCAATTAGAAAATATATAACCTGAAATTTATAGGTCATCTACTCCCCCCTTTCAAACTACCTGGCGCCACCTCTGCATAAAACGTAGGAATGAACATGCAGCTATGTAAAAGGCCGCTTGAATGTTATATCATTAGAAGTAATGTATCTTCATTATATAAAGAGGCAAGTTATGTCTGAGAGTACGTGAGGGAAAGTCCGTCGTCACTGCGGCCAGCCAGCCTTTTGGGAGTCATTCAGCATGTTCAGAGAGACAGTACCAATTATTCTTCATCGTGTGTGTTACGTACGAATGTAGTCTTTTTCACGCGCATTAACTCTGCCTGATTCTGATTTGATGTATTACAACCTGAATCTGTTACCGGTCTTCTCTGATTTCTTGATAACATGGTGTCAAAAGAAGGGTCTCCGATGATTTCACCAGGTTGAGGGAAAGGTTTTTATTGTCCATTGCGCTTACGTGAATGATCACTCCAGGCCCCGGTTCCACATTGCTTATGAATTGAACAAATAGACGATGACTGTTAAAAGCTTTAAAAAACCTTGGCAATTATAGAATTAAATTTGCATTTGTCATTGATACCGAGCTTTGTGCAAAAGGGGCACTGGATTGCGCGAAATGGAGGTTGGGTGCAAACATGGTTATACAAGCACCAAGCACTTTCACTGCATTTGCATACTAAGCAGTTTAAGGGAATTCCCTTAAAACATTAAGGTTGAGTTCACATCATGCGGTTATCACCGAAATAAAGGTAATAAGTATACCGAATGCGACCATCTAATTCTAAGATTAATTAAGATTAACTTTTATTCAAGTAATACTCGGTAAAGACATGAACAAAAAAATCATATCGTTGTGTTTAAACTTTGTAAGATATTCGCTCTACATCTCCCTTTTTTCAACTCCTCCCCCCTCCCCTCCCTATCTGCCTGTCTCACCCTCTCTCTCTCTCTCTCTTTTCCTTCACTCTCTCCCCTCTCCCTCTTTCTCCACCCCTCCCTCTCTCTTTTTTTTCATACTGTTTTATTCTGATTCCATGAATAAAAATATAACATTTCAATTTAACATTTCAAAACACATAAAATAATATTTTACATTTCATATTTTGAGTTTTTTCACTAACTTAATACAAGCATAAATCATATATAACTTAAAGGAGAAAACAATGAAATCAGTTATCAGTGAAACACCACTCCTCCCCCCCCCCCCCCCAAAAAAAAAGTCTTCCCTTGCTCAATTGTGGAGGGCGATTTATACATGGAATACAAAGAAAGTACAAACAAAGGAGACCCAAATCCAAAACAAACCAATAAACAAATAGATATACTGACACTAGGATCCCCCTTAAAAAAATACATATAATATGCCTAACACTTTTCCTTTCATGTATCAAATATTCAACAATGATTTAAAACTATATGAAATTACTTGGCTTGCACTCATCAAAAACAAAGCAAATCACAAAAAAATAGACGAGTAAAAAAAAAAAAAAAAAAACATCTCTTCCCCCCTCTATCCCTCGGTCACACACACTCAAACCCACAAAAAAAATCACACACCTTCAATTTCCCAAACATACACACCCACCCTCCTCGCTCACGCACTCTCACACACACACACCCACATGTATACTTACATCAGTCAAATAAACTCATGTACACTTCTTTCTCCTTAAAAATATGTTTCATTAATCAATACTTCCCGCCCAATCATTATTTTTAATAAGTGGCAAAACATATATACTGTATTTACGGTGTGAAATGATTGTTTCTTGTACATGATGCACAAATACCATGACATAGTGTTCATTGTATCACTAACGATACCACAACTTGGTACATGCGTTTGTGTATGAATGGACTAACTCCGACTGCTTCTTTTTACAAGTAAACAATAATTATTAGCCAATATGAAAAAAATGATCACACTTGATAAATATTCGAAGGAGGAATATGATATTCCAACAAAATGTAAGTAATAAGCCTATTCAGAAAGTTTTTCCTCTCTTATATTAAGCCTATTATGTTTTTTCTTTTTATGTTCGGAAGAGTCAGTATCATATATATAAACGTAACCTAACCTGATGACTTCCGAATTCTGTAATTCCGAAAGCCTTTGTGTTGGGGACACCTTGTCATGCTTGTTCCAGTAGGCAGTTGGTTGATAGCGTACACTGTAAAAACAAATTATTTGAAATTTCTCAATAAAATTGAGGCAAAATGTTGCCTTATTATTCAAGTACTTTGCCAGTGTTTGGCAGTTTAAAGTAAATTTACTTATTTCTTTGCATTAATTTCACTCAAGTAAATTAAGTTGCAATAACTTAATTCAATTAAGCAAAACAATCACTGATATATATATATTATATATAAACATATGGAGGAGTGGAATTTCGTGATTCGAAAATCCGCTCCCCTATCGTCTCACTTTCATTGGCATCATTTTCATCTTAGAAATCTTTTATCCAAATATAAACTGTATGCATTGTCACTTACCTGTATAACATTATAGGTATTGACATTAATATTTATACGCGACCGTTAGTTCTAACAAATAAAACATTGAGAATGATATTAATATTTTCCAAAAAACTAAAAGGAAAGCTGAAATTTTCTGATGAGCGACTATAATGTCGATCCTTCTTTGATTCAACAAAAGAATGAAATATTTCGCACACCCTATATGATCCAAAACAATTTCAAACACAAAAAGATATGATAGTTATTTTTAAAATTTACTAGCTCTTAATGAATATTCAGGTTATTATTCAAATAAGGCGTTCATTAAAAAATATATACTGTAAAAAATGGTGTGCTAATTTAGCACTTAAATGTATAGTGACTGCAGTACGATTGCTGATTTTCTAGTTTGAAATTGAACTAGAAAATCAACAATCGTAGTGTAGTCACTATACAAGCACTTTAAGTGCTAAATTAGCACTTCATTATTTAAAGTGTAAGCTCATTAAACCCGATTTTCTAAGTAATAATTTTCTTGGCCTAATTGGAGTTACTTAGATTTACTTAAAGGACAAGTCCACCCCAACAAAAACTTGATTTGAATAAAAGAGAAAAATTCAACAAGCACAATACTGAAAATTTCATCAAAATCGGATGTAAAATAAGAAAGTTATGTCATTTTAAAGTTTCGCTTATTTTCAGCAAAATAGTTATATGAACGAGCCTGTTACATCCAAATGAGAGAGTTGATGACATCACTCACTCACTGTTTCTTTTTGTATTTTATTCTATGAAATATGAAATATTTTGATTTTCTCGTCATTGTCATGTAAAATGAAATTTCATTCCTCCCTAAACCCGGGGGGGGGGGGGCCACTTCCATTCACGAGTGGATACCATGCGCGACCATGGGGTCTCGAAAAGCACCCTAAACACGTAATTTCCATATTCTGAAAATGCACCCCTTAACAAGTATTGGCGTGTGAAACCCTACCCTTAACAAGTATTGGAAACAAAACGATATACTCTTGGCAAATATTCCTGAAATGAACCCTAAACAAGTACAGGAATGTTTTATTGTTACGGGTCCTTCGGTCGGCTTTACCTTATTTGGTTTAGTACGACCCCACCTTCTACACCTCGCGCAAATCGGACTCTAAACACGAAGTGTTGGGGCAAAAAGGACATCCTTTATAAAACATTTTAATTTTGTTTTATCATCCTCGCAAATTCAACCCTAAACACGTAATTTTCCTAGCGAAATAGATACCCTTTTTTCATTATTTTTGTGTTTTTGACACCCTTATCACGTTACGTACGTAACGTGCCCTATCGTGAAAAAGACATCCTTTTTACGTGTTTTTTTGGTCGCGCATGGTATCCACTCGTCAATGTAAGTGGCCCCTCGGGCCCTAAACACGTGGAATTCCATTATTTTAACATTTTGTGCTTCAGGCAAGGAGGTCCTAATTGTCAAATTTGTACAAATTGAAATATTGTATAATCCAAACAATAAAAAACAAAAGAAATAGTGAGTGAGTGACATCATCGACTCTCTCATTTGGATGTAACTGGCTCGTTCATATAACTATTGTTGAAAATAAGCGAAACTTTGAAATGTCATAACTTTCTTATTTTACACCCGATTTTGATGAAATTTTCAGCATTGTGCTTGTCTGATTTTTCTCTATTGATTCAAATCAACATTTTTCTGAGGTGGACTTGACCTTTAATAGAAGCAAGCTAGCAATATATGTATATTGAACCCAGATAAATCAAGTACATTAAAAGACAAGTTAAATTTACCGGAAAAAAAATCGTGAAATAATTACAAATAATCGATTCTAGTTACACTGTAAAAAATGATGTGCTAATTTAGCACTTATATACAGTGCTTGTATAGTGACTGCACTTCCGAGTGCTGATTTTCTAGTTTGAATTTGAACTAGAAAATCAGCAATCGTAGTGCAGTCACTATACAAGCACTTTAAGTGCTAAATTAGCACTTCATTTTTTTACAGTGAATATTATATTAAGTGTTAAGTACTAATTCAGAGATTTTTTTCCAGTGATAGAGGAACAACAGAATCACACTGTAATAGTATCTTTTATATATAAAAAAACGAGTTTAATTCTTAAAGTGAATATAGGATAACGTGCATTACCACTTGATATGTCATATCGCGTTAACTTTATCGCAGTGCTAAGAAATGTATGTTGACAAATGAACGGGTGAAATGAAATAAACTGATTAATTTCAACGAAATTCTACGCCAATACGTATAGAGTCACCCGATACGTATTCGAGTGGTACTCTCTATGTCCACATTCACAAAATGACAATGGAAAAGAAATACCGCAACTATGTAATAATAGTTTTAGCCATTAAGACTGCAGGGGCCGCGGGGGGGGGGCTGTAAGGGCTTTAGCCCCCCCCTTTCGAAACCGTGTACAAAAACGTAAAAATGACCATAAATTATGATTGTGATTTTTGCATGGTCAGCCCCCCCCCCCCCTTTGAAAACCCTTCCGCGACCCTGAAGAGCAGGATCAATCAGGTATTCGTTCATCACATTGTAATTCAAAATCATTGGAACACTCTTAATAATTATTGGTAGTATATTTTTTTCTATTTTCATTTCGTCTCAGAAATGTCGCCAACATGGTCAAAATTGAGTAAAAACAGTTTTTGTGATGCCTGCATATATTTATCGGGGGGGGGGGGAGGGGGGTCAGGAAACCTTTAGTAAATTTAATCATGACTGTACGAATAGCTTGGTGTATGTGACTTCAAAGTTTTGTATTGACACGATGGAACTAAATATTTTTTCTTCAGCTATTAAATAATAACTCAAATAACGAATTAATTAATTAAATAATTAATGTTTATTTATCCATAATTTATCTGCGGATTTCATTTTCAACTGCCATTGAGACTCCCGTTTGACGTGTCAAATTAAACGCGTTTATAAGATTATGCATACCTTAACAGACGAAAACAGCACTTTAGTAAACTTTTCTAAACTATATTATTTTAATTTTAATGCAATGGTGTCAAGAGTGACAGAAATTAGGATGTTAACACTGTTTTCGGGTATTAAGATCTATCTTGCTAGACAATTTTTATAAGATAAGTTGTATCACTTACACTTCAGTCACATTCGCTCTTCGGCGGCCGTACCGCGTGTCGGAAACAGCTGTTTTAACATTTTTTTTTTTGTGGTAATAGCTACATATAGGTGGTTTGAATAAAAATGAATAAAACGGCTTGTTTTCCACTCGCGGTACAACCACCGTAGGGGAAATGTGACTGCAGTATTAATTTCCATTTTTCGTTCATTTTCACATCGAGTGCGTAAGTTTTGTGAATTAGATGTATGATTTCGTTTTATTATAATAATAATAATGACAATATTATTCTATAATATTTTCTATAGCTCATATCACATTATGATTATGTCTCTATTCGCCTCTATCATGTCTATAGTGCTTGGATATTATTACCTCAGGATTTAGCTTGGCAGCCGTAATTACTGACAGCGCATACGCATTTCAAGGCACAAATTCCTGCCAGGTACTCATTAACCTCACCTGGGTTTAGTGCAGCACAATGTATAAAAAAAAAATTGCTGAAGGAAACTACGCCATGGCGGAGACCTTCTGTTTCAGAATCTGGAGATTAATCACTGGGCTATGTCGCCTCTCAAGTGATTCAGTTACTGTAGATTTTATCGCGTAATTTAGCCGTGCCTGACTGAAATGTCGAGTTCATTTTATTTTACCTTTGTCTCTTTGGAATCCCATTGCTGTGTGTGTACGTGCGTAAGTTGACATGGATATTGGTCCAGATAATATTCCCGAATCATAAATAGATAATGGGTCGTTCAGCGAACGATATTCATACACAGAATTTGGGATAACCAAAAATAATTATTGATCGGCGCTTCCATTTTCTCTTGAATAAAAATGGATTCTTCAAACAGAGTTGTAGCCAGCCAGGGTTAGAAGAGGACAATTTCGAGGAAATTTGACACAATTTATGAGGTTTGCCCTCTTCTGGTAAAGACACTTCCCTTCTTCAAAATCGATAACTCTGCTCGGGATATATATCGGTTACCATGGCGACTGAGTATCGATGACGTAGTCATAGACATCATAAAAAATGTAGACTGTCTGCGAAACTCACGGCTAATTGAAACTGTGATTCATATCTTCTATTTAAGGTGCTTAGTAAACAGACATGCATTTCTATTCATGTATTCCAGAAAGTTGGAAATAGCGCGTTACTGTTTCTCTAAACGTTTTGTACAGTGTTAGTGATGATGTCGAAAGCAAAAGCCAAAAATTGAGGCCACAGAGCCGGAACTGGCCCAATGTACGACGGAAGGGGGGGGGGTGACCATTTCCTTTGATTTTTAAGACATTAAAATAGAATGGATGGAAAAAGAAAGAAGAAAAAGAAAGAAAGAAAGAAGAAGAAAGATATGGTTATAGGTCGAAGATTTTTTTCTTTTTATCGCTATTCATTTGTCATTTGGAGATAAAACTGTGCTGAGCAAAATGCCAAAGCACAGGGGTGGCGGAACAGGGGGGGAGGTGGCAGGGGGCAAAATAAATAAATAAATGAAGTTGAAGTAAAACATTATACATTTTAGGTTAGAAAATCACACGATTTTCGCATCAATATTTAGTATAAGGTATTCGTCCTGTTCATGGTTCCAAAATGCATGGAATGTCCAGTTATTTAGATTGGAACTTGGAATATCACACATTTTCCGCTCGTGTTTCGCGCTCGCGTCAATTATTGTTTAGTAAGATACGCATCCTGTTTATTCAAATACATTTTTGTCTCGTGCTTTGCGCTCGCACCAATTATTGTTTATTAAGGAAGTCATTCTGTTCCTGGTTAGATAAATACCTAGAATGTCCAGTTTTCTAGTTAGAATATTACAAATTTTCAGCTCGCACTTTGCCGCTCGCATTATTCGATTTGTGATACATGTAGCCCGTATCCTATTCATGAGTCACTGAATGCAGTCTTTCAAAGGTTCCCTTTCTGTTCAGTGTATTAAAAAAATTCAGCTCGCGCTTTGCGCCCGCGTTAATTTTTTTTTTAGATTCACATCATTTTTCATGAATACAATTACTGCTCGGAATCTTTACTTTTCATGTCTTATTGCATGAATTGTCCAAAAGTTGGAGCTCGTGATTTGCGCTCGCAACATCTCTCAAGCCGATGCCCTTTTCACAGTAATTAGATCCATAATTGACCAAAACAGCGAGTTTTACAACTTCGCGAAAAATAAAACCTAAATATATATCTTATCAATCAGAAATCACTTCAAAAAGAAATTGCTCAACTTGATTACTAAAAAACACCCAACTTTCTTCACAGAGATGATTATCTTATTTTGGTGAAATCATCCGTTTGCACCAAAATGCCCTTTTTGGCACTATATAAGTGCCCTTCCCCCAAAAAAAACGAAATTATATGTTCCCCCGCCCCTGCCGAAGCGCATCCGGTGTTCAAAAAACATACACCCAGGCCTGCATACACCTATTACAACCCGCATGTTGTACCTGACACTTCACTTTGACATGTTTCTCATTTGGCTGGTGTTTCCATGCACTTCCATTATAAACAGTGTGTTACACCATAGATATAAGATTATAGTAGAGGACCACACCCAGAGTTGTTGGAATAACACCGTGGAGATTGAACGAAAAGGAGTTTTAATTTTTTTAAGCACAAAAGCAATTTTTTATAACTGAACCGGACTACCCTCTATCTTATTTTATCATTTTTAATCACAAAAACATTAATAAATATTAAATAAATAAATGTAAACGTAAGAACTAAATGTAGTGTGATAATGCACACATAGGTGTTGAACTAACACCAAAATATTAACACGAGAGTAAATTTGAATGGTGTGGTCCTCTGCGGACACCAATTAATACCATAGCTTTTGAAGAGGGTAAAGGGAGAGGGTGTCAACATGGTCAACCGGGGATTGGTGGGTTTCAGCCCCCCCCCCACTTTTCACTAAATCGTATACACAAAAACGTAAAAAATTGTGATTTTTTGCATGGTCAGCTCCCCCACTTCTGGCTCAGCATCCCCCCTTCCCACTTTCGAAACCGATCTGCGGTCCCTATGAATTGAGAAAAGTTATGGACCAACCGTCCATGGTCATTCGTATCCTAAAAAGTTGGAACAGAGTTCATGGTAAAAGTGTTTATGTGATTTCGGAGAAGAAAGGAAATACACGATTACTGACTGTTCAGTCTTTCCTATCCTCGGAATTCCATTCTGATTTGATTTTGTTAAACTTAATTACTGGGAATTAAAAAACCCACTATCATTTTTTTTCCTACATCGCAAATGACTTTCGGAAAGCAGTCCGCCGATTCGATCGATAGGTATATGTTTTAGTGTCCGCCTAATCCCATGCTCCGTGATAATATTTTTTTCCTTAAGAGTACAACTACCATCGTGACCATATCAATACATTTACATTACCGGTTCTCAGAAGCGATTGATTAATCTTAATGAATTACCATGCGGTTTAGAGTCACGGGGAGTTCCTCTCTTTATTGACGGGGTGTATTAATGGTCCAATAATTCATCATTGTTTTGACGATGATGGTGATGATTAAAAACAAGCTAACTGTTGTGCTTGCATGAGTGTACCTTTCCGCAATCACCCGCCGTCTATATCGATTGATTTATGTCGATACGACATGTATAGGATCTCGTTGCGGTCCACGCGATGGAATTGTGTGAAGAATGGGGGCATGGACAAAATTGTGTATGCGTTGATGAGCGTTATCGTGTTATAGAGAATAGATAGCAGAATGCGTGGGTGAGTGAAACCCTTTTAGAAGGAGACAGTGCCTTCTTGCTCAATTATGGGGTAAATATTGATCACACAACTAAGACAATCCATCATCTGTGATTTAAACGGACACAAATTTCAAGATTTCGAGTACAGAATTGATATCAGGGTTACGTAACCAAAAAGAGTGGGGGGGGGGTCGTTAAGTTAACTTTGTTACGGATACTTTTATTTAGCCATAGGTATATAGCCCGCCATGTCTATCAATTAGTTTTGTATCCTTGCTCGTAAAATAATGGCATGCAAACAATGAACTAAAAAAATGGTCCGGCCCTAAAACCTCCTACCCCCCTTCCGAGTTCACAACAGCAAGAACGAAATCCCTTAAACCTATACAACCCCCCCCTAAAAAAACCACACACACACATGCAAAAAACATACACGAGTTAAATTAGAATAATAAAACTTTATCATAATACCTAAGTTGGTTGATTTTTATTTTCTGCATTCACATCAGTGATGAGTAAACGGCATAACATATTTAGGGAATATTGGATGGCTATGAGTGGGATGCGAAGAAATATTGTACGAGCTGATGAACAATGTTGTTCTTCAGCGATTAACAATATTTCTACACATCCCACGAAAATTGGCCATCCAATATTATTATTAGTAGTATTATTATCTAGATACACCCACAAAGCTAAACATAACGTAATGAAGCAAAAAAAATGTTTTTAGTAACCATCATTTATGATATTTCATTGTGACGTAACAAAGCTTCATGCGCACAATCATTTATAACCAATGATAATCTTGTGGGCGGGGCAAGATATTCATTTCGTCCAATATTTTCAATACTGGATGGTTTTCATAGGCATAAAAATCAGTTTTAATATTTTGTCTCTTTGAAACAACCTCGTCAGACGTCGTGAGCGATTAGACTTAATAATGATGGCGATTATTTTATTTTTTATTGCAGTATCAAATCGAAAAACATATTAGGAATATCCGAGACATGCATTACATTTTGTCACTTCGCATACTACTCTTTCGTAAAACCATTTTTTTATTATGTTCATGAATGACTATCAATTACCCACATCGCTGACCTTTCTTTGGTAGTGCCCCCCCCCCCCTTCACCCCCACACCTTCTCAACTATTTGCAATTTATTTTGAAAAGAAATAAAAAAGGGAAGCGAGGGGAAGAAGAAAGGTACGCTTAAAGAAGGTTTGGTTCTGTAATTCTAAATTATTACTACTCTTGTTTAATTAGGAGAACAAAACACTCCTTTAACGAAACATTCGTCTGGTCATCTCCTCAACCCCATTTATTTTATACGCTGGAGCCGCCCAACGTGGATGTATCCTACCTAACTACTATTCACCTGTTCAAACTAACGCTGAATATATAGCACGTGTCTGAGTGAGTAACCTAGTGAATAGTATCGCCATTTATTTTACATCGGAAATCTTGACCCATATATAGGGAATATTTAGCTAGGGACAGAGCCCCATCCACTTAAATCTCAAGTGTGCTCTTGCAACGTTTGCTACAAGCAAAGTACTTCAGACCCCGGGGGAGCATTCGTGACGAATCTATATGCAAAGTGATTTTCGGCTCGAGTCTAAAAATGACCGTTTTTCGATTGGGCTATTTTCAACAAAAAATTTAGTTCGGTCATACTTATTTCATTTCCTCGGGCAAACATGCATGAAGAGATCATGAAATAAAAATGTGTTTTTTGAGGAGGACGGGGAGAAGGATATAGCTCGATTGAGCGGTGTGTATACGGGTCGGTAGCTTCTTTCGTTCGCTCTCTTGTCTCGCGTCTTAGTGTTTTATTGAAGAGGGGGAATGGAGCGGAGATAACTCGTGCGTCATACTCATAGTCGGCTGCGTGGATGTGAGTTAGTCTACCGTATCTCGACTCGCTGCATCACTCCTCACTCTTCATTTACCCCGAGTCGATCGGTAGAGAGTGAGGGACGGGGAAGGGAAGAAGAGGGGGAGAAGACGAAGGAATGTCAGCGGAACCCGCGGCTATATGCACTGATTTATTTCTCCTCCCCTTCTTTTGGTTTAGAATCTGTCTCATCATATTCTTTTTAACTATCTGTCTTCACACCCACTCCTAGGAATATTTCTATCGACTCGCGTTTAGAACCAAATCGATCAGTGGGCCCTTTACGATGCGCCGAAGTGGCATGAACACGTCTGTGAGTTACTGCATTTTGGAGGAGTGCATCGCTGGATTGTTTCTGCTTTAACCCTAGGTCGAGTAATCGTTAATGCCTATAATTTCTAGTCTGCACTTGGTAAAGCCAAGATGCATGGTATTATTACTAAACTTCAGTTGATCCAAGTAGTATGTCAAAACACCTATGTATTCTGAGAGGTTCTTAAAAATACAATGCCTTTGCAGTTACGCAAAAAATGCTAAAGTCACCAAACCACAACATATCCATGGTTCGAAAATAAAAACATCTTTAAACAATATATATTGATGAATACATGTCATATCTGATTAATTTACTTTGTTTTCTTTATGTTTGATCACTACTAACTTCTTGCTACCATTGTATGAGGCGCGTGCTAAGTTGTAGCCTATATCTCATTTGGCGCGGGGGAGGATTCGGCGCCCCCTATACACACTAAAATGATGTGTACATCTCGCCTTTCCCTCGTTTTAAATCGCCCCCGGCTGGGTCGGTGTCTTTGCACTTCTGCGTCTACTTGTTAAGGTGTGGATGCGGAAAGTTGACTGTTATATATAACCTCTCTCTCGAGGGCATGCATTTCACACACACTTTTGAACACGTTCATGTAAATAGTCAGTTTTATCGACCCGAAGTCTCCCTTAACAGATTTCCTATCTATTCCTACCAGCCATCTTCCAGCTCTGCAGTCATATTCCTTGTGACGTAACAACGGCGAAGAGTTGTGGCATTATCAAGACTAAGGTGACTTGAAAGAGATAGAGAGAGACAGACAGAGAGTGAGAAAGAAAGAGAGGGAAATAGGGGCTGATAGTGAGGATGACGGAGACGGATCCTTAAACATAGAAAATCTATTGGAAATACCAGTCAAATCACAATGAAAAGCCCGAAACGAAAATTGGCAAACCGGAAGAGCTGATCGTGGTAAGATTCTGAGCTGACCTGAAATGGCAAATAATGTCGTTTGCCCATAGTCCAAGATGAAACTGTTGTTTCAATTCACTGATTTTTGACAAAGACTACCGTTGTCATGAAGGGCTTTTGACAATGCATTTTTAATGTTGTAAAATTGCGAAAAAAAATACCTGTCGGTGAAAGACACCGCTCATTTGAAATTATTGAAATTATTAAATATTGAAATTATTTTTTGTTTTTATATGAAGTTTCCTTGTTTGATCGTCCTATAAACGTGTAATGTGACAGACCACTGTCGCCATCATCAGCTGCGTTTTGTATAATAACGATAACATTATGACTCTTCAATCAAAATGCACACCCCTTCTACATCCACACCCACTCGAACACATAGATCCTCCCTTTCCCTTTTCCTTCAATGTTTATCCCCTTCCCCCCCCCCGTACATGTCCTCATATAATGACCGTCATAGCAACACCACTACACCATCACCACCACCATCGACGCAGCCATCATAATCATCAGGGGCGGATCCAACCTTCGCCTATAGGGGGGGTCGGATTGTTTTCCAGCCATATATTCCCCGATTGGCCGCTCGAAGTTGATTTTCGTTTGTTTCTTTGAAGGGGTAGTCCTAATAGTCACTTATTTGATTTATTCGTATAAATCAACATAAATATATAATAATCTTATAATCCTAATCAAAATAGTGCGAGCGCAAAGCGCGAGATAATTTTTTTTAGTTAATGCATTTTGTCATTCTGAACAAGATGTGTATGCAAATGAAAAATTACTGCGAGCAGAAACTTTTAATAAACGTGTTGAACTGATCGTAGAGGTACCTGTTAACATGATTAAGGACTGCTTGCAGTTAGCATTGAAGACATATTTCAACATTTAAACAATGCGAGCGCGAAGAGCGAGCTGAAAATTTTTGACATTTCTACCTAAAGAAGGAAATTCTAAACATTTTTAGCAGGATAGGTATATAACTAAAAATTAATGCGAGCGGGAAAACAATCGAGGTTTAGATCTAAACACGGGACACTCTCAGACCGGGGGCTTGGAGAGTTTATTCAGCTGATCAGGTACATAAGGGTTGATGGTCCCATCATGTTGGCATGTTATCAATGGTCAAGAAAATGTGTCTCAGCCGGGTCAAATCCCGAACGGAAGGCCCAGACGACCCCATTTTTGTCGGCAATCTTGGATTTTTCATGAAAATTAAATATTTTCCTATTTTTGCATAGACAATGGGAAAATATCAAATAAATACGCATTTCACAATGATTTAGATAGCAGAAATCGATTGCAATCGTTTTCTAGACAGTCCGGTTAATATTTTTGGAAAAATATGAGTATTTATGCCAAAATTGTCATGTTTTTGGTCAAAATTTTGCATGTGCATTGTTATCTTTCTGTTTTTTATTACTATCAACAACTAATGCACAATATCAGCATTCAACACGAAAAAGGATGTATGAAAGACAACAACATTTATGCTAATGAAACCTATTGCAATTGTTAGAAGAAGCATTGCTCTGCATGTCGCAAGCAATTACATTCGGGCACCTTAAAACATAGTCCCGCAAAAGCCTGTCGAATCTACCCCACCCTTATCCTATCCTTTTCGTCTCCCAGGAGTTACAAAACAATAAAAGTGACTTTTCTGCAAAGCAGAAACACCGTTTGTCTCAATGGGGCTCCAAAATGGCGAATTTTCCTTGCAATGGGCGAAATAAAATATGAAACAGGGGTTGGGTGACTCCAGCCGTCCCATGAGGGGGTAGGCTTCGATGTGCCAGCGCTTCGTTATATGTAGCAGATAGAGACAATACTCCTTTTCGTATCTAAGCGGTTTTAAGACAATGAAAGTGGTGTGCTATATAAGACAAACATCTTTTTGCCTCAATGTGCGCTCCAAAATCGCAGATTTTCTAATAAAAAGGTTAAATACGGAAAAAGGGTGGTGATTTCTGGAGCCCCTGCCGGGGTTACCCTTTGCTCTACCAGCACTTCTTCATATGTAAGTTATAGAATAAATACTAATCTTTTGTCTCCAAGCAGATTAAGGCAATGAAAGTGGATTGCTATTTAGCGAAAACACCCTATTGCCTCAGTGGGGGCTCCAAATTTGCAGATTTTTCCATAAATTTGCAAAATTCGGAAAAAAGTGGAGGGTGTCTTTGGCAACCCACTGACGGGGGGTGGCTTCGATTTGCCAGCGATTCTTTATATGTTGCAGATAGAAGAAAGTCTACTCTTTCATCTCCAAGTGGTCTAAAACAATAAAAGTGGCTTCACTTCATAGTAAAAACACTTTTTCCTCAATGTGGCTCTAAAATAGCGAATTTTCCAAGAAATTTGTAAAATACAAAAAAGGGGCTGGGTGACTTGGGGCAGCCCCTGAAAGGGTAGGCTTGGCTGTGCCTTCATTTATTTATATGTAGTTGATAGTAAAAAGCCTACTGTCTCGTCTCCAAGTGATTTTAAGAAAATAAAAGTTGTTTTTCTACCTTACTTACTACCTGATACCATGTCAACATGATGGGACCATCAAACCTGATCACGCTCCTAGCCCACGGTCTATTTATTCATGTTTTGTAAATCTTGAAAAGGATGAGTAAATGGAATCTTCCTACATTGGTAATGCGAGCGCAAAGCGCGAACAGATTTTTTTTAAATTCTGATCTGAAACTGGACAATGATTTATATAAAAAAAACAAGTTTCGTATATGAATAAACATTTGCGTGCGTGTTTCATATTCAAACTTAGAATCTGGGCATTCTGAATACATTTTTTTATCATGAAAAAATATGATATTCCAATGTTAAAAAGGGTCTCTTTTAGCTCTATATCTCAAGAACTTTGTAGGAAGACTGTGGGGTGGATATGAATCACATTTAATAAAGAGCCCCCTGGTTCTGCCTATGCACCATTATCCTCATCCTTACCATCACCACCACCACCGCCATCATCATCATCGCCGTCAACACCATCCCTATCTCAATATTATGACCATAGTGTTTATACTTCTAACCAAGTCATCTTGCTTATCAACGTACTCAACGTCACCAACTCCACCACCACCATCACCACCATCATCACCTTCATTATCATCACCTTCATTAACATCGTCATCCTCATTATCATCATCGTCGTCGTCATCATTATTGTCACTATCATCATTATCTTCATCATCATCATCATCCCCGTCATCATAATTATCACCAGCATCATCCTCATTATTTCCATCAGTATCGTCATCATCTTCATCACCTTTTTCGTTATCATCATTATCGTCATCATTATTTTATTTTCATCAACCTCTTCATCATCATCACTAGTAGGAACGTTATTATCATTGTTATCTTATTTATCTTCAACTTCAACTTTATTATCATTATTATCTTCATCATTAACACCATTATCACAAATAAAATAATCCTCATCACCATTATCATCATGTTTAACGTCATCATCATTATGATTATCATCATCTTCGTCGTCATCATTATTGTCACTATCATCATTATCGTCATCATCATCACCATCATCCCCGTCATCATAATTATCACCGTCGTCTCATTCATTTTCAAATTCACCATCAATAGGTTACCTCCTTTATCGTCTCATGGCAACACGATCGAAAACGCATTATATCACGAAATCTTGACAGGAATATATACAGTCGTAATGCTTGTTCGTGGCAGTTTTAATATATTTTCAATATGTAACAGTTTACATCTTGCAATGCTATACATCAATTAAATTACCCCAACTCTAAAATTATCGAATAAAAGTTATAATCTACTTTATATTCATTTAATGATGTAAATGATTAAATACAAATATATAAAATCTATATTAGAAACGCAAAAGAATATGTACATTTAAAATATATTCTTTCCGCGATAATTTGTTACTTCCATGATAAAATACATGCATATTCTATAAAACAGTCATCTGTCTTCCTTTGACATTGAAAGATTCTCCCATTAAACATAAAGAAAATATATAAAATATCACTTAAATCAAAAGACACATATATACAGGAATAAACAACTTAATATAATGAACCAAATATGTTGTTTTGGTAAAAATAATTAAATACACCAAAATTAATTCAATTCAAGACAGATTAAAAACAAAGAATAACAGTTCTTAAATAAAAAAAAGAATTTGTTACAAAATATCATAGATACATAGATTTTTTTCACAATATACAACAATTCAAATATATTTATATACACTAGACAAAATCTAACATAATATCACACTACCTTCTGCCCGAAAGACCTTATGGTAAGTGTTTGAATGTACAAAATATATACAAGATAAGCCTAATCAAATCATGGGTTATTCCCTATATTCCATATGAATATATGTGTATGTATATATCAAACCTTTCTATATCAAGACACAAAATTTGAAAAAAAGGTTACCTGAAATTGAACGGCTCTACTTAAAATCTTTGTTGGAAAACAGCAAATCTTGATATAAAATAGAAATCAAATGTTCTGAGGAAAAGGAAGGGTAGATATAGATGTAGAACAAAGAATCGTAACGATTGCTTCTTTTATCAATAGTTATCTGAGATTAAAGTGCATGACATTATAAATAGTAGTAGAAGTAGTAGTAGTAGTAGTAGTAGTAGTTGTTGTTGTTGTTGTAGTAGTAGTAGTAGTAGTAGTAGTAGTAGTAGTAGTAGTAGTAGTAGTAGTAGTAGTAGTAGTAGTAGTAGTAGTAGTAGTAGTAGTAGTAGTAGTAGTAGTAGTAGTAGTAGTAGTAGTAGTAGTAGTGTAGTACTTGTAGAGGAAGAAGTATCACTAAAAGTAGTAGTGCTTGTGATGATGATGGTGGTAGTAGTGCAATAAAAGAAATGAAATCGGAGCAATAGTAGTGTTAGTGGAAGGAGCAATAATATGTTTTCGGTTGACTGAAATGATTAAAGATGGTCACAACGTAGCAATAGAAAGTAAAGTATTTAGAAAAGGTCAAAACATGTAGTAGTGATAGTAAGTAATAACATATAGTGGTAGAAGTAGTGTAAATGACTGGTCGCCGCTTTAATGAAAGGAACTGTATCATCAGTAGAAGCAGCCATTGTATTTATTGTAAGCAGTAATAAATGAGGTATATACTGGTAGTAATTGTAGGAGCAGGAAAAGGAGTAGTAGTAGTAGCAGTAGTAGTTGTAGTAGTAGTAGTACTAATAGTAGTAGTAATAGTAGTAGTAGTAGTAGTAGTAGTAATAATAGTGATAGTAGTAGTAGTAGTAGTAGTAGTAGTAGTAGTAGTAGTTGTTTTAGTTGTTGTAGGGGTATATAGTCGTAGTAGTGGTAATACTGATTGATTAGAAGTATTATGAGTATTATCATTATTAGAATTAGTAGTATTAGTGGTGGTGGTAGTAGTAGTAGTAGTAATAGAAGTAGTAGTAGTAGTAGTAGAAGTAGTAGTAGTAGAAGAAGAAGAAGTAGAAGTAGTTGTAGTAGAAGTAGAAGTGGTAGTAGTAGAAGTGATAATAGTATAGACGTAGTAATTTCAATAGTTACCTAGTTGTTGCTTTTGAGTAGTAATGGTAGTAGTATTGAAGTAGTGATGGTAGTCCTAGAAGTAGTTCTTGCCGTAGTGGAATAACTACATAAATAAAATCGTACAAGATTATCCGGTACCCGTGTGCGAGAATTCGACGTAGCAATAAAAGTAGTAGAACAAATAGTAGTAAAAATGTTAATTAAAATACCAATATTAGAGGTACAAATAGATGTGGTAGTAGAAGTTGTGTAGCCGTATTACTCGTAAAATCCCTAGACGTAGTAGTAGTAGTAGTAGTAGTAGTAGTAGCAGAAGCAGTAGTAGCAGCAACAGCAGTAATAGTAGTAGTAGTAGTAGTAGTAGTAGTAGTAGTAATATTAGAAATAGTAAAAATCGTAGTAGTAGTAGTTGTTGTTGTTGTTTTTGTAGTAGTCGTAGTAATATTTGTTGTTGTAGTGGTAGTAGAAGAAGGAGTAGCATTATCAGTAACAGTAAAAGTAGTGGTAGTAGTAGTAGTAGAAGTAGTAGTAGTAGTAGTAGTAGTAGTAGTAGTAGTAGTAGTAGTAGTAGTAGTAGAAGTAGTGGTGGTGGTGGTGGTGGTGGTAGTAGTAGTAGTAGTAGTAGTAGTAGTAGTAGTAGTAGTAGTAGTAGTAGTAGTAGTAGTAGTAGTAGTAGTAGTAGTAGTAGTAGTAGTAGTAGTAGTAGTAGTAGTAGTAGTAGTAAAAGTAGTGGTGGTGGTGGTGGTAGTAGTAGTAGTAGTAGTAGTAGTAGTAGTAGTAGTAGTAGTAGTAGTAGTAGTAGTAGTAGTAGTAGTAGTAGTAGTAGTAAAAGTAGTGGTGGTGGTGGTGGTAGTAGTAGTAGTAGTAGTAGTAGTAGTGGTGGTAGTAGTAGTAGTAGTAGTAGTAGCATGTTGCAGAAGGATGTTGGTGGTGGTGGTGTTAGTGCTGTTATTGTTGTCGCAGTGAATTAAGTATATACTAAGAGCAGAAACGTACCACTGCCCACCACTGGTCTTCGTTTTAATTAATCGACATAGCCTTAACATTAGAACATTCGATATCTAATCACTAGCGCCGTCTTCTGTTTTTATTCTTATCGGCATTGGTTGTAATTTTCATCGAATGTGCCAACGGTCACGTCGTATTTGATAATGGTTGGTGGGTATGACGTAAGGCCCAAAATCTTCCCCCAGCACCCCCGTTTTGTCTGCTTATCTCGGGAGCAATCTCCCCTCCAGAAATGAAATAATTTATCGCGAGACGTCACAGCGCTGACGTGTTTTTTGAGAAAAGCAAATGTCAGCTTGTCTTGCGATCCCTCGTTAATGTGGCAGAGCCCTGCTCATTGAGCATTGAGAGATATCACAAGAGAGATGGAGAAAGGGAAGAGATAGAAAGAAAGGGAGAGAGATAAAGAATGAGAAGAAAGAAAGAGAAGAGGTTTATGAAGATATGTGGAGAGAAATAACACGAAGAAGAGACTGGTCAATTGACAGGTTAAGTTAACGAAGAAGATAGACAAGCCCATACTCACACACGGGAGATGTGGACTTAGGCGGTGTGTGTCATGTGAGAGAAAAGGAGACTGATAGATTCAAAGAGAGGAAAAATGATAGTGAGTATTTGAAAGCAAAAAAAAACAACAACAAAAAACACGCAAACACACTGTGGCGCCGATTTGTGGGCATTGCCCCAGTACAGAGTTTTTCTTCTTCAGAGTTTTTCAGCAACATGTTTGAGGGTTGAATCAGATGTTTCATTTTGATTAATCCTCTTCGATGAAATAAAAATCGATCAAGTTTTATGTAGCATTATAAATAGGATAGTATCGAATTACCAGTCAAAATATGACTCTTTCTAAGCCATAGTAAGTTTGGTCAATCATGATTTCGTTAACAATGCTAACTCGGCATAATATGGAAAGAGAATCCATTCATAACTTATCATGAAATAAAATAAAGGAGTTCCACAACGTTACATAAATGGTCTAGTGCTAATCATAATGCGGATAAATTCCAACCAAAAGTAGAGAGAGGAGAGAGGGGGGGTGGTATCGAGGAAGAAGAAAAACTTCTTACGTTTTGACGTAACGACAAAAAGTGTATATAAGTCTTAAGTTCTAAAAGAATGCGACAGCAGAAGTCAAAATGTTGAAGAGCAACTGAAAAATTATAAGAAATAGAAAGGGGAAACGTGCCTCATAAAGTGATAATGATGAAGCAGAACCATTGAGAATCTTTAGAGCACTTGCGGGCATGTCTCGGAGTTTTACATTTCACTTTAAAAACATACATGCTTTCAAACTCTCAAGATTACTAGGAGAATTCGTGCCTCGGTTTCAGATTAAGTTCCTCTACTTAACATCTCTACCTTTACGTCTTTCGCTATCTTTGCCCCCAAAACATGCGCATTTTCCTTCGAGTGGAACCGAATATAGACATTAACATTGATAAGAATCGACCCCACTCTTACACTGAATTGAATTCACAATGTACCAAATCGAGATATAATTATACAAACATGACAAAGCATGAAAAGAAGCCATTACACAAATTAAATATATCTTATCACAGGGCCCTGTGGACGATTTATTATTTTTCTTACTTTCTTTTTTTCCCTGCTGGAGAGGAGGGGGTGGGGAGGTGTAGCAGTATTTTTTTCGTAAAGTACATAAATGAAAAGCCGCTTTTGAAACTTTTGTTGTAAACCCGAAAAGAGAATCACCATAGTCTCGCATTTTGAATGTGTTAAGTGCATTCAATTTGGAATGTATTAGATCCCTTATTTTCAATAAACGTTACATTTTGAAACATGGCTGCTTTCTGGAAATTTCTTGTTTCTTTCTATCTGTCGCATCCCCCCTTCTCCCACTCCCAGCTTTCTTATGGTATTTTTTCAACTACTTTAACTTCTCTTTATCATGTTTATGACCTAATTCCTCCCTATACTCAGTTCAACACCCCATACGCGACCCTCTTTTTTACTCTTAAATCTTTTCTCCGGCGTTTTTCTCCCTTTTCTTCGTTTTTGTTACTGTCTGTCTGCCTTTATTTTTTTCTATTTCCTAAGCAAAGATGGTAATAGCAGACTCCATGCCGTTGGCGACACGTCTGCAGAGAGACAATGTTTTAGGCATCTGCTGCACGCTTTGACGAAATACTGGAGATGCAAATTACAAAACTAGCACTTCACTTATCATATAGATGGAAGTCTGGATTGGGGGTAACTGACAACCAAATTGTATAGGTGGTACTGTATCCATCGTCGCGCTTGGGGCAACATGTCTTAACTAGTTCACGGAGTAATTTTTTTTAGAATAAAAAGTATAATATCAAAAAATAGGAAATACGTACACATTTTGCTTTGTCTGAAAATGTCCCAATTAAATGTGCTTTCATGATTTCCTTCTTCTGGGAATTTTAGACGGTTCAAAATTAAGATGAGAACCCGCACACAAAACTGTGAGATATGAGACCAACTCGGGCCAACATTGAGCTGTATAATGTTTAAGAAAGTACATTTGAGGTTATGTTTTTATTTGAGTGACTAATCTAATAAAAATCATTAACGAATGAAACGACCTGCATGTATAATTATACACCCCCTTTTGGAACAAACACAATAGAAAATGTGTTCTTGGTGAGTTCACAGTGTGTCTCTAGCGTGTGCACAGTGTGTCCGCAGCGTGCACAGTGTTAATATTGTGCTCACATTGTTCTGCAGTGAGTTTACAGTGTAATTTGTGTGTTCACAGTGTCCCACGGTGTGTTCACAGTGTCCCAAAGTGAGTTCAGTGTGCTCACAGTGTGGTCTAAGTGTCCTCACAGTGTATTCACAGTATACTCACAGTGTGGAAAATAATTATAAATCATATGCAAACTGTCAAAATGCCCACTTTTATATGTGGACACAGTGTGGGCACTCACATTGTAGAGGAGTGTCTTATGAATATGACCATGCTTATACAGTGAATTAAATCTTTACATGGCCTACTAAGTCACCACACTGTGGAAACACTGTGTTACTTAGTAACTAAGCATGCCTTGTTAATATCAAACAACCAAAGACAAAATCAATTCCTCTTGTTTGTGTTTCTGCGTAGTGTTGCTATGTTGGGTATTCATGAGACACAAATATGCATTCACGTTCAAAAATGCCCAAAAAAAACCATTATGTACTGGCCCACGCGTTTCCCTTTAATGGCACGCCAGTAGTACTACGCCATGGGTGCTGGGAAAGCTATCTTGTCGATTAGCTTCCCTGATAAAACTTCTGCGTATACGATCATTCGAATTGACGAGGAGACAGGTCTGTCTGCTTGTGGTTCAAGGCAATGCCAATACAAAAGATAATCCTTTTTTCATTATCAATTTATTATGATTATTACCATGAATTCAGATCGCCCACCTCATAATGTAAATTCACCGTATCATTATCCTTGCTATATAGACCTACAGTGCATTGTACAGTATTGGATTTTTACCTTTCATTCTAGAAAGATGATATATGACAAAAAGCTATTGTTGATTGTAATATTAAAAATTAACAATTAACCTAAAGAAAATGTAAAGATATTGCGAACGAATGACATTATAAATGGTACCAAAGTATAAAGACACTTAAAAAACAAACAATATAATTTGCATCAGTGGTGTGTAGAGTGTATATATCGTAGGGTTGATGAATAAAAAAAATACATTCTTTAAAACAATAAACTGGATTATAGATATTGAATTTTCTACTAGCACCACAGAGTAGCGCGATGAGTTGATTCGTCAAACTCGCTCGTTGAATCCACCCTTTTCTGGCCTATGTGATAGTATTGCATGATTCCGGGTTGGGAGTATCATGTATGTGGCCAACAACATCGTGAAACGTCTGCGGTAACATGCAAAGTTGGCTCCGTAATCAATTGATCATTCCACTGTATGTTGTTAGCCTAATGGAAATGCCCCCCCCCCCCTTCTCTCTCTCTTCAACTGCGCTCTTCCCAGAACTATACTTATGACTCATGTGACGCAGTACAACGAGTTAATCATCTTAATCGAACGCACCAAAACATCTCGTGTTCAGAATTTGCGAGATGCATTCATGTCAGCCTATGTGCAATGGGTTAACGATTAATAGAACGCCCACCTTCTAATGAATGGTTATCCAATCCCCTCATTAAAGTTCAAACGAGTTGTTTTCGAATTATAATTTTCCTGATTGCGCAAAAATATCATTTAAAAGCAGCTTTTTCATTGTAGACCTAGGGGAGAACATATTAGACCCTTGCAATAGAATGACGATTAATGTTAATGCCTAAATCATGTATATCTTCCTCTGTGATTGACTTTAAAAGACTTTAAAAACCATTTTTGTGAAATGGCCTAACTCGATTAAGCGGGGGGGGGGGGGGGGGGTACAAGAAAGACTATTTCTAGAACTCTTCGATTTCTCGAATCAACATGCAGTGGTCGCAAAAAGGTCACGCGGATTACATTTCGTTACAACGTGCGAAATTTGGTGAGTAAATCTGAAAATTGAATTTCGTTTGGGCAAGGAAGAGGGAGACGAGATCAATACATCTAATGCGGCGACCATGCTTTTTTTCTTTGGAGCAAAGTTTGCAGAAAAAATTACAGAGGGCGAGAAAAGCATCTATCCATGTTACCTGCAGCGAATGGACAAATGAAGCTATATATACAAGGACCTGGGGTGCAAGTTAGTAGTGTTGCTGAAAACACAATTCTGGTCTGTGTGACCATGATGGTAATTTTCCTTAAGCAACAGAACGACTTGAATACCAATGAAAGAACAGTATCTTCCTTAAAACGAGACCACAAATCACTTCTCTCAATGATGATAACATTACATCTAGGTATCTAGGGGGGCAATGGTCACGATGTGGATATACTTGCAAGAAATTGAAAAATGGGTGAGAGTATGGCAAATGAAGACATGACGCAAAAGAAATCTAAGTATACAGGGCCTATCGGAAAAAACAGGTTGCATGATCAAACAAAGCTCCAAATCAATGGAATATTGATTTTCCACCAATCACTATGACACAGTTTGTCCTTGTGCCTCATTTGCTTTTTTACAACGCAACATTTCTTGCAAATTTCTGCAAAGAACGCTAATGATTAATGACCCCCCCCCCCCAAATAAAAAAAAATCATAATTATAACAAAACATAAGCATCTGTAATTTAATAGGACCAGGGGGTCATTAATAAGGTATAGTGGTTATTTTATTTTCCCAATGCTTTTTTGAACAATATTTGTTTACCTTTGATTTTAAACTATACTTCTTGTTTACTTGATACCTCTTCAAGCATGGAAGTATAATTGTGTGCAAATCTCGTTGTAGAACTGTGTTTATTGAAAATCTACTCTTTTTTCTTTGATTTATGTTTGGAGGGAAGTAGGACGGATGGTTATTGATATACATGATTCAGGGAAGTAGTTCAAGAAACACCAAAATACATTTTACCTGCTGTGTCTTTTTACTTCACTCGTCTTGTTCATCTTTCCACTGTCTTTAATGTGATTGTGATCCCTCTAATTATACCCCTATCATCTAGTTCAGCATCCCCATTTCTCATCCTTGCCATAACGCTGCTCGTGTAATGTTATTCATTGTCTGTCATATTATTTGATAGTGCCATCAATCACGCTTTGCCGTTATGATTAAAAACATTCATTAAACCACACAGGTTTACCCCGCGGCCAACCGCACATCCATAACCCCAACCTGCAAAAAGGGGGTCGTTAAGTACCACGATCGAATTCCCTTCGCATGTGTGCCGCTAATTAATCGACTTAAATAAGGCGCACGCATATTTTTAATTAGCTATCCCAGAGCTTGGACAGCGTTCAAGTGTAGTGTTACTCCTCAAGCCCGCCATCTTTGATTACCGGTTAGTCGAGATGAAGTATCAATTTAGAATGCTAAGCATAACGGATGTATAAGGTAAATTAAGATGAGTATTTGGGTTGTTAATTATAAAGTGCTATTGCACCCATGGTATAATATATAGTTTATAGTGCTTCACATGGTGATCGCTTACTGCCCATGAGTAACCGATGACGAACTTTACCGCCAATCGATCGAATCAAACTTCATACCTTAACACATCTCAAACCACTCCCTGGGGAAGACACTGATGACAGGGAATGTCCACAAGTTCCAGACCAAAACGTGTGAAGCGATATCGACAATGAGGGTACTGCCTGTCATTAGATTGGAATTACAGAGCAAATACCACTCGATTACTGACAAACTTCCAGACCATACTCGAGCTCATCAAGTCATTCCCTGGGTCGGTTCCCCCAGAAGGTCTGATAACATGGATAATGTATCGTTCTGATTAACTACGGCAAATGAGAATTAAATTACCAACCGCCATCTTTGATCCTGGCCTCTACCAAATGAAGGGAACCAAGATGTCGGAGTTTTAGTTAGTATGAAAGGGGGTGCTTTTAGGATAATTAAATGATAAAGAGCAATATAGTTGTAGGCGTCAATCGGGGGATGTTTTTCCGACATGAACGTGTATTGAAATCGTATATCCTTTTTTTCAGTCAATGCACGTTATTATGTTTGATATGTGATTAGTTTTAGTTAAATTGAAATTTTCTTGAATAGGGTATATTTCTATTTTGCTGCCATGGTCGATGCATTAGAAATGAGCACCGTGTCTGACTTACACTTACATACACCTACCTACCTATCTACATGACACACAGCTCTTGTTAATGCTGTTAAAAATTGAATATCAAAGCAAGGAATATGACCACGAAATGCTTTGATTGTACACTATTTACGGAGCAAAAAAAAGACACGGTGTTTAATTCCTAGTTACTATTATTATACGCCAGAGATATGGAGACAGAGAATTACAAGAAAATGCGTTTGTGAAATATACCGATACCTACAGTGCATATATTATTTTTTTTTAAATGAACTCCCCGTTTCTTTCTGTTCTGCAGTTAAGGTGTTAACTTGCCCCCCCCCCCCTGCCCCAGAATTTCAAATTTTCATGATTGTCTGAAACATTCAAATCGATTCATGAGCAAGTAGGTAGATTTTTCTTCTATTCAACTCCAAATATAAGTACAGAATGTTGACTTCATCGCTTTGTAATGCTTTTTTCAAGTGGTTGATTGTGAAGTATCATTCTTGACTTAGATTTATAAATCTGACACAAATTGTTGCCATTCTTATACACGGCATGCACGGGTGAACCGATACAGCGCGTGGACGCTGCTAATTCCACATATTCCTGGATTTACAAGTCGACAAAATAACAGTGTCTCGGGGTGCGTTATTCGCCTCAGCCACTTAAAACTCAAGGGCTGCGTTTATGCGACCTCGACCCAGAATCATGATTAGAATCATGATTTGAATCATGATTCAAAACAGCAGCATGAATCACGATCCGACAGAATCAGCGTTTATACGACCATCTTTCTAAAGCTGTTTCTCCCTGAATTCGGGCCGATCCAGTGCGCATCACAGTGCGCAGTTTGACCCAGGAAGTATAGGTCAACATTTTCGCACGTGTTTCTAACTTCACGTCGGCTGCTAGATTTTTGCTGCCGCCGGAGCTAACGCGCGATCGTTTGTGCAAGTGCAACGCTTACTCGGCTTCCGAAAAATAAATCTTTTACTTCCAGAATTCCGTGTATTGTACCTCGTATTGTTTTTGATCGGGAACCAGAAGGGGTCATCATCCTCCCTCCCACCTTCCGATCGATTTTTCTTGTCTATGATGGTCCTGTACTGGGCACGAATTCTGTTAATTTTGTCTCGACAGGCGGTGCCACATCTCCGTTGAAATCCCTCCCTCGCAAGCGCCGCTGAAAGGGATCGTCTTATTTCTGTGAAACCCGGTAAGGGATGCTTGTGCTTCAGGCTGAGCCCAAAGCACAAGCAGCTGAGCCCTGAGTTCATCGTCAGTCCAATTTGTGCCTTTGGAACTTGAAGAAATGATTGATGAAAACAATGAAATATAGAAATGACGCTACAGTACAACCCCGGGGGTACAATACACAGATGATAAATGCTGGCAATACTGCTACACGAAAATTAACCTGCACGAAACACAGCGCGCGCCTTTGAGTCGAACCCGGAAGAAGCACGACACAATGACGTCATAGAATCATGATTCAAATCACGATATCGTTTATACGACCATTTTCGTTCGTGATTCTACAGAAACGTCTTTCCAAACGCCCCTTTTTTCGTGTTTCATGTTTGTGATTCTAATCATGATTATATTCAATTTCGACTAAACGCAATCGTGATTCTGCAGAATCGTGATTTGAATCATGATTCTAATCATGATTCTAGGGTAAAAAAGTGTCGAATAAACGCACCCTAAGGGACCTCAACACGCAGGTGGCAGCTTACACACGAATCGATCGTATGAAGCCTTGGGCTCATTTAGAATCGCTTAGTAGGACTTGGGCTCTAATCATCCGGGGTATATATACCTTGCAGGTTCTCCTTAAGTTCCTTGCTATTTTTATCCTATTCCCTCTGAAGGGTGCATTGGAGTTCAAGTACACGTATTTCTTCTCCCCTTCCTATTATCGGCAATAAATTATTCTCTAATTCTCGCCGGAAAGTCCTTTTTGCCCCCTGATCAATAGCGGTAGATCTCCTATTACCTGAGTGATCGTCTTCATGGGCTTCCCTGAGGGATCTGTACAAAGTTCATTGCTTTGGTGCCAATAACAATCAGGATACGGTGTGATAAACACGGTAAATGATATTCTCCGCACGACGCATTCTCTTCTGAAAGCCAAAATCTGCAATTATTAGTTTCGCCACATCAGGCGTATCAATACCATTAGAAGTAGTTGAATAATGATAGATAATCTGATTAGCATTGGTCAGTTCATGAGGAAAGTTCATAATTGGTTAGATTTTTGTTTGCTTAAAATTATGTTCAAGAGAAGAAAGGCATCTTTTAGGTCTGCAGGAAGGTAGTTGTAAGACACAGTTTCAGATGCGCAAACTAATGGTAACAAGTCCGGTAATAAAAGTTATAGATGAATATTTTGGTTACCATCAAAATACAGATTGCATTGTGCGCAAGACAAAATAGAAAAGTTGCTGAAGCATTGTAGAAGTAAAAGCATAAATAGATTGAAGTAGCCATAATACAATTATAATAACTTTCGGAGCAGTAGCAGTTGTGGTCATGCTGTATAGTTTAATAGCATCGCTGTCAGTATTCACGGTGAAAAGGGTGGCGATCCGAAGTAGGTAGTAGGGTATAAAGCAACAATATAGTAGAAAGAGAAATAGAAACAGTCGTTCATGTTGTTTGAGGCCTAGAAGTAGTAGTAGGAATAGTAGGAGGAGTAGTAGTAGTAGTAGTAGTAGTAGTAGTAGTAATGATAGCACTAGTAGTAGTTGTAGTAGTAGTAGTAGTAGTACACTCTTAAAAATATTGGGTAAAAATGCTCCATGATGGTAATTATGTATCCAACCAACATTGGGCATTTCTTTTGGGCATTATTATTTATCCAGTGTGATGAAATTTTGCTCATTCTTAAGTAATTTCTGCTTATTTTTTAACCTTACTGGACAATATGCTTCCCGCATTGGGTAAAATACCGCCCAAAATTGGTTGGATACATAACTACCCTCGTGCTGGTTAAAATTTTGCCCAATATTTTTTACAGTGTAGTAGTAATAGTTGTTGTTGTTGTTGTAGGACTAGGAGTAGTCGTAGTGGTGGTTTTGTTGTAGTAATAGTAGCAGTATGGGCCGTAGTAAAAGTAGTAGAAGTGTATTTTACAGATTCATAAAATGGGTTCCTTTTTTATATATTTATCAACAATTATGTTGAAAGGGGCAAAATGGACCCTTCTGTTTTATACAAAGTTCATTTTCACAAAATGCCAACAAGAACCGATATATCTGAAGTGTGGTACATGTTGAACATTTTGTCACCGAAACACTAATACAAATAAAAGCAAAGAAAGCCAGAGATAGAGCATTTCATAAAAAATATGAATTACTTCTAATGATATTCGTTGCATAACTTTATTAGGAAACTTGTTTGTTAAGAAATGGAACTACAAGTGGTGATGGCATATAAAGATTCATAGCTTAAGTTATCATTATTAAAAGTCTTTTTGGTAACGAAATACCATTAATTTTAGCTTTATCGGTAAATAACTATGTATTTGCAAACATGAAACCATTATAGTCGTGAAATATAAATTGACAAGTTTTCCTTATATTTTGTACCAATTCAGCATGGCAATACATTAAAACATTAATACAAAAACTCTTAAACCTGTATCTAAGTAAGAAGTTATAAAAAGACATATAAACTGATAAATGCGAATTTGATAGAATATACAATGGCAGTGAGCGTAAGGTCTCCAATATTTCTTCGAATAAAAACGACCTTTTTTACGGTTCGACTTTTATGAATGAAATAGCTACGATTTCTTGAAATGAAGATCGTTTTTGTTTTCATGTATACATTAATAAATATATATAGTCAGTCATTAAAAACGTTTCAATGTTGCATCTTTGATAGGTTTTTCACTCCTCTGGGGATCATGGGAATTTTCCAAGAGACCATAGTGTAATTTGAAGGGGGGGGGGCTCGAGATCACCCAAATGTTTTTTTTATATAATTCATAGGTTAATAAATGTGATGTGAATATTGTATAGTAGCATGAAATAGATATATATATATGATTTATTCATGCTCTTTCTTTCCTTCAACCTCTTTTCTGTTTCCTTGTTTTCGTGACTTGAGACATCATCGGGTTGGTCGCCCCTTGCCCCACAATACCGTTCCTGATAAGCAGCAGAAGCCCTCCAGAAAGCCTATCTATGCATGATGATGAAATGAAATTAGCTTGGATATTATATGATTGAAAAATTAAAGTCACATTTCCTCCACTTGAAAACATCGTTTTTTATGTATGTGTTTTACAGTTATTTTACTACCCATTCAAATACCAAATTCGGATGGTGTTGTCTGATTTTCATGGTTATGTGAAACAATCGCATGGTTGATTGGATTTCGTTATTCATTTTTTTACATGGAATTTGTTTAAAGCATGTGATTACTAATTTGAAGTCTTAACGTAATCATGCAAGTATTGATGTAATACGAAGAATATGCTATACTATGCTATACTACCTCATGCCCTATACATAAATTATCAGACGAATGGTGTCTAATGGATTGAAAAATTGCCATTAAACCTAATGTGATGCATGCATCCCACACAATAGACTAAAAGTCGCCTCTTTCGGCCATGTGTTCGGATTAAAAAGGGAGGACAATGTACTTTATGAGCATTTTTCATTGACGATAGGGCTATATAGAAATAACCTCGAATCTGGTCTTTATTTTGCCTCAAGGTCGAACCAGTACACATATTTTCATTGTATGTGGGAACAAATTACACGTGTTTGGTATATATATATATATATTAATTAAAAGAGGAGAGGCACATGACTAGACAGAACGGAGGTTGTGAACCTCACTGTGCTCAGATAATAGATACAACACGTGAACCCAAATGAAATGATGTACTCTCAATATTATGTGAATTTAAGGGTTTTTTTTTTCTTAAAACACTATCAAATGTCAAAGCTTCTATCAAAATATCTCAAATTAAACCTAATCATTTTTCTTTGATTTTTTTTTCTGAAACACCGATTGACATAGAATGATTGTGAGGTGTAAACCCATCAAAAAGCTATATTTCGTTCCCAGAGTATCTGAGTTTTGAGGTAAGAGCAAATCATTTTATTTTCTGTGACAAAAATGAACTTATCTATCCTTATAGTGACAATGCTTGAATACAAAATGATTTCTTATTTCGAGTAGATAACAATAAGAAACTTACAGCTTTCATCGTGTGTGGTAAAAAAGCACAGTTAGCAAACAACCGATTACCAGGTACAACCATCTCGCAGGAGAGTATAATCTCGGGCTAGGTGTCCCGTTCCCGCCCTGGTCATCACCAACGAGAGGACCAGCTTCGTTGGAATCTTTTGGCGATGACAGTGGTCCGTAGGTTACGTGGCGTTCTTCAGTCGCCACACACTTTTCCAAGTAACTGTCACTGAATACATAACACCACGGTAACGACGAAGGGGAATCCCCCCTTCCCCTGGCATTCTCCTCCGTGCAATCGCATCCCCATAGCTGGACAGCATCCGTTTGCTGTTGCTCGAGTTTATTCATGGCTTTCACGCATCCCATGCTGCACGCATCGTCGCTTCCAATGGCCGATTCGGAAACATCACACACGGACAAAACATTGTGGAGAGCGGCTCGACATGAGGCTACCTCATCGCAAACAATCTTGGCTGCCGAGCACGTGGATGTTGTTGGGCGGGTCGTGTAAGGTGTAACGGAGCCTGGCGTCCTGGCCACCACCACACTGTTTGCCGTTGAGCTGGCGGGTGTCGGGTAGTTAGAACAGGCAACGAGGTTGGTCTGAATGTCTACACAATCACTCGGTGTCACTTGGAAGAACTGCATACCGGTGCAATCGCAGGTAAACCACCCTGACACGGGCAAATCTACAAGTTTCTGCAGTGCTTCGTTGCATTCCTCGCTGCATACTTGCGTAGCACCGCTCAAGAGTGGCGAACAATGTCCTTTAATCGCTATGAAACAGTGAGGAAGTCGCTGTTGACAGTCTAGTCCATAATCCATGCAAGCGGCCGACAGTGAAAGACATGTTGGTATGCTTGCTTCCACCACAGACCAAGTCAAACTCAGGAGAGTTGTGAAGCAGAAGATACCAAATAAACGTTTTCCCATCGATGCAGTTGGGATCCTCTTACAGGCAGATGACTTGTACACCCCACGTGTCGCGTGGACATCTCCTTCGAAGTTCCTGATGTTGTCAAGAAAATATGACATCTTTACATCCATCAATAATGTTTGAAAGAAATGATATGATAGAATCCAAGACTCCCTTGCACTTAGGATACCAGATGACACATCCACATGTGAAATGAATTTATGCAGAATTTTTCTTTCAACTTCTTGTTGAGATCCCGAGGATAAACAATGTTGATGAATAATTATTCAGCAGTTGCCAGTTGAAATGCCGTTGACGATCAAGCTTTTAGAACAACAAAGGATATCTACTCCAAGTTAGAGGTGTACCTTCGAGATACTTTTGAAGAATGAACCAATCTTCCTCAGCTGAGGATACAACCCCTTTTCAGGACAATACCCTTTTGCCGAATACTCCTCCTCCTCTCCTGCTCATCCACTAACCCTGCTAACTATAGTAGCGAGCGCACAACGCCGCGGCAAGGGGATAACGGGGAACAGGTTGAATTGAAAGTGAACTATACAGAAGATGCATTTACGTATCCATGGAGGCGCGGTTTGTAATCTTTCCGCGGGATGGCGTTGATGGTAGTTGATTGGCCCTCCGCGCTCTTGTGTCTCGCATCACCTTGGTCTCTTCTCGTATCATCCCGGGAACGCTTCATTCACCCCTCCCTCCTCTCGACTCTCACTTCATATTGCATCATCTCACGTGGGAGGCTGGCTCTTCGCAACACGTCACAATCGAGGATGCCCATTGCATTATCACAGTCCGCCCGACAGACGGTTATCCACTCCAATGGATAGCTAAATCACTGTGGGTTATTGGCCCGCCAGTAAGTGGCGGTTGCCATGGCTACGATGGGGCGTGGTTAAACCAATCCGTTTATCCACCGTATCTCCCATTTCTACTAACCACCTGTAGGAGAACATCTATATGAAATCCAATAACCGAATAGGTGAATGCAATGATTCCATCTATAACAAGAAAAAGCAGGAGAGGGAGTGTACAGGAAAATAGTTGAATTCATTTGAGGTTAGTAATTCCATAACACAGCTTAATCATTCAAAGAAAAACGTAGATTTAATAGTAATCGATACCAAATAATTAGTTACTTTCATTTGATCTGCAACCAAGCAATTCCTGCAACATTTATTACATAATATGATACACAAAAGTTCAAGGTTGCATTCAATCGTTTGTTTAAATTCTGTATGCAACCGTACTTAATCAGAACAAATGTCTTCCAAAAAATATCAGTTTTAGTCTGCATTAATGACTCAAATAAAACATGAATAACTATTTCGTGAAACAAGAAACATGGAAAGTGACTTATTTTATTACTTTGATAAATATAATGATTAATCACTACATACTGGGCAACAGGGACTATGTATATTTCAAACATGGCCTGTCGATAAAGCGAATCCTGAGATTAGATACATTTCGAACAGACTTCGCTGACTTGTAAGGACTTGTGATGGGACAAAGTATCTCATCAGCTACCCTTTCATTTCTTGAAAATTATATTCATTTTAATATCTACATTTTCTGATCAACATCCTTCCGCCCACCTGAAGGAATGAGATAGGTGACCACACAGAACTCTGCCCCGGTAACCCCGCAGAACATTGTAAAAGAAAACAAGGCAAGACGCTCGGAGCAGATCAAACACTAGAAAAAGACTGACGAGTCAACATTTGCCGACGGAAATATATCGGCGCTGAACGAACTACTGCAGCGGTGCTTAGAGCACACACCGAAGAAAAAGCGTAGGAAACTGATTCAACGCGAGGGATCCCAAAGCATATTTGCGCACCAGCAAAACCTGTTGACGTTACTCAAGTTTATTGAAATATACGTGGGTGAACATAGCAGAGCCCGTACGGTTGTTTGGTCGTCTGCAGCCAGCGCGGGTGAATGTCACGGTGGATTCACGGTGTGTTGTGATGTCAACAGCGTGAAGTGAATTTCCAAATTGACACGGGTGAAAGTTTTATCTACATTCCTTTTCATGTCTTGTTTAAACTCATGTTTCCACAGTTACGCCAGCGTCACACCAGTCAGTTATGATGGTCTTTTCCATCCCCTTCACGAAAAAAAAATGAAATTCAATGTAGATGAATAAGAATTTTTAAATATGTTTTTTAGGGATCTTTCATCACTTTCATTTGCATCTTAAACTTTGTTTTGTTCTTTATGTAGACATTTTTAATCGTTGCTCAATCTTTTCAGTTCAATAATTGAATTTCTGAATAGAAAGTTGTTGATGTGAATGCAGTTTATAGGTTCCAAACCACTTAGTAATTTTTGGTTATTGCTTTGCCCCCCCCATGCCATGGATTCCCCTTTTCACAAAGATTGTTACCAAGCCGTTAATCAATTAAAAAATGGAGTGAAATCCGTGATTCTGATTGGCAAAAAAGCACCGTCACCATGGTAACCGTCAGTGACTTGTAGAGTTCCCCCTTGCAATCTTCAGTAGATATGAAGAAAGTCATCATGAAACCCCAAAAGGGGGGAACCTCTGATTTGTTGCAGTTTTCAGTGCATGTGCGGATTTATGGTTGATGGTGAGGAAGTATTATTATGTGAGGGTTGTGTATAATTGTGTGGGGGTGGGGATGTGGGTGTGTGTGAGTATGTGTGTATACATGCTATTTTGTTACAGGTTGTTAGGCTGTAATCACTAACAAATTCATGCAGTGCTGTTATAAATATTATTATCATTATCTAAAAATCCGCTTGTATACGTGACGACAAGTTTCATACAACATCCCCTTACCCCCACCCCTCCTTTCTCTGCCACCTACTCCCTACTAATGATAATACTTATAATAATCTCTCGTTGAACTGTAACTCACACTGCAATCATTTCAAAACCTGTAGCGTAAATAAATAAATAGATAAAAGTAAAACATGTTGACAAAGAATCAATGCATTGATGAAAAAATTTAAATGTCGATCTTTTTTCCCTTTTGTCTCATAGGTGCGATGTATTTGGCATAATGAACATAGCATTTATTTTATACGAATACAAATTTTTCCAGAACATTTCATGCAGCAACCGGCCTCTTCACTTGTTTGAACGGTAAAGGGGGAGGGGAGTGAAAAAAAGAGGGAGAAACATTTAGAAAGGTGTATGAAGCGTACACAAAGGTAACGTTTCCACCCCCACCATCAAAGTATTCTGGGTCCCGTAACACATACGTTAGCGATTAATTGTACGATTGGTTTCCCCGATTAATTATACACTGTAGTCAATTCGATCAATCGATTTTTTTTTTTACGATTGCATTGACTACTTATCAATGGTCTACGATCATTGCTAAGTTTTTTGTTACCAGCCCCTGGTCATAACAGACCTGATCCTTCTTTATATTCTCTTACTTCAAAGCAAAGTAAGATCATTATATTTTCTTCCAAGTGGAAAAGAGATATTTCCCTGAAGTTTTACCTTGTTGTGAGATTGGTAAGCTTATACCAGTGGGCCTCCCCTAAGAGGTCCGGTCGCCTTCACCTGTTAGCCTTGAACTGTTGAGATCTCTCGATTAGCACCCTTCATTCACCTCGGAATTATTGATGCTGTGCACCATCTCAGGTCCAAAGCCTTCTTCGGGAGAGGTACTCTACTTCTATCGGTATGACTATATCTCCCTTGTATTTCAAAGACACACCGACACGCACATCCGCTATCACACACACCCACTCCCTCACACACTTCATCACCCCACCCCACTACCATAGATTCCTCCCACCCACATCCTTCGTACAGGCACGTGAACAAACCCACACTCACATGTCCCTTACACACACACACACACATTTTACTTACTCTTCTCATGCACTCCCTTTGCCGTCCCTTTTACATGACTTGCAACTTTTTGTTTTTTCGTTAATGCTTTGTTTATACTTTGCCATGCCTTATGCTTTGATTGTGTAACTATGATAATATTCTCTTCTTGTATAGCGCATTAACATGTACTATTTATCTCTATAACAATAGGTTCTTCCACAAGCACTTGGATATCATTACCCATACGTTAGCCCGGCAAGCCCTAGACAGCACATACGCATAAATTCGTGCCAGGTATCTATGATATACCCCACCTGAGTGAGTTGTGCACAATTTTCTCACTGGAGGAAATTGCGATTCGAACCCACGACTCAAAGTTTGGAGACTAATCCAATTGGTCAAACGCTCCATTACGTTTAAAAAAATCGCTTGTACAAGACTTGTTTGCTTCATTTATGCAGTTCCTCATCTAATGTTCATCTCTTATTCTCAAAATCTCTTATAGTTTTGGACTAGATACTTTTTTAATCGATACTGAAATAAATGCAGATTTGGATTAAATAACACTGAGTTTCTCTTCCCAAATGCCACCAAGAACAATACAGGTAATACGAAAAATAATGTTTCACAATCCATTTAATTGGAAATTTAGAGATAAAAACGTCAAGTGATTTCATCATTTCTCAATTATTGTGTTAAAAAGTAAACAGTTTACATTCATAAAAAAATACTCTTTAATATGTGATAGTTCTCTTCTGTTACTGAGTAGCGTTGTAAATTAATCAAATAACCGATTTTTAAACGCTGCATTATATCATTCTCTTTTCTCTACTGATTCGATTGTACTTCATGCGTTATATATAAAAAAAAATAGTTTAATAATGGGTGAGGAAGTATTATAAAAAAAATTACTCCGTAATGGTGGTTATCTGTTTCAATAACAGCTTAATTTTTTTCATTCAACTTCTGCTTTCTTATTACCTTCATCATATCTTTTCACTTTCATCATCTTTACTTCCATTTTACCTTCGTCTTTCTCTCTCTTCTTCTTCATTGATCAGTGGTACTGGTAGAGTTACATATGCGTTATGAATTACACTTAAAGAATTAAGTGTGATATCCCAAAAAACGTTACTTTGGTGACCCCCCCCCCCCCCCTATCGATAATGAAGGGAAGTAGGAAAGTTCGAAACATATTTTAAAGCGATGTTTTAACCAAATGATAAGCAAAACAGTCCACTGATACACGCATTCTTACGAATTTAGAAGATTGGTGTCTTAACGCCTATGAATTAATAAGGCTGAGTGAAGAAAGAAGTCCGAACTGTGAATGAAATGAATTGAGAAGAGGACCCATCGCGGCATGTTAATTAACATCAGGTGGTATACATTCAAACTCATTGAAAGCTAGTGAACATTTTTTTTACAAGTCTTAATTGCATTTATTCAACTTACTCAACTTCTTATTCTGGACAATGTGAGATATTGTCCAGACCGAAAAGGGCTTTAATCAAAGAAACTGTGAGGATGGAGGTCCTTGTGTACCGAAGAGTTTGAAGATTCTTGAAGATTGCAAATCGAAGCAAAATCAGAGGGTTCCATGACATTTGCTTCGGCGAAAATTGCTCCGCTGTGAATTCCATTCGCTAATGGAATGACCAACTTCAAACCTGGATTTAACATTATACCCTATCCTAAACCTAACCCTATATCTTAGACGAAATAAAGTCCGGAGACATTGTTTCCGGGGCAAATGTCGTTTCACCGAATTTGAGACAAGGAAGAGGGGGACACCAGGATATTGCGATAAAGGGAAATGTGACGTAATATCTTATCGCCATTGACTTGTTTGTGTATTGTAGATTTACACTGTCCATGCCTCCTTTTTTTGCACTATTCTTTTTTGTTCAGTGTTTTCTTCCCTTTTATTAATCTATTTTCTCTTTTCTCTTCTCAAATTGCAAATAGCAGATTATCATCGAAAAATTAAAGCATATTGTTAAGATTATTACCCCTGTGTGAGCACATTCAATAATAACATGATAAATGCATCAATTAATTCAGTAAAGTACATTCCAATGAGATGAATTCGCGACCAACATGGTCGTCATTTTATATTTTCTCCAAAGAGCATTTTGTCTAACTTATTAATAATGATAAATACGTACCACGATTTCCAATATGCAAGATGTTTATTGTGGCGTGTCTCATGGCATTTTACTTGACACCAGTTTGTTCACTTAAAACATAATAAAAACCGTTCTCTCACGTTTTATGGCACATTAATTCCTTTGTATTGAATAATCTTGTATAGGTATAGTTTAAAAAAAGTCCAGGGGAATGACTTATTAGACATCTTATACATCATGATAACTACATTACTTTGACATCTACAACGTTATTTTAGGTGAATTTACAGGTATGGAAGTCTAATATTAAAAAATAAAGTATATTCATAACAAAATTTTTGGAGAAATACCCGCATTTATATGTATGCTTTAAGAATGAAAGTCTAAGCCTCTCTCTGATGCCTCTACTCACCATTATTGTAAGTTTGTTTGGGCACATAACTGATTTCCCACTATTCAAGTGTTCGAACACTTGAGGAATTCCTTCCTACCGCTACCGGATATTTATTTGCTACACCTGGGTGGAGAATGGCAAATACAGATTAACGCCTTGCCACAGGAGGCGAGTACTGCGGTGGGTTGAACTTTGGTTTAGTTTTATTCACGATTAAAAATACATAAACATATACAAAATATAGATTGTTTGATCAAACGACTGCAACATAACAACTTGTGTAATACAAAATATAGAACATATATTGTAGGGATAACCCGTTTTAAATATGCTATGAATAGCCAAAATGTACCTTCGTTTCTTTATATACGATAATTGGAACCCCAGACGCTATTTTTTTTTCTTTTCTTTTTTATTTCGTCCGTATTTGCATACCCGACGCGAGAGAGCAGTAAGAATGACAGGTAAGACTACGTCTCATGAATATTCATGGAACACAAAACGGTAGGATATATTGTGATTTTTGACCCATAGATCAGCTCGATTAGTGTGGCTAAATCAGCAACCAATCTTTTGAGATTTGGTGGAGAATATTTTTACCTGATTGCTAGGAAAGCATGAATGCTTGTAAGCAAGCAAGCAAAGGACAGACGGCTTAAAGTCCTCTCCGAGAGACCTGGAGTCGAAGGATCTTGCAGTCGAGTTCATGGGCGCAGGATCTAGTCTCGCCTAGAACGATGTTTCAAAAGTTATTTCAATTAAAAAATGAGACAAGACTCTGAAAAAAATACAAGTCCTAGAGTTTTTAAAAAAGTCAACCCGGTCCTTGGAATTCAAAGTCCGCAGACCGATCTATTGGTTTATTAAACCTCAATGCGATATGCAACTAAATTTCAAGTAATTTTAGCTCGTCTCGAAACGTTTTCGATACTGCCGAAGTTTCTCCATCAGCTCCTCGTCGTCTTCCGGTCGTCGACCGAGCTCGTATGCCCTCGCCATCGCCTTTACTATTTCCTTTTTGATCTCGACTTTGATTTCTTCTTCCGTTTTCTCCTCCTCCACCTCCACCTCCGCAGGACTTTCCTTGACTGGCTTCAGTAGCTCTTTGGCTGGGAGAGTGCGCAAGGTTTCCATCAGGTCTCCGACTTGTTCGAGTGAGTTTTCGATCACCGGGAAGGAATCGTAGATGCCGTCGATGTCGAACGAGCTGGAAACATGTCTCCTTTCGACGTGGGTGATGAGTTCGATTTTCTCCTTTAATGCTGCTATCAATTGCGTTGACTGTTGTAGCATAGTTTGGAGATCGCGTTCCGCTACAGATACCTGTTGCCTACAGAAATGATCAAAATAACTATCCTTATTGAAAATACAGAATTATGGTCATTCTTTGGGAATATGAAATTCGTTATATTCTGGTGAATATCCATTTAGTCAAGAGGCTTGACATATACTGATGACAGAGGAAAGGCGAAATATCATTGACATTAATTACAGGGGGAAAAGGCTTGAAAATCCTGACCTGAATCATACAAATACATGTATCATGGCACAAGTCAATAAAAGATCACGTATTGAGAGATTGAAAATCATTTAGACATTTCAAGTTAATTCTTTCAGCGGTATTCTGATGGTCTATTTAGCATCAGTGCAGGGTAGATACCACCGGATGGCAGAATGATAAGGGAAAGTTTCATTCTAGGGCCACTTACCTCAGGTCAACCCACTCGTTCCGGAAGGTTAGAAGATCGGTTCGTCCAAGAACAAGAAGGGCTCGTTTTCCTCCGACTTCCGAATTCTGCTGGAGACTATTCTCCCGACTCTTCACAAAACGATCTCTCAGTGCTTTCATCATTTTCTGAAGAAAAAAACAAAATTAATTATCAAAGGTTATGCTAGAGTCACATTAGCGAAACCGACTGCAAACCAAATTGTAATAACGTAATAGCTTCGCTCGGACTGGAGTTGATTTTGCCAATGTGACTATGGCTTAAACGTAGCAATAGCAGTGGTAAGAGCTAGTGAAAGTGGTGACAACATCATAAAATGATGTGATCATGGATGGGGGTATTACCGACGACAAGTACATAAGACAACACTAACAACAAAGACAATGAAAAGAATCATAATAGATATAATAATAATGATAATAATAATAATAACAACAGCAATAATAATAATGATGATGATGATGATGACAATTATAATAATCTAATAATGATGATAACGATGAATACAATATTCCTAGATAAAAGGAAAGCAGCAAATGGCACCAATAAGGAGAACAGCCTAGTATCAGGGTATGGTCTGTCGAATTTTATACTTTGGAATACTGTGTATAGTCGTTTTAGGAAAAACCTTGAAATTCAATATTTAAATTGATTTTTCTCATTACAAAATTGATTATATTCTCAGTATTTTAATTATTCAATATATGTTATCTATACTAATAACATTATCTTTAAACTGGAGTAACTCTTTCAAATGATCTTCTATCCTCCGTGATGTTCTCTAAAAAAATATAAGTTGATATATTAATAGGTGAGGACTCTTTGCGCTTTACAAATATCAATCACCCTTATTCCCAGCATACATCAGACATATTTCCTACATATTAGACTGAATTACACCAATACATGAAATTACAAAATTAATGAAAACAGATTACGATTGACTGCTACATAACTTATTCATGAAATATCTAAACATTATTTAAAAAGTACAAGGGTCTAAAGAAGGTATTTAAATGTGGAAAATGACGGTATGATATGAGTTCACATCCCCATGAGAGTTATTTTTGTGTTATCATTACTGAAAATGGGCTGAATAAACATTGTTCAAAGTGCACGTGTGTATGAACAAAATAATATCGAATATTGAGTTTTATTCCGTAATAATTATATACAGGCCATATCATACTGCTCTCCCTATCGTAAGACAAACATCTTTTAGCCTACCTGAGAGTAGATATACTCCTGCACAGCTGACTTTAAGGCCTGGAAAATGTGAAAATGTAAAAATAAATATAAAATAATACAAAAATACGAGTTCATTGACTGCTTGGTTTTCGTATCTATACATAAGGAGATTGGATCGAAGCACATCAATCAAGTTGTCTGCAAACAGTAGCAAAAATATATAGATTCACTGGTTGAAACCTTTTCCTTTCTAAATGAATGTTTGCTATTAATCATAGCCTCGACCATAGAGAGATGGATTGAAGTACGTCAGTGAGGTCACTTGATAGTCGATAGGTCAGAAAAACGTCATTTAGAAGGATGTAGTGTACCATTTATAGAAATGGATTAATAACAAAATAATTGAGACAAGGGAAATTGACGAATTAAATCTCTATTTTGTAGGTTAGTTTCAGATCATGCAGATGAAGTGAGATGTGGTCATTAATAATAAGGCTTATCCGAAATTGTTTTTGTTGTGCCAAGTAAGCTGTTTTACCAGGTTTCACGGAGAGGACCATAAGCCTTCGGTCCTATGGTTGCTTGTTTACAAGTACTCCTGCCTTCCAAGCAATCAGATTAAAAATCGCCACCATCCATCCAAAATGTTCAAAGTAACATTTCAAGCGACTGACCTGGCTCATATAAGCAATTGAGTAGGTCCCTATTCCAGAAGTGGATTATACAGTGCGTATCAAAAGAAAACGGGACAGATTTGAAAAGTCTATAAAATTTTTGTTTCAAATTATGACATCTATATTTTGCTGTTAATAAGTGCTCTGAGGTCTTATCTTTCAAATGCCATTAAAAACAAACAGTTTTGTATATGCTTGAGGGTTAAAAAGGAGCCTTGCGCCAAAATGGCATAACATGATAAATATGGTGATCGGACTTTTTGCTAATCAGCAGACTTCCTTTTAACCTTTTAATTATATCTTTGCCATAATTTTCAAATTATGCGGTCAAAATTCATTTTTCAAATTGGTTTATTTACCTGAATTGTTATGTTGTTTCTTTTTAATATGTTCTCTTTTAGCTTTCACTTCATTCTTCAAGCAAAAACCATTTTTTAAACCGGAGTATGGGAGAGCGTATTTTTTTTTTTTTGGGGGGGGTAATACTTTCATTGTGTGCTACAAAGGTTATGGTGCCTTTGAACAGTGGCATACAGATGGGCGGGGGCTCGGGGTGTTCCCCAAGAAAAAAGTGGAAAGGGAATAAAAGGAAAGGTAGAAAGTGAAGTATGATTTATTTTCTAAATATTTTGTCAAAATCTATCACAAAATTGCATATTAAAGAAAAAAGTGAAAATGTTTGCTTGCTCGCTTCGCTCGCTCACAACATTTTAAATATATTTCATCCGATCTGCCATATCTAGCTCCTTCAAAATTGACTCAATACATTGCCATTGACAGACATGAATCCTTTCCTGATTGTCCTGTCAAGCACATAATTAAACTGGGTCAAGGAATCAATAACCCCTCGAAAATAGGATTCATGTTTTCTAAAGGTACCATAACATATTTTTTTTCCACATAATAAGATACGATTTGAAAATTACAAGTTCTCCCAATTTACATGATTAATAATGCCAATCTTCTTGCTTGGGTTGACAAAAGTCTTCATTTCTTACTTATGAAGGAAAATTCAAAAGTTAAAGAAGTTTTAATGAAAAAACCCCAAAATAATTCAAGTAAATGAATACATTTGTAAATAAAATTTGACAGCATAATTCGAAATCATGGCAAAGATAATGAAAAGGTTAAGAGGAAGCCTGCTGATTAGCAGGAAGTCTGATCATCAAATTTCTCAGTTTGCCATTTTGGCGCAAGCCTCTTTTTGAACCCCCGACAAAAAAGTCCCGTGTTCGCTCAAGCATGAACAAAATTTATTTTTGAATGGCATTTCAAAGACAAGATTTCAGAGCATCTATTAACATCAAAATATAGATATCATAATTTGAAACAATTTTGTTATAGACTTTTCAAAACTGTCCTATTTTGTTATACGCACTGTAGTATAATATTATGTCTTATTATGATTTGCTCTAAACCACGCCTCTGTCATTATCTACCGATTAAAAGAAAACAAAATACACACACACACCCACACACACACCCCCTATCATGTGTGTACTTCGTTGAATATTATCTCCCCCCCCCCCATTAAAACAAATCACGTACGTGTTTTTAAAACGAATGCACATACCTGTTTCTTTTGAGACTTCGTCTTTTCTTTATTTTTTTTACCGCGAGCTGGACAGCAACAGGCTTGGATTGTTCTCCAGACTTTGTCGACAGAGGGCAGTATGTTAAATGGAGGTGGCAACGTGATGTCATCGGAGATAAAACTCATCCAAAGTTGAGTGCGAAAGAACATCCACTCACGATCAGCATTTTTCTAAGAAATACATTATTAAAAAAAAGAAATGTTGTTTTCTGAAAGTAATGATCAAATATGACTATTTTTGGAAATAAGCTTGGTAAGGAAAAGAATTACACATACCATCATTGAATGTAATAAAATTATATGAAATCGAAATATGGTATGGTAGATGCTCAATATTATATTGCTTAAATAAATTTCATTTTAGTGCATGATATAGACCAGTTATCTACAACACATTGCCCATGTATTGCAGATTAATCGAAATAATTGATCTTCATTGCGACAGAAGGTATTCAAAAAATATAGAAATATCAAAATGCCTAAGAAAAAAGCGTGTGAATGTTACTGATTAAGTTTGGCTCTCTCTTAATAGGTCACCGGCGTACAGAGGAGGGGAGGGGGACCATGCCCATCCCCAAATAAAATTAAATTAATATCAAGGAATAAAGGAGAAAAGGAAATTGAAATAATGAAATATTATATCATTTTTTCTGAATATTACTTCAAAATCTGTCTAAAAATTATATTCTTGCATTTATAATGTCAAGACTTTTGCTCGCTCGAATCTTTGAAGAACTTTTACTCCGTCCGCCATATCTGGCTTCTCTAAATTTGTAGCTCAATTCGCCACTGTATAAGATCGACTATATCACTTTTCTTTTATTTATAGTGATGCAGCATGCTTGAATAGTTTTCATGGTGCGTTACGAGGCGATCGAGAATCTGGAGTCCTTCAATCTCTCTTTCTCTTCTTCTCAGTCTTGTATAAATAAATGCCTTGTCTTTAAATTTGATTCTTGTGAAATATTTTTCACCTATGTAAAACTTTCTACCCCCACACCGAAAGTCATTGTGACCTTTGAAAAACATGATGTAAAATGGCTCAACTTGCCCCATCTATGGGGTAAGTTGTGTCACCTTCTTTGGTAAGTTGAGCCACAAAACTATGTACAAAATGTATGCATGTCAATTTTTTTTATTTAAAGTCTTTTCAGTTGCTAATTCTCTATAAATACTATAGCTATATATAAATACTATATATAAATACTAATGTTATAACATCCTCTAAAAGTAAAAGAACTGTCATGTGAATTTGCTCCTTTGCCTTCCCCTATAAGAACGTTTATAGAGGGTTGTGTTTTTAGAAGCATCATTCATTGCAAACCTGTTACCTAAATATCTTGTCTACGTCAGGCAAACTTCACAAGAAGTACGACACAAACCGCCTTAATGGAAATATATGAAATTGAAATAACTATTTGGGGGATTAATCCGTCTTGCACTATCCATTGACAAATATTGACAGCACGATTTCCTGGCATGACGTCCACATACCTCCACTTTGGAATACCGTGACGTCATTACTGCGATGAGGAGATTGAGGAGGACAATGACCGCGATGAAGGTGTACGCCATCAGAATGAAGGCGGGAAGGAAGAGGGTGTAGGAATCGCCAGGTCGCAAGCTGGTGCCCGCATCAGGGTTCTTGAATATGTTGTAGAGAACCCAGTAGAGGTTCAATAAGGACTGTGGTATACTGTTAACAATGTAATAAATTAAGTTATAACCAGACAAACAGAATTTGAAGTGTAGTGCTTATCCCTACAAGGTAGTGTGCACCTGTGAAAGAGGATTTGATCAATTTTAGTCGCTGTCTGGTATGGGAAATCCAATGCTGCGTACTTTGGGAAATTAATCATCTTTGTACGATATCCAACCGTCATGGAGACTGAACTCTTCGTGCGTTGACCCGTAAATTTTGACATTCATTATCAATTCAATTCATTTATTCAGCCATTAAAATGATAAACAAAACAAGATAATGGATTCACAAAGTAGCAATAAAAACGACAGAGCAAACAGTACATATATCATAAGATTCAACTTACTCAATTTTGGCATTGCATTAATAAACCGAAACAAAATAATAAAAATAATAAACTTACATTTGAAAAGCCAAAGCACAAAACGAGTACATGTTTTATGTAGTGTATAGCATGAATAAATGATGTGGACGATACGAAAAGGAACTGTCAAAGCAGGACCTCGTCTGACAAAGAGTTGCGATTGATCAGATCAGATCAACCACAACTATGGAAAGCAAGCAATGTCAACATCTAAACTGCATATTTGTTAAAATTATTTTATAGATATGATTTATGTTCATACATTCATTGTTTTCTTGAAGAGTCAATGTATTTCTGTTTAGATAGGATGACATGCAAATTTCCTGTAGAAAAAAAATACATTGATGGATTTCCATATACATGTAGTTTGGATTGATTTGACTAATCGTAACTCTTTGTAAGACAGGGCACTGGAAGGTATTTCAGAAAGTTTGAAGACTTTATACCAGGCGACTAGAACATGTCAATAGTGGGTAGGTCCACGAAGTCTGCTGCATAGGGATATATCTTTTGGGTTACAAGTCGTGCATAAAGCCATTCCTAATTTACAAACAGCTTTATGAAACACCCATTTGTTTTAGACATGTCCAACATGGAAGGGTTCGAACCTATACTTACCTATGAAATGGTGTTTTGGGGCAATCGCTCGGCAGGCTTCCTTCTACAGCGCATTCAGCGCGTGCAGTATGCAGACGATACCTGGAAGCCTGTGTCATCCCAACTCCAAAGGCTACATTGACACAAACGAAGAAGACTCCGACGCGCAGGACATCGGCGCCCATGCCGATCACCGACTTGGCGACGACGAAGATACCGACATGGTTGACGCTGAGAACGTAAAATGTTCGCACCACGCAGACGAGAGCGACAACGCTGTAGAGAGTATGCGAAACTACCCGCGGTTCGTTCCACGATGCGAAGAGCCAAGTAGGTGTGACGTCGCTTAAAGCAATGTTGGACTCTGCGTCGAAGTTTCTCATGTTCGAATTGTTCACTGTTGATGGTGCCATGACGGGTTGAGCCTCTTGGAATGGGTTCACGTACCTTTGCATAATTCGCTGGTCATACATGTCCTGGCGGAAGATAACCGATAAGCAAAAATAAGATAAATGTATCAATAATGTCAATGGCACCTTTTTGCTTGCCAGAGTCTTTGTTAGATTTGCCAGTTTTTTTATGGCAAAAGTTTTATACAACTGGCCTGGACAACAGGCCCCTGGTGAAAGCTTTGATAGCTGTGGAGCCTAATTCGTTGGTGTAACTGTTGAATTTATAATTAGAGCATATATTTCCCAGAGAGGTACGAGCGATGGGCACGTGTCCCTCCAGGCATCTTGCACACAAAAACTCTCTCAAACCCACCTGACCAATCACCACGCTTGAAGTAATCCCCATATATGAGTGATTCTTTATCTGTTTTATATTATACGTTATGATAGAAAACAATTTGTGTTATTTGGCTCCCCGAAAGCAGCTGACATCCTAGACGGCCAAGTAGAGTGTCCAGGCAATCGAGGAGTTAAAAAAGCCCCGTATGTATAGTAGGTACAAGCCTGGAACTATCGCCCTGAGAGAAATCCGTAAATATACCAAAAGATCGCAGAGCGTCTGATCCGAAGCTCCCGAATTTGAACATTTCGATTGGGGGTACTTATCTATTTGATACAAATTTGATAATGTAATATTTATTTTCTCTTTCAAATCACTTACGATGAGTCTTCCAATCCAGGCCACATAGAGTGTTGTGTAGCAGATCTTCACCATTAAACTGTCCAGAATCGAGAGAGGGTAGGAGCAGAATTTTTCCGGACCTTGTTTGTAGATGAATTTCACGTGTTTGCCAGATATTCCTGAATATGAATGAAAAGAAAGCGACGCGGTATATACATGTAGTCCAGCATCATCTTTGAATGTTTTGAATAAACAGGATTGGAGAACAGGCAACAATCATAGGCGCCGGAAGCGGGGGGGACGTGTCCCCCCCTAAATTTTAGGTGGGGGGACGGTCCCCCCTAAATTTATTTTTGATAACTTTTTTTTTTTTTTTTGCTTGTCAATTTTTTTCCTGCGTCCCCCCTGAATTCACGTGGACCCCCCTGAAACGTGTGTTGTCCCCTCCCCTAAACTTCTGGTTGATGACCTTTTTTTTTTTTTTTTTTTTTTTTTTTGCTTGTCAAAAATTTTTGGTTGGCAACTCCTAAAATGTAGGTTGATAACCTTTTTTGGGGGCGCTTGTCATTTTTTTTACCTGTGTCCATCCCAAAATTTCAGGTGGACACCCCCTAAATTTTTTGGCTTCCGCCGCCAATGGGTGGGGGGACCGGCTAAATTTTTTGTTAACCTTTTTTTTTGCTTGTCAAAAATTTTTGGCGATCCGCCCCTAAAATTTAGGTTAATAACACATTTTTTTGTCAATTTTTTTCCCTTTGTCCATCCGAAAACTTCAGGTGGCCCCCCTAAATTTTTTGGCTTCCGCCGCCAATGGTAACAATCCCTGGCCCGCAGATATGTGGTGTGAAATGGACCCTTAAGAGGAGAAAGGAAAAGAATGGGGTGTATAACATTATTTGCTGAATATTATGTCAAATCTATCACGAAATTCTTCTTTGTTTATCAATAAGGTCAAAGCTGACTTGCAGCTTTTAGATTTTTTTTTCTCCATTCACAACTTCTGGCCCACTAAAAGTTTACAAGTATAAAAAACACCAAAAGAAAATTCCTGTCGCGTCGTCCAGCAAGAAGAAACCTGCTTAGCGTGTTTTCATCACATTAATATTAAAACCACGAAGAAGGCGGAATGCATTAGTGTTCACGCATGCACAGAATATAAATTCGATTTGATTTGCAATGTTCTCCGAGCTACTGGCGGTTTTCCACTAGGGCGCGGACAAGACCAGGAAGGGTTGCGGAAGCTACTTTTGTCATTTCGGCATGCTGTCCGCAACCAAATTCCGTAAAAGATTATGCAAATGATCTTGTCCTAGGACACAACCAGGACTGTCCGCGTATTGTCGTAGGTCACTCCTGGGACTGTCCTAGGACAAGATTATCTAAATAAATTTGTCGGCGTTCGGTGCGGACAGCATGCAGATCGTATTAGGACAGAACCGGAGACATTTAGGACAACGTCACGAGTGGTAAATTCAAGGACTAGGACAATCGGACAACTTGCGAATACTCCATGAAAATTATCATCCATATATTTTTTTTAATGAATTTAGGGGTGTTATTTTGGTTTTCTTCGACTACAAAGACTATATAGGATTTTCTTTTATTTCAAATCAAATTGCATACATTGGTGGACATCCCAGGGGGACAGGGGCGACGCATCCCCTCACTTTTTGGAAGGGGGGCATTTGATATCAAACGCCCCCTCCCCAATATTTGGAACGAGAAAAAAAAATTTAAAAAATGGAAAGAGAGGGAAAAGAACCAGAAGGGAAAAGAGAAGAGAAAACGAAGAGGAAAAACAAGAGGAGAAAGACGAGTGAATTATATAAGATGGGGGGAGGGGATTTCATGTCACTATGTTAAATTTTCGCTCACGCTTTGTGCCCGCATTGCCTAATCTATGAGATGTATAACTTGCTCAATAGACTTATATTGAGCTTAAAAGATCAAGTTTTGAAGTAAATATACAAAACATTTCTCGGAAATTAAGTTTTCAATTTGTTTGATTTACAAATAGATTTTATAGTTTTCTATAAGATGACTATATTTTATGGTCTAAATATTAACATTTTCCGCTCGCGCTGCGCGCTAGCATTATTTGATTTGTCAAAAAACTATTCTCTTCGTGTATTCCATATTTTTTTTTAAATATCCCTTTTTAGGATGGTCTGATTGTGAATAGTATCAGCTAAAGCTGCTCGCTTGCATTTTGATTGGGGAGTTATGTATACCTGTATCAATTGTAACAAATTATTTTAAATTCCTCTTTTATGACAGTTTATTAAAATTTTCGGCTCACAGTTTGCGCTCGCATTATTTTTGTTAAAAATATATCAACCCATGTATCCTATTCATGGTTACAAAATGTCCAGTTATCTACACTGTTAGAAAATTTATCCTTAAACTAAAAGAAGTTCCTGCAGCAGAGTCTCGAGAACACCTGTAATCTTACCAGATTGCGTAATCTTACAGGAAATTGGTATTTGGTATGGAAGCTTAAAAGTGCCACCGAGATGTTGAGATAATTATCTCGGGAAGTCGACATCTTGATAGCAAAAGATAAGATGACGAGATCCTGGATCTCATCATGTCGACATCTTTTAGAAGAGATGATGAGATGACAAGATCCCGGATCTCATCATGTCAACATCTTTTCGAAGAGATGTTGAGATGACAAGATCCCGGATCTCATCATGTTGACATCTTTTAGAAGAGATGATGAGATGACAAGATCCTGGATCTCATCATGTTGACATCTTTTGGAAGAGATGATGAGATGACAAGATCCTGGATCTCATCATGTTGACATCTTTTGGAAGAGATGATGAGATGACAAGATCCCGGATCTCATCATGTTGACATCTTGTAGAAGAGATGATGAGATGACAAGATCCTGGATCTCATCATGTTGACATCTTGTAGAAGAGATGATGAGATGACAAGATCCTGGATCTCATCATGTCAACATCTTTAGAAGAGATGTTGAGATGACAAGATCCTGGATCTCATCATGTCAACATCTTTAGAAGAGATGTTGAGATGACAAGATCATCTCATCATCTCATCATCTCTTCTACAAGATGTCAACATGATGAGATCCTGGATCTTGTCATCTCATCATCTCTTCCAAAAGATGTCAACATGATGAGATCCAGGATCTTGTCATCTCATCATCTCTTCTACAAGATGTCAACATGATGAGATCCGGGATCTTGTCATCTCATCATCTCTACCAAAAGATGTCAACATGATGAGATCCAGGATCTTGTCATCTCATCATCTCTTCCAAAAGATGTCAACATGATGAGATCCAGGATCTTGTCATCTCATCATCTCTTCTAAAAGATGTCAACATGATGAGATCCGGGATCTTGCCATCTCAACATCTCTTCGAAAAGATGTTGACATGATGAGATCCGGGATCTTGTCATCTCATCATCTCTTCTAAAAGATGTCGACATGATGAGATCCAGGATCTCGTCATCTTATCTTTTGCTATCAAGATGTCGACTTCCCGAGATAATTATCTCAACATCTCGGTGGCACTTTTAAGCTTCCATAATTTGGTGTGTGTAATCTTACGAATTTCCTTAAATAAAACACTCTTTTCCCCTTTTTCTAACAGACCTGTTCTGTTAAATTGCAGAAAAATTCCTGTTTCATGAATTTAAAGAATGATTCTGGTATTGCTTTCTGCAAAATCTTCTTTTATTTTTCTGTAAAATCAGGTTTTTTTAACAGTGTAACCTTAATATCAATTTCGAGCCCTCATTTGATTAATAAGTCATGTAACAATATTTTCATGATTTCCTAATAATCATTGTCCGTTTTTCTTTTTCAGAATGGAATATCGACAAGTTTCATAAATCGCTTAGGAAGATAGTCATCATAGTCATTTGAAGACAAAAAATTACTTTAAAATGTCCCGGTTGCTACTCAAAATATATGTAATGATAAAAACATAAACTTGAGCTTCGCACTCGCATCATTTATTAAGCGAGATCAATATCCAATTCGTAACTGCGCTTAAATTCTTTTTTTTTTAGATCTAATAATCAAATATATTTAGTTCGATCATCGCGCTCTTATTATTGATATTATAATAAAGAAAGTAATTGGAAGTTCCTGATTCTAGGTCCGGATCTAAACACACGCACGCATGTTTATTTAGATACGAATCTTGTGCCAGTTTCAGATCAGATTACCAAATATTATAATTAATGTAGGAATATTATCCATCTATCCAATTATCCATCCTTTTTCTGATTTACAAAACGTGATATGTCGAATTTCGTTTCGGCTCGCGCTTCGCGCTCACATCAAGTGTATAGTCATACTCCTTTCCTGTTCATGCTTTTAAAAGGTGCTTAGAATGCCCAGTATTTAGGTAGGAATGTAAAAAATGTTCAGCTCGCGCTTCGCGCTCGCATTATTTGATTGAAATGTGGAGGATAAAGGAAAGTGTGTTAGCGGTGTAATGTAGTATTCACTTTTTGAAAGCAGATTTTGTGTATTTTTATACATAACAATAAATTATCTCGGATCTTGATTTTTTTCAACTAAGGTAACTTTAAAAAGACTGCATATGTTCATAGCAAAGTCGGGGCTCTCTTCATAACATTACTTTCTTAATTTTTTTTTTACAATTTAATACATAATCATATATTACAACAGAGGAAGAAAACAGGAAGTTAGGATGCAAATTGCATTCGACAGGCACATGCGGATCAAGGGGTGAGGTGGTCTTAAAAAAAAATACAAACAGAAGAAAAATAAGTGAAATGGAAAGGGAAACTTAAAAAAATGATATGGTGGAAAAGAAAAAGGGGGTGCCGTGCTGATGCGGCCCTATTCTCCCATCTGCTGGCTTACCCCTCCCAGTATTAAATAGATATACAAACAGCACAAAAGAAATAGGAATAAACGAAGGAGATGAATGAAATAAGGTGAAATAGAATCGAGGAAAAAAATCGCGATAATGAACAGAAAATAATTGGTCGAGATTATGAAAGTGTAAGATTAGAAATATCAGTTTTAATTTATAGACGAAAATGTGAATCCAGTGTCTAATCGCCTTTGCCTCCTCTTGTACCAATTGAAATAGACTAAATAAGAAAATGTAAATGGGCAATTCCAGGAGGCCGAATGCGAACGCTACGCCCTATTGACTGCGTAAAAATAGGAAAAATGGAGTAACCAAAGAAGAGGGGGAAAAAGGGAAGAAGAGTGAAGAAATTGACAGACCTGCAGACGGGGAGAATATCTGCGTTTCAGCTAGTTCAATTTGTAGAAAATAATGGTCCATTTCACGCTTCATACTTTCAATAGTTTAATGTTAATCATAAGAAGATTGTGCACGCTGTTCATTTTTTACGAAAAATACTTAAGTCTTTTCTTTTTCGTCCTTGATGTTTGAAAGAAGTGAGTTCGCGCTTCGCGCTCATATTCTATGTTTATGAGAAACATGCTCTGTGCACGACTTTTTTTCAGGAAGGCCTATTTTTTGTAAAGAGTCGTGGTGTAGTGGTTCTGACTCCCGCCTTGTAAACGGAGAGTCGTGTGTTCGATTCTCACCGCGGTCTAAACCGTCCTTTGGCAAGACGTATTGCATATCATGTCACTTTCCACCCAGGTGCTAAATGGGTACCCGGCGGTTGGAAGCGAAAGTTATTGTATGCTTGAATTTGCCAGCGCAATTTTTAGACCGGGATAAATGCAAGGAATGCTTCCCAGGGTGTGGAAATTGTGCACTTTTCATGCGGGATAGAAATGAATCCTGGGGTAAATCGTTTTGCCCCTGCTGTAAATCGTTTTGAGCCGTTCTGATAAAAGCGATATTTATAAACTTGCTACCATTTATTATTATTTCTTATTAATGGCACCTCATTCATGATCAAACAAAGTGCTTAAAATGTAATAGGAATATACACTTGAATTTCAGTTTGGAATCTACACCTGTATTATTAATTTTGTTATGATATTTGTCATATTTGTAAAGTCAAGCGCTGCCTATAAGGTCCTTTTTTCAGTCGAGTACATTAAAATAATCTAGTTCATAATCAAACGTTGCATGAAACATCTTTTTATGTTCAGTACAGAATAAAATAATCTGCTCACATCATTGCCAGTTTAACTATTGCAAGAAATATTTTAAAAGTCCACTTTTCATATCAGTAGAAAATGCTTGAAATATTCCTTCTTCAAGTCTGTAACCCCCCCCCCCCAAAAAAAAAAAAAATCAACTCGTGCTTTGCGCTCGCGTAATTATGTTTAAAACACTGCTTGAAAAACTAGGTTCTCAGGTTTGTTTAGTATATACTAATTAGGCCCCTTGACCCCGTATTTCTTTACTTTTTGTAATTTTCTTGTCTTGTATTATCCCGTTGCCCCATCTAGTGCTTTTGCAAATGGTTTTTGCTACTTGTGTACTCGTTCCATACATATTAGCATTGGATCCACATATTCCTGAATCACTCCGCTTGCCTTCCTATTCCAGTCCGAACGTTCCTGAAACAGTCCGCTTGCCTTCTTATTCCTGTCCGCACGTTCCTGAAACTGTCCGCTTGCCTTCCTATTCCAATCCGCATGTTCCTGATAAAATCCGCATGGCTTCTTCTTTCCTTCTTGAAGCTGACCTGATTGCGGATGGTTTCCGGAAGACGCGGAAGGGTTTAGGAAGGGCAGGACATCATCAGGACATCGTCAGGACAGGGTCCCGAAGGTGTCAGGAATTCATTATCCGCGTCCAAATTTTGGTCTCGACCAAAATTTGGATGCGGACAAATTTTGATTTCCCGAACACCAGGAAGGGTTTAGGACAGCGTGCGGACACTCCTAGGAATGTCCGGACAGGTTGCGGAAGGGTCGCGGATTGTAATTATTATATTCCGCGCCTTGTCCTGACGCTGTCCTGGCCCTAGTGGAAAAGGGGTTTTAGGTACCATGGTAAATCGTAAGCTCTCAATTATCTCGAGAAATAAAACGATGTTATGATGGAATGTGTTAGTCATGAAGCACCAGAGCTATCACACATGAAATCCGAGCCCATGTTCATGTAGAGTTTGAGCGCAGTTGAGTATATGCACATAGTAACTGCGCTATAGAAATGGACTTATTATTATTATTATTCGAGATATACAAACCTATACAGAAGATGAAGATCGTGATCTCGAGAAACAATGTTATGATTGGATGTGTTGAATTGTCATACAGCACCAGAGCTATCACACATGACATCAGTGTTAAATCCGAGCCCATGTTCATGTAGAGCTTGATATTCCTAGTGGTTGGTAAAGAAACAGAAGAACCCTGCTGAACATGATTGGACAACGGGACACTGGAATATAACATATATTATTAAATGAATTACGTGCTGGAAAAAAGAGGACTTAGAGAATACACTCCTTGAGGTTACGAGGTCAATTTGGTCAACATTTTTTTCTCTGCATACATTTTCTGTTTAGTGATTAAAACTCACCAATGATCCACATTGGAAAAACAAACTGGTTCAAAGTTGTTCACAACTAAATCTCCACAATTCATAACAAATATTATGTTCGCCCCAACAAACTTTTTAAAATGTCCAATAATTTTCGCTCGGAAGAACCCTAGACATAAAAAAATAAAGACATAACATAGATTCAAGGCATAACTGCTAACTTTATCAGACGTACTCTCATTATTTAAGCAAAATCTGACTCACGGTATTTTCAAAAACCTTTGTAACATTTCAGTAGGGTAAAGTAGAAAGGCGAAAGATAGAAATGGGTAGCAGACGATCGTGAGTAAGGCGATGATAGAAGAAATGGTGAAGTTCTTTCCTTTCATTTCGTCATAGTAGCTGTCGCGAAGGACGCTCTGCGTGAAAGGGTGTATGACGAACTGCGAAATAAAGAAAAGAGTTAAAAAAAAACATGTTATCACTTTTTTTCGAGTAACCTAGAGATGACTTATACGCAGTGGCGGATCCAGGGGGCACATTCGACCCGTGCCACCCCCGGCCCCCCTTTGAGAGCCATGTTGTATTTGTAGTGGAAAATGTGGGACAAACGCATGCACAATAAAAACGCTGTTTAAAAATTTTGTACAACGCTGTTTACTATATGAACCTTACATTAATTGTTTAAACAGTTTAAACAAGTGTTTGAATCTTATACAACAAAGTTTAATTTTCAATATCTAATCTTCAATAAATTAGACATGATTGTTTAAACTGTTAAACAACTACTGTAAGGTTCATATATTAAACAGCGTTGTATAAAATCTTAAACAGCGTTTTTACTGTGTGCAAGTGAAGACTTTTTACCCCTTGAGATTTGCATGCACCTCTTTGGAAAATCCTGGACCGCCCCTACTTATGGATGATACTATCCATGCCAACAATGCTAACCCTATCTAAATATTTTAAAAGCCAAAATGATAAATTATCGTTCTCATCGTTTGTCAAAACTTGCAGCAATTAATACCGAGTTATATAAAAAAAAATAATAATAATAGAGGTGAATGCACACGGGCATCTTTTTTCAATTTAAATACAGTATATTTATTTGACTTAAATCATGAATGCCACAGATTTAAAAGGTATTATTTAACTTTGTGAGCAGCCGATTTAAAAAAATATCCAACCAAGATGAAAAATGTGTACAAGTACATGTATTGGAACTAAAAAAAACAACCTGAAAACAACCATTATTGAGAATGAAAAGCTAAAAATACAAGGCAAAACCCAATTTTGTAATTAGGCGTCTTAAAGACGCGTAAATGGAACACAAAAGTGTATGGGATGAAATTAAGATGGTGTTTCCGGTCATTTTATATTTCACTTTTTGAAGCACTAAATAAGAATTTCCGGATGAGATTTTTTCTGGGATACATTTTTGTAACATATCACACACACCGGTGACAAGTGTGACCTTCTAGCTCAGATTTTTTATAAAGTCAAATCAATGTTAGCCAATCACTTTAACACTTGGAGAGTGTTTAATTTGATATAACTCACCGGTTTCTGGTAGGCCTTCATGGCTGCTCTGACCTTGGCAACGGGATGCTTGCTCTCACTTCGTGTAAACTTTAAGATAGATCTTACCTGAACAAACAAAAAAATGTGTCAATACATTATCTATTTATCTATCTATCTATCTACCTATCTATCTTTTTATCTATCTCTCTTTCTATCTATCTAAATGATATCGTAAGTGGGTGATATTCTCCAATGTACTGTTTGTTTTATAGGGATATTTGTGCTGATTTTCGTTATAAGGAGTAAGTGGAAAAACACTAAATGAAAACCTTGTTATGAACGCATGACTATCATCATTATCATAGGCCGCGAAACGAGTTTAGAAGTCGGAGATGAGCATGCATAAAATTTAATAACAATTTGATGGTGATTTTTATGTGTTTTTCTTTTCTATGTACTTAATCATTCAGTATAATAATAACGGGCATCTTCTTCAACGTCGTCATCATAATCATCATCGTCATCATCATTTTTATCACCTCGTTTATCATTTTATGATAATTAATAACATCTTCATCCACATATATATACCTCGCTCGAATAATTCGCCTGGCCCACAAAATCAGCAGCGAATTGCTCCACGCGGTCCACTATTTTCAGCACTTGCTCGCTCGCATCCTCCCATCGATCGGCGAGCTCGCGTAGTCGTCGACCTAGCCCGAAGGCGACGTCGAGTGGGTCGCTGAACGCCTGCACCAGGTAAGCTTCGGTTGCTATAGCTCGGTAGGTCATGAGAACAATGGCAGTGCCTGTGAGGTCTGGTTGTATATGCTTTATCCTAGGCTCCTTTAAAACAGCCCCGGCGTCGAGTAAAATCTAATTGAAAATCAAAACAATATATATATATATATATTATTTTACTTTAAGAAATAAATGATGATGATGATGATGGTGTTAATAATAATAATAGTAATAATAATAATGAAAATAATAATGATAATAATAACAACAATAATATAATAATAATAACGTACAAATAAAGAAATTAAGTTAGAAGTAGATGAAGAGTTAGGCATTGAGTTCATGATATGTAAAACAAATAATTGTTTCGAGAAAGTTCCAACTCGTTATCGTTATCAATATGTCACCGACATGGAATGTATCCTTTCCGAAGGTGCATTTTTCCACTGTTTGGATTTAAAGATCCAAAGTTGCACATATAAACATTATTATGTGCTTGTATGTCATAAAGGTGCAAATTGTGCCGGGTGTGGCATTGATTTGCACCTTCAAAAAGTTCAGAGTTAAACCTAATTTTCTTAAAACATGTAAAATGCAGAAATTTATTAAAGGATTTCTTTTTTTTGGGGGGGGGTAAACTTTCTTAAAATGAAATTAAACTAGGTAAAAACAACATTTCATCTTCAATGATTATATATGACTAAGTTCCGAAATGACTGAAAATCTATCATTTTGCACTATTGGAATTCTCTGAAGTCCCATTTATATATGATATAATTTTCTTTATGACTATTCCCACCTTTACAACTGAGAAGTTATTCTTGTGTGCTGCAGCCATAAGAGGGGTGGTAAACTTGTGGTAATCATCATTTTCACAATGACATTCGATGATGGCATTCCGCTGGTTCTAGAAAATGGTTAAAACAATGGAAGGGGTGATTTATTTCTTTACGTGCTTTTTGACAAAATTACTTATTCTTTTTCTTCTTCATCTTCTTCTAATTCTCCCTCACCTCCTCCTTCTACTTCCTCTCCTTCTTCATCTTCTGCTCCTTCTCCTTCCTTCCTTTCTTTTTTCTTTCTTTCTTTTTTGTTTGTTTGTTTCTTTCTTTCTCCTTCTTCTTCTTCTTTTCTTCTTCTTCTTCTTCTTTTCTTCTTCTTCTTCTTCTTTTCTTCTTCTTCTTCTCCTTCTCCTTCTTCTGGTACGATGATAATACTCACCATGCCCAACGTTTCGGCGTATGCACAGATGTAACGTACTATGTCAACCATACAGAAATCGGCTGCCCTGAGTAAAGCATCACCAAGCGGGATTTCGTGGTCGATAAACGTCGCTACCATTTCTTGATTGGATTAAAGAAATAAAACAGAATATTTATCGATTTAATGTATAAAAGCGTTTAAAGTATGACATACACATGGAACAGGTGCTATTGCTACCATGGTTAAGAGCTGAAGTTCCCCATTTATGATAATATTAAAAGCTGATATACGATAAGATCATTCATTACTCAGAAAAAAACAATGTGCCACCACCCCTCCCCTTCCCCAATCAGAATACTCAGCGCGAGTTCCTTATCTTCATGCATTTTAAATGTATTTTTTTATACTCCATCTCTGGCTCAATCGATATGCTTAGACCTATCAACTACATGGAGCTGGGGCTATATACTTTTTGCTAACCGAGCCGTTGCACATACGCTAACCAGTGGCGTACCGTTGGTCACGGCACTGGGGGGGCACCAGCAAAACTTTGAGTCACTTAGTGAGCGCGCGAAGCGCGCTGTTGCCAGATATACTGACCTAATAGAATCTTTTTAAGGATAGTGCCATTAAACGAATATGTATCTAACTAATCAAATAATGCGAGCGCGAAGCGCGAGCTGAAAATTTTAATATTCACACCTACAAAGGGACATCGTAATCACTACCTGTATCGTTAAACAAACAATGCGAGCGCGAAGTGCGAGCTGAAAATTTTGTATATATTGTCCCCCAAACAGGGATATTTTAAGGACTATATTTTTTTAAAGAAATCCATGAAGAGTATGCATATCTCACAATAGCCATATAATTCGAGTGCCAAGCGCTTGCTGATTTTGTTAGAATTACATCTAAACACATGAAGCACTCTTTGTAGTCATTGTAATCATGATCATCATACGCATCTCACTAATCAAATATTGCGAGCGCGAAGTGCGAGCTGCAAATTTTTGGAAATTCAGACCTGAAGAGGGGCATTTTAAGGCTTGTTTGTCAGGATTCCATGAAGACCATACGATGATGCGAGCACGTAGCGCGAGCTAATTTTTTTTTATTTTCAGATCAGAAAAAGGGACATTTTAAGGACTGGTTTTAGGAATTCATAAATAGCAGACATATCTCACCACTCCACTATAATGCGAACGTAGGCACGGACAGGAAATGTTTTTGTATTAAGACCTTAAAAGGGGTAATCACTAAAGAAGCCATGAAAAGAAGCATGTGTCACTACATGAAACAATAATAACTCGAAGGAAATATATTTGGTGCATATTGACTTGAAAACGGGAGGTTTTAGTATAATGGGATTATATATCTCCATAAACAGACAATGCGAGCACCAAGAAAAATGAAGACATAGGCCCTGAGCAAATTATGCTTCATTAATTTATGAAAAAAAATCTTATTTAATATAACATAATTACAATATAATAGAACATTATAATGAACAATAATTTCTTCTTTCCCACTATGTTTATCTTCCTTTCTCCCTCTTTTTCTCCTTTCTTCGTTTTTTTTTTTGACAGCCGATGGGGGGGAGGGGGCACGTGCCCCCCATGCCCCCCGTAGTTACGCCACTGACGCTAACTTTTCGCTTTTCTGATATCAGAGTTGCAGGCAAAGTCGTTTCTTTGTTATTATGGTAATTTGTGCTCATACATAATAATATTTCCTGATTCTTTATTCAAATTAGGTGATAAAAATTATCTTATATTTTGCGTGAATACAGCTCCCATGCATCCATGACATTTAACTTTATTTGAAGAGAAAAAACGACGAATTCGGGCCTACTGTATCCTGAATTTGGCTAGAATTACTTATTGCATTAAGGACTATATCTCCATTGGCACAGTTTTTTTAACTTTTAATTTCAAATAATATTTTACTTCAAGCGAATTTTCTTGTTCCAATAAGAAACCATATCATAATAACTGACAATACCTATAATATCACGTACACCACTTATATTTCGATTTCTATACAAATACACCCTTGGCTTTAGACCTAATGACCCAAAAGGTGACGGAATAATGATTGCAGAACGAACAAAAAAGAGAATTCTTTGCAAATATTCAAGGGTGCATTGAAAAAGCCATATTCATGTCGGAAATTTTCTTGGGAAAACAACTGTTATGAATAGATCTTCACAAAAGCGGATTATTGAATCACTAGATACACAGAAGTTCCTTTCAAAATTAGAGAAGGAATTGGCATTACGGAAATATTTCAAAGTTCCATGCCTTCATACAAATGTCAAAATATGGTGTTTGGTGTGTAAAATTAGATAAATATCAGAACTTATTCATATTAATCCTATGACCAAAATTACGCTTGCTCAATTGCTTTGGTCACACCGGAGAAATCTATTCCAGGGAGGGCTTGGGTGTTAAGAATTGCATGAAGATATGTGAGTGAAATCAAGCTGGATTGAGAGAAACAGACCTTCTAACACACGATGTAAAAGGGGGCATAAACTTCAGAAACTACAAATGCATAACTTGTGATTTTCCTAATTTTAATCGGTCTAGATAAAATGCGATATGGATTTTCTGTGTTCATGTGTTCGGGGGATGGATTGTCACAGACGAATATTACTTATAGGAATATTCGACTAAAGCCACCTCTAGTGATCAGAACCCTTTAACATTTTTTTTTTACATTTCATTGCAAAAATCGATTCTATTTGATTTCTGTATTTAGCACACCCCCCCCCTCTCATTACTGGTAAACACTCATGGCATTCTTGATTTATTTTGGCTCATGTGTGCTGTAAAATCATCGATAACAAGTCAACAATATGCCTTTTTTCAACCCCTTGATCTTTCAAGGCAAACAATCTTCGTATGGATTAGAGTTCCAATCTCTTTAATTTCTTGTTATTTTTGCTTGTCAGGTTAATTTATTTCAAATATTGCTCTTTTCAGAAGTGATATATTTCATTCATTCATTCTTTCATTAATCTATTTTTATCAGTTATATATATATTTATTTCGAATCTTTATATACAAATATATATTTTTTAGTATTTTGTGAAAGGTTGAATCTATTGCCATTGAAAAATTTAAAAATGCCAAACAAATTGGAGCGGTTCTTTTCCTTACCCCCCCCCCCCTCCCATGTCCTCATCATGTTTACTAGTACAAGCTCTTTTCAGATTCTTTAAAGGACAAGTCCACCCCAACAAAAAGTTGATTTGAAAAAAAGAGAGAAAAATCCAACAAGCAAAACACTGAAAATTTCGTCAAAATCGGATGTAAAATAAGAAAGTTATGACATTTGAAAGTTTTGCTCAATTTCACAAAGCACATCCTGGTCGGTATGCAAGTTGGCAAATTGATGACGTCACCCACTCACTATTTCTTTTGTATTTCATTATATGAAATATTCTAATTTTTTCCTCCTTGTCAGGTGAAACAAAGTTTTATTTCTCCATGAACATGTGGAATTATGATTATTTTAACATTTTAAGGTTAAGTTAAGTTGGTCCTTATTGTCAATTTTTTTTAAATTGAAATATTGTATTATTCAAACAATAAAAAAACAAAAGAAATAGTGAGTGATGGACATCATCGACTCTCTCATTTGCATATCGCTGAGTTGTGCATATCACTGTTTTGTGAAAAATAAGCGAAACTTAAAAATGTCATAACTTTACTATTTTACATCCGATTTCGATGTAATTTGCAGCGTTATGTTTGTTTGATTTTTTTTCTATCGATTAAAATCAACAATTTCTGTGGTGGACTTGACCTTTAATATGGGAGTGTAATAAGTTTTCGGATTTCAAATATTCTTTATTTTACCTTCGCCAATTTCCTCCCAAAAGTCCACCAAAATGATTCTCAATCTTTTTAGTTTCTGATAAAGCTTATTTTCATATTGTGTAATGAATTATATTTTCAAGGCAGTGTGTACTTACGAGTTATACCAATCTTGATAGCGTGTGCATAGACGGACCGACCGTTCTTGTCTCTGTAGTTCCAGTCCGATCCATAATCATCTGGTCTAGAGAGGAGCTTCCTTACGAGCAAGAGATCCATCGACTCGATGGCCTCAAATAGCTTCTGCCGATAAAATTTCTTGAAGGTCATATTTTGCCAGTTGTTTGCTTTTCCCCGCTTTACCGCTTTTTACTCCAAGACTTATTTAGAGGCCTCTTCCTCGGGAAAAATGAAGAAATATGACAGCCCTCTACCAATTAATTTGTGATCATGTTCATAATTGTTTCCAGTTCTTTATCAAGCTGTATCAAGCTCCCTTTGAGATTTATTCATTCACTTGACAAATTGAAGCGGCGTAAAACAGTGCAATATTTTCTGTTGTTATTAAACCCCTTCATGAGCAAAGAATGGCGCACATAACTGGAAATGATAGACATTGCATTAAGTTATCGATGAAGATTTGCACAATTCTATAGTGAACAACAACAAAATGGTTGAATAACAAGAAAACATATCCGTCGACCAAAGAGGGTTCATTTATGACCCATGATCCAACGTCGAATTTATTTCTACCTCAGAGCTCGAATAAAACGTTCCGCCCAACATTGATTGCAGGTATCCTTCATAGTCGTACACATCTAAACACGTAAGCCGCAAAAAAAAACACATGTCATTTCTCAGTCCATCCATATAAATACAAGAATTATCTCTTTATATCATCCACGAATCTGACAAAGTTTTGTTAAGTTTTTCACACGAAGCTTTACAACTGACCGTTATATTAAATGGGTCTGCTATATCCAAAGGCATAAACCCGGCCAGCTCCGCCTAATAATCACTATCGAGCAATGTTTATCATGCCGCTGGAAGTACCAGTAACCACAAAGCGAGAAAAGAGTTCAACTAAAATCATTTGAAATGGGGAAATAGAAGCAGAAAATGCAATTATTTGTTCTTTATTGCATGGCTGGATCTGAAAAGCTTCAGGCCTTGGCTATTCAATATTGTATTAGTCATGTGTGCCGATATAATAATTATCGTATATATTGCCTAATATAATTCTGTATGCAGTGAATGATTAATTCTCGTATGTTCAGGGACTACCGCATGGGAAGGTTCTCAAGAATGAACATCTTAATAGTAATGGAAAAAAATCATTGTGAATCAATAGGATTTTCTCATATACCTGTGGCCAATTGCAGAAAGAGTTGCAATCAATCGCAAATCTAAACATTATGCGATTTATTTTTTGGCTTGCGTTTAAATGCAACTCTTTCTGCAACGGACTCGGACCCCGGGGGAGCGTTTCATCAACATGTTTGTATGACCAGTTGTCAGATCTGACAACTTTCCTTGATTCTCATTGGCTGAGAGGTACTGTTACTATGGTAATTGTCGGATAAAGCAGGACTTGTCGGATAAAATCCTTTCATGAAACGCTCCCCTGATGAATTTTGTCATCCAGAATTCTGCGAACAAACAGTAAAATTATACACAGTAAAAACGCTGTACAAAATATCGCTGTATAAGAGGTGCTGTATAATTTTTTGAACAGCACATGTTTAAGCTTTGATAAATATCGGTATAAAACACGGCGAATTGACCTGTTTAAGGTCCGTAGACAGAAGGCTTGAACAGGGGGTTGTACAAGATACCGGCACATGTAAAGCGCATGCGTACGCGTGCGCAGTGCTATGCTAGTGGTCGGAAGATGGCGTTGAGTATGTTCGACTCGGAGACTGCTGCAGTGCACTGGAAAAATCGTGTTTAATCTCCGTTTTAGAAAATGAAAGATTTGGGGGTGACAAACCTGCTTCAGGAGTGGGACTTCCCACATTTAGTTCCAATCTTTAGAGGTAAATTCAGTGCTTGATTTCGAGTGAATGTTCATGAATAATCTCAAAAGTCAATGCATTGTTACCGTTGTTGCAGTGGTTTTATTGTGTGTGCATGTACGTGTGTATTTCTATATGATGGTCGCCAAGTCAGAAATATATAGGCCTATGATTTTATTGGAAAAACCTCGGCTCGGCCGGCAGTCATTTTGAGATTGAAAAAAAAAATGGTGCCCCAGTCTGCGCACCCATTCACTTTTGCACGTGATTTGGAGATTTTGATGAGAAAGGCTGCATTTTGAGGCTGTCATAGGGTTATTTTTCCACCTTTGTGATCTGAGTCGGATTTTGCAATAAATATCTGTCTATGCATTAGATGTGTAAAGTTTGCATTGCGTATCTTATAGATTCTACTAGAATTGCGCAGATACGCATGTGCGCAGACTAGTACCTTGAGCGAAGTTTGTGCAGCAGGATCCACTCGTACTCCACTTAATTACCACTAGGGCCTACACCATGCTCCACTTACACGAACTTCGAGACCATGAACTCGATCTGATATTCTGAGTGACAAAACCCTTATAAAAAAAATTGAATGGTATACCATTGACTACCATTTATCATACACCATTGATATACCATTGGAATACCATTCGCACAGCACCCACCATACACCAATGGTATACCATTCAAACTAATTTAAATAATTCGGACCTTACTATTACCATATTCATGAGCACCATTTACCATTCATATACCATTGATCAAACACCATTCACCATTGATCTACCATATGGCCACTATAGACAGGTTTACCATTGACCACCATTCACCATTCAGCCACCATTCACTGGCCTACCATTTACCATTCAGCCACCATTCACTGGACACCATTGGCCTACCAATTACCTTACACCATTCACCATACACCATTCGCCTACCATTCAACATACACCATTCGTGTACCATTCACCATTCGTGTACCGTTCACCATTCGTGTACAATTCACCATCCGTGTACCATTCATCGTACACCATTCATCGTACACCATTCGCGTACCATTCGCCGTACACCATTCGTGTACCATTCACTGCTCACCATACACCATTCAACTACCATTCGTCGTACACCATTCACGTACCATTCACTGCTCACCATACACCATTCAACTACCATTCGTCGTACACCACACACCATTCACCATTGATTGACCATTCACTTTACACCATTCTACCATACACCGTATACCATTGACCTACCATTTACAGTACACCATTGGCCTACCATACACCATTGAACTACTATTCACAATACACCATAGGCTTACCATACACCATTGGCTTACCATACACCGTACACCATTGACCTACCATTTACCATACAACACTGTCATACACACTATACTATTAGTCAACCATTCAAATAACACCATTGGTCATACACTATAGACCACAAGTTCAATGGTAGACCAATGGTTTATACTGAATGGTAGACAGTAGAACAACGATGTGCAATGTATAGTAGGCCAATAAAGTACAGTGAATGGTAGACCATTGGTGAACAGCATATCTCTGGGGTTAGTGGTAGGCTTTATAATGGAATAAGTATACACAAGAAAAAAAATGAAAACAGTTACTTATTTCAAGAACGTCAATAAAATGTTTTTACTATAAGAAGTTTAAGTACAGCATAAATGGCACAGAGTATTCACAAGTATAGACTTTATAATTAAAGCACATAAGTTATTAATATATATGACTTAGCTACTCGTTGATATCTATACTCTGTCAATCTTGTTATCTAAAAGTAAACATGCATCAAGACAGAGTTTGATTGAAAAACACAACAAATGAAGGCTAACATTTCCAAGAATAAACCTGTTCTCTCATATTGCTTTTTACATGGATTGAGTACTTGGCAAAACCACTGTTCTGCATACAAACCTGATACTTGTAATACAACAAACTTGATGTTAAATCTGTTGTGTGTAATTGCTTTCAACGACATTAATAAACATTTTTTTACTAATAAGTTCAAGTACAAAAGAGTATTGACAGGTATGGCATAAAAGCACCATATTATGAATACATGTGACTGTGCGACTCCACAAGAGATCAATGATTGCACTCCACATAAATATTATGTTAATCTTCCTATAAACAAATTTACATGTAAGACAGAGTTTGGACAACAAACTAATGAACACCAAATTTCGAAGATTAAACTCAAAATGTGTGATAGCCTTCACATGGCCAAATGAATAAAGGGTACCACACCTAGAAGAAATGAAATATCCCCAAAAGGGGGGAAAATAGTACTCCCAAATTGGTCTCTTTTTTCTTTTCACCTAAAAAGATATATCAATGGCATGTTTCTACATAGAATTGTTAAAAGGTATTACCCGCCTAAGTATCCAGAATCCCTGATAACTTTCCTGTAGAAACAGACACGATGCGGTTTATTGATAAATTGCATCGCGCAAAATACGGTTCCTCATAACCATCTCTCTGAGAGGTGGTTATTGCCATGTTAATCCGTTTAACTTTTCTGTAAAAACACGGGGCAAAATAGCATACGTGTCTGGCTTAAGTGCTTGAACCAAGAAGTGCGATCTCACAGTAAACATATATTCTGGCCGTTTTTTATCTCGCCAGCTGATTGCGAAACGTGTACCTGCTACAATGAGTGAGATCTACCATGAATTTTGAAAATTTTCCTAACGAGATGCAATTTTTGACATACCAAAATGCAATGGGAGGTTATAGGTTGAATTTTCCGATTTCCACCGTATTTGCGACGCGAAATGCAAGTTAATCAGATTATTCAGTCTGTAGAAACAGGTTGGTTTAAGAACGATGAGGTTATTCAAGTCCGGAAAAGATAAACTGTTTTTAATGATTTACTGTAGAAACACGCCAAAAGTTTATCATAAATACAATAATGATACATTAAGAAATAAATAATATATCACACATAGAAAAAAAATATAATGAAAATAAGGAAAGAAAATTATTCAATTTGGAACACTAAAAAACAGAAGAAAAATAGAGACCTTTTTTGCAAAATATATAGAAAATAATATATACAAGATACCAACTTATTTCTTTTCTGTCTATTTTTGTTGTGTTAAATATGTGTGAGAAAGATTATTGTCTTACACAGTAAATTAATAGTCAATCGTAATTCGAGTCCGGAAAAGATAAACCGTTTTTAATGATTTACTGTAGAAACACGCCAAAAGTTTATCATAAATACAATAATGATACATTAATAAATAATATATCACACATAGAAAAAAAATATAAGGAAAATAAGGAAAGAAAATTATTCAATTTGGAAAACTAAAAAACAGAAGAAAAATAGAGACCTTTTTTGCAAAATATATAGAAAATAATATATACAAGATACCCACTTATTTCTTTTCTGTCTATTTTTGTTGTGTTATATTGTCTTACACAGTAAATCAGTAGTCAATCGTAATTTTTTACAACCGAGCTTGGACAAAATTTAAATTCATATAATACAAAAAATATATAAATTGTGATCTTGTATATTCATGAGGACTTGCAGAGAACAGTTTTAGCAAAAAATAACAACTTTAATTCGTCAAAACTTTGTTAATCCTAAACAAATTTGGATGAGATTTTCAGTGTTTTTTGTTTGTCTGATGTACAATGTACACTTTGAATTATATCACATAGCTTTCAGTCTCGAGTACCTCTAGCCCTTCAATCAAATTGGTTGGACGACCGGTTACACTTTACATATAACATAGTTATAAGGAGAATGAAGGGGACCATAGAAAGAAAGCATGAGAAAAGGGGAGATTTTGGTAGGGAGAGAATGAATCAGAAAAGGATCATGCTGAAAATTTCATTAAAATCTGATAATAACAAAGTTATTGAATTTGAAATTTAACAACATTTTGGTAAAAAATTAACCCAATGTACACACGATCGTCAGGAATATTTGTTAGGCTTATTCTATAAAATGAAATAATTATTTCATATTTTCATACATGTGTGTATGATATGTCCCAAGTATCATATCATTATTTCCAGCAATGCATATCTTCACATTAAAGGTCTAGTCCACCACAGGAAAGATTGTTTTGAATCAACAGAGAAAATCAGGCAAGCATCATGCAAAATATTTCATCTAAATCGGATGCTAAATAAGACCCTCACTTTTTGTTTTGGTTTTCATTGTTTGAATTGTACAATATTTCAATTTTTTTACAGATTTGACAATAAAAAATAAAAATAAAACTTTATTTCATAGGACAATGAGGAGAAAATTATAATATTTCATATTTAAAAAACAAAGAAAAGTGAATGAGTGATGTCATCAGTTCCCTCATTTGCATACCGACCTGGATGTGCATGTAACTATTAAGTGAAATTGAGCGAAACTTAAAAATGTCATACCTTTCTTATTTTTCATCCGATTTTTATGTTTGATTTTTCTCTTTTTAATCAAATCAACTTTTTTGTTAGGGTGGACATGTCTTTGAAATACATTTTCACTCCATTTTTTATAGTTCTCGGAGGACAAAATGTAAATTAGCGCGACTTCTTGTAATAAAATACAAAAGAACAAGTGGGGATATGACATCAGCTGGGAACGTCGTGGTCTAGTGGTTCTGACTCTCACCTTTCAAACAGAGGGTCGTGAATTTGAGTCCTAGCCATGGTGTGTTTTCCTTCAGCCCGAATTTCATCCACACTGTGCATCACTAGACCCAGATGAAGTGAATGGGTACCCGGCAGGATTAATTCCTTGAAGCTGTAATAAGAAATATTGGATGAAAACAATGCAAAGGACAGTATATTAGCTAAGGGTTCAAAATATGAATGCTTGTCATTTGTGTAAGCTTTCTTTAGAAGTTCATATATTTTTTATATATTGAGAAATTTGCAGTATACTCTACCATTCAATTGAATGATACCAATTAACAAATATCAACAAAACATTTTGTAAAATATGATAAATAAATTTATGTTTAACCATAGATGGGTAGACAATAACCTATTATATAATGGGAGGTTGCCCCAATGATGACAAATACCACAACAAATGAATACCTGGGGAAAAAGTGTCCACCCTTCCCCCCTCAGCCAACATACTGATTTTTTTCTGGGGGGGTGTCAGAAAAGACGTGTGCTCCTCTAAATAGGGATGACATTTGTCCTTTCTAAGGATTTTTTACCATTCCTGACAAGGTTTTTTTCAGCTATGCCACTGCAGGAATACAATCTGTTTTATCTCATGAAGCTTTGCATTTTTTTCTACTGAAGAAAATTCTTACACACCTACCTGTCGTGTCATTCCAAGATAAGGCTGGATCATCTACCTTATCATCCAGTGTATCCGTCGTCCAAACTTTGAAAATGAAATAAAATCAATTTAAGTGTTGTAAAATCTGCATGTATGTGCAGATACAAACAAAAATAGAATACTAATATAGTAATAGAAAAATAATGATCTTAGAACTTTAATGTTAAAGATATTTTTCATGGACCTCTGATTACCAGCCCAGAATTTAGGATAAAAATAAGGAAATGTGATAGTATTTCAGCGTAGTTCAGACAAGGCTGTATTATAACTGTGCATGCTTTATACTAGTAATAGCTATGTCATCTGAAATCAAATTTCTAGAGCAGCAATTTTCAAGAGGGTAATCGATGACATAAATTCCATTTTTCTGGTATTGACAATCGCAGAAGCAGATCCAAGTGGGCACATTTGACCTGTGCCCCCACCTTGAGAGCAATAGTTGATGTGTTTGATAAAAATGTGGCTTTCTTACACAAGTGTTCTCCCCCCCCCCTTCGAAAGTTACAGCAAATATTTATATTAAAAATATTGTCTCATACAAGAGGATCTCCTTTTTGGTTTGCTTGTTATTTAAAGTTTCCTTGGGAAAATGTGCCCCACTACCCCCTTTGAGAAATCATGGATCCGTTCATGGACAATCATATGCCAGTGGATGAGCTCCAGACGTTTTTTAGGCAAGTTTTGATCAGTAAATAAATAAAAACAGATAAAATGTGATCACAGGCAAACTTAACTTTAAAAGAGGATAAAATTTACTTTAAAAATTGATATGCCTAGCCCCATGAAAGGATCTAAGAATACCCTCCGGCACTAATGCAGTTTCACACCAGCCAACTCACAGTGAACAATTGTGTACAACGGATAGCGGAGCGTGAACGTAGCGGTCGTGTACATTTTTGCTTATTACATGACGTCATCCAGCCACTGCCGAGAACCAATTTATGAATGAAAATATAGTAAGCATGCGCAGTGCAAGCCTTTTGTTTCCCCACACAGAATTCCACCAAAACAAGTGTGCAATTCCCTATCACCTCGTACCAAAATCGACCTAGAATTTCAATTTTCCTATATTTTATATGAATTATGAAAGGTATTCTCGGAGGATCTATTTTCTCACCGATACCGCACAGGTAGGCGAATTTTGAATACTTCTTGCTTTTCCGTCAAAATCTTACGAATTAGCGTCTATATGTCATCGTGTTCCTTGGAATTTGTAGAGTCTATCGCAACGTGCATAAAGTCAATTGGCTTCCGGGTTTTGGAGCGTCGCGTGAATATGCATGAAATTGCAGTTTCGATAATTTTCGATCGATACCGGAGCGATCCGATCACGAACCAAGACCATTTACCGTGTACACAACATGACCGGATATCGTTATCGATACTTCCACACGCAGTCCAAAGGAATTATTTTTGGGACCACGTGGTCATGACGTGATCTGCGCTATTGACCAATCAGCGGTCTTCGAATCGCTGTGCGGAGACGATCTATCCGTTGTACACAGTCTATGGACAATTGTTCGTTGTGCATGCAACTTCAAGCAAAACTCCCCACCAGAATAGTCTACACACATTTTGAGATCAATACACAATATGCCCACCACTTTTCAAAATATTGCGGATCGCTTGGATTCGCCGTCATGTTGATATGGACCGAAGTTATGCGATCAAAAGATTCGCATGCGGCATGCTGGCAGTTTGTTTGCCACATGTTAGCATGATTTGGTTGCTAACTTCAGTCCATATAAATATTACGGCGAATCCGAGAGATCCGCGAAGTGATGTCTACGGATTAGATCAACGACGTCGAGATCGAAGACTAAATACAGCCATTCCCAATATTTTGAAAAACGGTGGGTATATTAACATCGAAATGTGACTGAGAGACCTGTCATGACATTTGGGAACAAGTTTTGGTGATGAGGTATGCTGGTAATCGGCCGGTGCAAAACTGCATTAGCACCAGTTTTCTCTGCATATTTATTGCAGCCTCTGTAGAAAAATTGAATAGGAATCGTTTGTCACTCCGTCCAGTCACAGTTCCACACACAAATGGCACGTTTTACCATTGAAATAGTATGTGCAATGAGTGGTGTGTACAGTGTAGCAAAGTTATAGACCTGCGTAGCCTTTATCATTTTTTAAACTTTAGGACCCTTACCATGTTTCACCTCCATTTTATCTCATTTACCAACATCTATCAACAACAACAACAACAAATTATAGGCCTAATTTCAAAGCAATATTTGTCGGCAAGTTTTCAATTTCAGTAAATTAACGTGTGCAGTAACGGTCTATTTATTCACAATTAAAACTTTGACAGTCTTGACATTAGCATTAACAAATCATTCACGAATTCAATGTATTCAGAGATGGTTTTTGTAAAACATTGACAATAAACATCAGGCAATATGAGCGAATTACTATTCAATGCTCGCCGATCTTAACTCTGCCAATACAAAGCATAAACCATAAGCACTCCCTATCGTCAAAGCCACGTCCCGGCCCGTAGAGCAGCGGCCAGCGCCAACGGGGCAGTGACGGTGGCAGTGCAGTGGTCGTGCATGTCGTGGCAGTACAACGACATCTAACATTTTGAGACAATTTGAGAAATAAATCAAAGAAAATTGTTATAGAACTTACTGTTATAGCCTTCTACAAATGACTTTGAAGTCGCTGTCCGAATCTGACCCGTGTTCCTTTAGTTTTTGATGAATTATCGACGGACTTATCAACAGCAAAACGGTAGTACCGGTAGATCGAGTTTTCTTTTTCAAATATTGCACTTGGCGGTTAGACGTTCGCGCGTGCGTAGTGCGAGAACAACACGTATAATAGAGCTACCTGGCAAGCAGCCAAGCGGCCCCTCTCGCCAAAGCATATGGGGGGGATAAATTATGACAAAATATGGGGGGAGGGGACTTCTTCGCCAAGATAAATACACATCCCGATATGGGTGGGGGGGGGGTGAATTAAAACCAAATCAGGGGTGTCTTTTTCCTCTCGATTGGTTCTGGGTTGGAAACCATGATGGCGTGAGTGCATGCCACTGTTTTCCTTGGATCTTGGAATCTATGAAAAAAGTTTTCGATCCCTTCACTTTTTTTTCCTGTTCTCTATGTTATTTTCTTTTTTATTTTCGTTGTCTTTTTTTCTTTTCTGTTAATCTTTCTTTTCTTCTTTGCCTTTTTTCTTTTCTTGTTTTTTCCCCTTTATATATATATTTTTTACTCACTCCTCTTCCCTTTTAATTTGCTTTTGTAATGATTGAAATTGAGATTTCATTCAGTAGATTTCTTTTCTGTTACATTGTACTATACCCTGTATGGCGGCAGGGAATTTTGATAGGGGTGGGGACCATGTGGATAAATCATTTCAATCAAGTAATGCCGGCCTATAGAATAGCTCTCCTCTTTATAAACGCCGTCCACAAGTGGGAAAGAATATTTAGAGCCTAAAATAGAATTAGAATTTTGGAAATATCATTTGTAAAAAAAGGGTGAAATAATTCATGATTGGAAGCAGCTATAATAGCGTACAAATGGGTCAGATGGGGCTTTTGACGTTGCAGACAGACCAAATCAGGGTTTGCGGATGGGAATTTGATAGAGGTTGGGGGACCAAGACAACCAACAGTGAATTCATTTTTAGCAAAATATGGGGCATTGCAAGAAACTTGCAATCGAAGCAATCGAACGCAAATCAATTTCAGACTCCAAAATCATGAGAGTCATACTTTTCATTGCAAACTTGCAACTGATCCATAAAAAATCCAAATTGATATGTTCTAGATAAACTTAATGTATCATCACCTGTAAATTTGCATCTGATCGAATTTTGGGATTGATTGCAAATATCTTCTTGGAACACTAAATATATAGTTCTTTTTATAAAAAGCGGCCATAAACAAGCAAAATGATTATAAAAATAGAATAAAACTTATTAATTAAAAATTAAAACCCTTTTTATCAAAAAAGATTTCATTGACCGATTGATTTTATTTTTGCATGCACCCATTGCATCAGATTTAAATTTATGTACAATAGTAAAATATAACAAATTTATAATATTTTATCATAACCACTGGATCAATAATATTTAAACACATATAGACCTTTTACTTAATAAGGACAAAGACAATTTAAAAGAATGCAAGAGACCATGTTTACAATCATGAGCGATTACACTTGATTTGGGGAAGCTGCTCGCATAAAAGTCACAGGTCAAATATTTAATTAACTCTAAATACCTTTTAATCTTTGATATATTTTCTTTAAATCTTCGGAATTATGTTAATGGGTAATGCAATTGGGCATATCATTCAGCATTAACACAAATGGCATTCATTAGGCAAACACCACTAAGCCACTATAGCTTTACAATTATCCAACATGATTATATTATATACCACTAGGCACATACTACTAAGACACCATATTGATACCAATCATACCATTATAGAGACACATACTACTGAGACACCATTGAATACCACTGAGACACCATTGTATACCACTGAGACACCATTGGGTATATAATGGTATACCATGCAGTCATACCATTAGAGGCACATACTACTCAGACACCATTTGACACCACTGAGACACCATTGGGTATATGGTATACAATTCATCATACCAGTCATACCATTATAGAGACACATACTACTGAGACACCATTGAATACCACTGAGACACCATTGTATACCACTAAGACACCATTGGTGCATGGTATACCATTCATTATACCGGTCATACCATTAGAGGCATATACTACTGAGACACTATTGAATACCACTGAGATACCATTGTATACCACTGAGACACCATTGGATGTATGGTATACTATTCATCATACCAATCATACCATTACAAGCACATACCACTGAGACACCATTGAATACCACTGAGACACCATTTTATACCACTGAGACACCATTGGGTATATCATGGTATACCATGCAGTCATACCATCAAAGACACATACTACTGAGACACCATTGAATACCACTGAGACACCATTGTATACCACTGAGACACCATTGGTGCATGGTATACCATCCATTATACCAGTCATACCATTAGAGGCATATACTACTGAGACACCATTGTATACCACTGAGACACCATTGGTGTATGGTATACCATTGATCATACCAATCATACCATTACAGGCACATACTACTGAGACACCATTGAATACCACTGACACACCATTGTATACCACTGAGACACCATTGGATGTATGGTATACTATTCATCATACCAATCATACCATTACAAGCACATACCACTGAGACACCATTGAATACCACTGAGACACCATTGGGTAAATGGTATACCATTCATCATACCAATCATATCATTAGTCACATACCACTGAAACACCATTCGGTATATGGTATACCATTTACCATTAAATAAACTACCAATTACCATTAAGAACTTACCATTGAAACACCACTTAAATACCATTCGCGTACCATTTACCATTCAGATTACCATTCAACTACCATTCGGCACCATTCAAATACCATTGGCGATTTTTATAAGGGAAGGTGGGATTTTATGGGGGTGAAATATGAAATTCACGCAACATCACGATCTTTACACAAAGTTTCACTTCTTTCCATGCTTCTATTAGTATTAGTCTCAAAATTGGTGATTTGAATTATAGCCTACATGAACTGTGATGAAGATCCTCACACATAAATAATTCACTGCCGATGATCGCATGCGGATGCGATATGCGCGAGGTACCGGGTCCGGTACAAGCTCGGACCGGGCCGTCCTCAAGCACATAGCCTACGTGTAATGTAGGCCTGGCTAGATCTATTTCTAGTCAACTTTATTCAATTTTGTACGTCTACATATGTGTATGTTAAACCCCATTAAAATCTAGGTCTATACTATAGGTCCAAACCTAGATCTAAATCCTGGCCTAGCTTGGCCAATAGTCCCTTATTATTAGCCAGCCTAGCGAGGAAAGGCCTACATGCAAATAGCAACAGATCTAAATGTTACATTGTAATTGCAGATGTATGTACAGTTTGTGAATGATCAGAAACTAATTTTGAATCTGAGATACAGGAATTACATTTAGGTTGACTTCATGTAAATTCCCCACTGTGCACAAGGGAATTTTTTATTGAGAATTTCTACAATTTATCCACTTATTCCATCAGTTCTCTATAGAATAGTCAGATAACTTGTGTAATAATTAATGTTACTATTCTTGATCTTTGATTCATGTTTATCACAGTTAAATGTTGCAGAAGATGAGCACGAAGTCACCTACTGGATGCAATATTACTCATCACCTGACAACATTGTTGTTAATGTGACGAACCTCGGTACTGAGATATGAGTTGACTAGAGGAAACCCGCGACCAAGCACAGCAGAAATTCTTGACAAATATCTACAGCTTTTGGGAATGGTAAAATAACTTGATTACTTAGTGCAGTGGATTCGCATTATGAAAAAAAATATAATTTAATTGTTCGAAGTTGAACGAAGCATTTTTGGTTATGAATTTCCAAAATTATTCTCTTTCTTGCTTGAGAATATAGTGCAAGATCATAGGATCACTTACTCTGCCTCAGTGTTAAAAATTCAGTTGCATCTTAGTTGTCATAATTCTATGATTAGTGGAAAAGTTGTTCTGAAATCCGATTGGAAAGATTAAGTTACGTCTTCTTCCCATGAATGTCAATCTCTGGCGGGGGGGGGGGATATTAATTTCCCCACCTAACTCCCCCCCTCATTTTGCAAATACTAAGTATTTTCCTCCAGTGGTTAATTACTCTAATAGTGATCAATATTTTTAAAAATGTGATAAATGGTTAGTTAGAAAGGTCAATGTCAAAGCTCACTAGACTTTACTTGATTTGTGCAGTGTGTGCATGTGACCTAGGGTTTTTGTTACAAACATTGATAAGTTTTATTTTTTTATTTAATGAGCAATATTTAGCATGACTTTAATTACAATGTACCGGTAATGTATGAAAACATGGTATTGCTGGTAATTGTATTATGTGTTATACAGCTTATATATAAATACTTATTTCATTTTCAGATTGATCAAGACTTTGATTTAACAATTGATGCAGCTCCTGGTGCCCTTTTCACAATGTGGCCAAAGTTGTCCAGGCAGACTTTGGAATTTGCGGAGAAGATTAATCCAGGGTATAGAAAGATCCTAGGGGCTGGAGTGGACCAGAAAATGACGCAGAGTAAGTTTTAGTCTTATAGTTATACTCAATTCAAACTTACAGTAGCAGTGCGAAGACTTTTACAAAGCTGCATCAATTAGCATTTAAACTGCAAAAGAGGATATTTCCTCTCCAGGTGTGTAAGAATAACAATGCTTACAATTTAAAGTGAAATCAGTGTTCTTATGTACACCGAATCCTGTCCAACATAATTAGTATAGTTAATGGACCTCATCGAAACAAGCAAGTGATGTTCTACAGTAACATACACCAATTCAGAGTAATGATTTCTGAAGAGGAAGTAACACAGACCCTTTTTTTTTACTATCGTGTTGCACAAGCCATTAAGAGAGATAATTGACTCTCAACATAATACCAGCTGAACACTGCGCACAGCATTATCAGCATTATTCACCATTATTGCATTATTGTGTAGGGGGGGGGGGCACTCAGTATATAATGCATAGTGGGTATGTGCAGCGGAGGGGACCCCCATTTTTACACTCAAATTTCCGTTCCAAGGCATAGCATTTTTAGCCTATTAAGAAAAAGAACAAAGAAAGCCACTCCAAGGCATATTATTTTCTTCTCGTGAAAAAGGAATCCGCTCCAAAACTTCGCATATTTTCTGTTATGCCGTTCCGATCGATCTGCTACAATGAGTCGTAATTTTGAAAAAGCAGCCGCTGCAATGAACGCTGTCTGACCATTGCCTCTGTGCTAGCGCACCCGCTGCCCATGCTGCCGGTCTAGCTGCATGCACGTATGCCCGTTCCATAGGGATGCATGAAGGCACTCACATGCAGGCGACTCGTTCCAAGGACCCCCGATTTCACAAACATTTGTAGTTCTGAAGCCCGTTCCGAGGACCCTCCTTTTTACAATTAGCCCACTCCAAGGCCCCCGTTTTTTGTCTCGCCCGCGGCACACCCCACCAATTTTTGGGTCGAGTGCCCCCCCCCCCCCCCCCCCCGGATTGTGTAGCAGTAATGCATTGCAGGAATTTCAAATGGGAACACTGACAAAACTTGAATAACTTTGTACTCAAGGCTTTTAATCAAACTTGGAGAGAAGCATGGTTATATGCAAATTTATTTCAATTTTACCAAACATGAGGGTCACCTCATGGGTCAGGCTGATGATGAGCATGGGTCAAAGTTAAGCCTATTAGGGCAAGTTTTGTATTACAGCTCATAACGTTTGATCCATGTACAGTGTATGCCCATTTTTTTACCAAACTTGGATGGTAGATGTCCCCGGGGGAGTGGGGGGGGGGGTTGAAGGTCACCTCCAGGTCAAATGTTACAGCAGGGGTTGAAGAACTTTTGGAGCTCATTGTTAGGATTTTGGTTTGTTTGTTTAAATTTCTATCATCACTCATAAATTGTTACCAATCTAAGAGAGATGATGTTCTTCAGAGATTTGAAGGTCACCTCCAGTTCCAAGGTCACAGGCAGGGGTCAACAAGCCTTTTGAATATAAAATGATTTTGTTGTATATTAATGGGTGATACACATTTTGGCTGAAATCACCATAGTGAATCCCTTTATTACCTTCAATCCTTATAATATCTCAATTATATACTTGTACCCATTCCACTTGTAAGATTGAATCTCACTTGCAGGCAAACACATTTAGTTTGAAAATGCTGATATCTCCTCACCTTCATCTTTCTTTCCTATTTTCTTTGCTCCCATTCTTATTTTGTTTTCCCTTCCTTCACCGGTCACTTCTTTGCTCAAACCGTATTTTCATTTATACAGGTCAACAATGAAGAAAATTTGGCTTTCAGTACTTCCTGGGATTTTGATCGGCAGAACGAAAGGGGAATGAGGCAAATTAAATGTGCCGTACTTCAAAGTCTTGAATCTTTCATCAATCTCCAATTAGTAAGTATTGATTATCATCTTACTTTTTCAAAGTTTTTATTTATTTATATATTTATTTTTTGGCCAATTTAGGTTAAAGCTCTGATTTTCCTTAACAATATTAGAACGTTACTGTTGGCAATCTTTGAGAGCACTTAGGTTTGACTGTAGCGCATGCTCACTTGACCAAGGCAAGTGAAAATATCAAAGTGCTTAAGTTGCTTACCCAAAAAGGTAAAAAAAAAAATTTAATGTGGGCAAGTAAAATTTTGACCCCAACATTGAAATCTGTTCAGGGCAGCTATCTGACTGTATTTGTTCTATCTAATAATCCTGATACTAATCTCAATTCTGTAGCGCAAATCATAACAATGGAATAAGTTCACACAATGACTTAGTCAATACCTATTCTGCATGTATGTCATGGTTGTTGGATGTCTATGCAAAACTGCACATCTTGCGAAGACTTGAAATCTCCTTAAATGCAGTTCTCTAAACTCAGAAAAATACCTCCTATGGTTTTACCTCAATAATGTAATGAGATCAACGCTGATTCATGTTATTTATTTTGTGGGGGGGAGCAATAGAAGTCCTTAAAGGGATGGTCCGGGCTGAAAATATTTATAGAGTAGAATTCACTGAGCCAACTGCCAAAAATTTCATCAAATTGGATAACAAAGTTATTGAATTTTAAAGTTTAGCAATATTTTGTGAAAATAGTCGTCATGAATATTCATTAAGTGGGCTAATGACGTCACATATCCACTTGTTCTTTTGTATTTTATTGTATGAAAATAGGTTTATTCAATTTTTTTCCTCCAAGAACTAGAAAAATTGGATTGACATTTCATTTAGTGCATTAGATATTGATTGCTGCAACTTATTTCATTATAAAGGAGACATACATTGTATTATTCACACAAGTATGAAATAATGAAAAAATATGGTTTTATGTAATAACATAAGAAAACAGAAAGTGGAGATGTGACATCATCAGCCCACCTAATGAATATTCATGACGACTGTTTTCACAAAATATTGCTAAACTTCAATAACTTTATTATTTGTTATCCGATTTTGATGAAATTTTCGGCATTTTGTTCAGTGAATTCTACTCTATGTATTTAAGACATGAATATTTTCAGCTTTTGACCATCCCTTTGAAGATATTGGCTAACAATACCACAATTAAAAAATCTGAGCTGCATGATTTCCCATGCTGAAAATCGTAAGTTGACCAGATTCACTTGCCCATTTCATTATACATGATGGCCCAAAAAGAATAGAACAATTTAGATCTTTAATTTCAGTGATATAGCCAAAGTGTCATTGTATTGGATATTTCTTTTTTTTGGTAGAATGATGTAATTTGATGTTTTGTGAACCCTTGTCATTATGATTTTCGAAATATGTATTTCCCACTCCTGTATTACCAACCCTGCTCTTAGTATGTAAGGTATAATACAGATTATCCAACTAGATGTCTGTGTGATTGGTCTTCTACCCCCTTCGATTCTTTGTTTTGCACTTTATTTAGGAAGGAGCATGAACAAAAAGAAGATGAACAGGAATTGACAATGGCGCGTTCCATACCTGGGAGTGATTGCACAGTGGCACCCTTGGACCTAATTTCACCCTGACATCAAGTCTGTTTTAAGGAGAACCATGAGAGAAATTAATAAATTAAAGTTTGCCGAATATCAAAGAATAACAGAGTTATGAGGCTTCAAAGTTTTAAATTTGTGACATGACATGCGAGCAGCTCCCAATATGTCAATCATGTAATATAAATTCCATAAATTGCCATTTTTTAATGGTTTTTGTCTCACCTGAGACGGCGGCGGCGTCAAATCTTAACCTGAGGTTAAGTTTTTGAAATGACGTCATAACTTAGAAAGTATATGGACCTAGTTAATAAAACTTGGCCATAAGGTTAATCAAGTATTACTGAACATCCTATTAGAGTTTCATGTCACATGACCAAGGTCAAAGGTCATTTAGGGTCAATGAACTTAGACCATGTTGGAGGGATCAACATCGAAATCTTAACCTGAGGTTAAGTTTTTGAAATGTCATCATAACTTAGAAAATATATGGACCTAGTTCATGAAACTTGGCCATAAGGTTAATCAAGTATTACTGAACATCCTATTAGAGTTTCATGTCACATGACCAAGGTCAAAGGTCATTTAGGGTCAATGAACTTAGACCATGTTGGCGGGATCAACATCGAAATCTTAACCTGAGGTTAAGTTTTTGAAATGTCATCAAAACTTAGAAAATATATGGACCTAGTTCATGAAACTTGGACATAAGGTTAATCAAGTATCACTGAACATCCTGCACGAGTTTCACGTCACATGACCAAGGTCAAAGGTCATTTAGGGTCAATGAACTTTGGCCGAATTGCGGATATCTGTTGAATTACCATCATAACTTTGAAAGTTTATGGATCTGATTCATGAAGCTTGGACATAATAGTAATCAAGCATCACTGAACATTTTGTGCAAGTTTCAGGTCTCATGATTAAGGTCAAAGGTCATTTAGGGTCAATGAACTTTGGCCGAATTGGGGGTATCTGATGAATTACCATCATAACTTTGAAAGTTTATTGGTCTAGTTCATTAAACTTGGATATTATAGTAATCAAGTATCTCTGAACATCCTGTGCATGTTTCAGGTCACATGACCAAGGTCAAAGGTCAATGAACTTTGGCCGAACTGGGTGTATCTGTTGAATTACCATCATAACTTTGAAAGTTTATGGATCTGATTCATGAAACTTGTACATAAGAGTAATCAAGTATCACTGAACATCCTGTGCGAGTTTCAGGTCACATGATCAAGGTCACAGGTCATGTAAGGTCAATAAACTTTGGCCATGTTGGGGTTTTTTGTTGAATAACCATCATATCTCTGTAAGTTTATTGGTCTAGTTCATAAAAAGTGGACATAAGAGTAACCATGTATCACTGAACATCTTGTGCGAGTTAGAGTAGTATTCAAAGTCAGCACTGCTGCTATATTGAACCGCGTGATGCAGGTGAGACGGCCAGAGGCATTCCACTTGTCATGATAATTAAATGGGTTTTTATCAGAAGCTTGTATGAAATAATGTTTCTGATAACATTGAATCCACAGGTAAAATCATTTTCCAATTTCCCTAGAAAAGGCACTTGTATAGAATTGATATCACATAAAATATGGGGAGCTGCTCGCATGTGAAGTCACAAATTTAAAACTTCATAACTCTTATTCTTGGTGGATTTTCACCAACTAACATGCAATGTCAGGATGAACCTTGCCTTTAAACCTTATATTGGCAGCATTTCATTGACATTTACATACAGTATTTTAGGTTTTGTGAGCAAGTATATGAAAAAGGTGCTAATTAACACCTACTTCCCCTTCTTAACCCTAACCAGGCCGGGGGGGGGGGGTTTAAAACAACCTTCCCCCAACATTATCTGCGATCATTCCTCCGCGGGAGATTTGTTGACCCTGCCACTCTCAGAGTTTATACTAAGTCTCGCGCATCTTTTGAGACCAAATTTACGATGCCCAGGTACGTTGTCCCGAAATTATCCAACATTTCGTAAGTTCATGTCTGACCAAAAATTGTTCTAAAACGTGATTTCGTCCACAAAGTCAATGCAAATTGAGTTTTCTCATCTTATTCATAAAGCTATGATTTTTACTTTAAACAGCAGAAGTCAATTGATTTTAGCATAATTATATGCTTCAAACAGGCTGTGCTATGATATAAATCTGGTGAAAAAAAGGTTGAAAAACAAAGAAATTCCTAAAACAATAAAATACATAAGAAATTGATTTCCAAACTGAAGTTTTTTTCAATTGCGAGTGTTAAGAATGCTACAAAGAATATTTTTACCAAAAATTAGCATTCTGGGAGCTTTATGGTATGAAGTGAATTAGAGCAAAAAAAATATGATTTACCCATAAATTAATTCATATAAAATAATATCATTATTTGGAAAATTTTACCATACAGCCTTGTAGATTACATCGCACACTACCAGCGTGCAAATTGCTCGCGTGATCGGCAGGGGGGGGGGGCACTTCCATTCACGAGTGGATACCATGCGCGACCATGGGGTCTCGAAAAGCACCCTAAACACGTAATTTCCATATTCGGAACATGCGTGTGAAACCCTACCCTTAACAACTATTGGAAACAAAACGATACTCTTGGCAAATATTCCCTGAAATGAACCCCTAAACAAGTACAGGAATGTTTTATTGTTATGGGTCCTTCGGTTGTCTGCTTTACCTTAGTTGGTTTGGTACGACCCCATCTACTCTACGTGCAAATCGGACTCTAAACACGAAGTGTTAGGGCAAAAAGGACATCCTTTATGAAACATTTTTATTGTGTTTTATCGTCCCCGCAAATTTGACCCTAAACACGTGATTTTCCTAGCGAAATAGATACCCTTTTTTCATTATATTTGTGTTTTTTACACCATTATCACGTTACGTACGCAACGTGCCATGTCGTTAAAAAGACATCCTTTTTACCTGTTTTTTAGGTCGCGCATGGTATCCACTCGTCAATGTAAGTGGCTCCCGGGGCACCCCCCCCCCCACAGAGCAGCCAAAAAAGCCTGGTCTAGTTGGGGTTAAGAGGAGTGCTCGTTTGTTATTCTATTGATCACATGTAAATATTTTTAGGTCAAATGGCATTTTTTATAACGGTTGGCTAATTTAAAGAGTTGTTTGAATAATTTCACCTTTTGGTGCAGAAGAACAGTTCTTGTTATCTTTGTTGTAAGAACTTTAAGTCCAGTACACATCATCTTTCCAGATTTCATGCAAATACAAGAAAGAATCTTCTAAGGCATGTCTGAAACATTTAGATGACAATCTTTATTCCAACTTGTTGTGCCAGGATAAATTTGACTCATTTCGATACTTTCTCAATGCTAATTATAATGTTCCATCGTTGAATTTATTTAAAGGTCAAGTCCACCTCAGAAAAATGTTGATTTGAATCAATAAAGAAAAATCAGACAAGCACAATGCTGAAAATTTCATCAAAATCAGATGTAAAATAGGAAAATTATGACACTTCAAAGTTTCGCTTATTTTCAACAAAATAGTTATATGAACGAGCCAGTAAAATCCAAATGAGAGAGTCGATGATGTCACTCACTATTTCTTTTTGTTTTTATTGTTTGAATTATACAATATGTCAATTTTTACGAATTTGGCAATTAGGACCTCCTTGCCTGAAGCACAAAATGTTAAAATAATGGAATTCCACGTGTTCAGGGAGGAATGAAACTTCATTTCACATGACAATGATGAGAAAATGAAATATTTCATATAATAAAAAACAAAAGAAATAGTGAGTGATGTCATCAACTCTCATTTGGATGCAACTAGCTCGTTCATATAACTATTTTGTTGAAACTTTAAAATGCCATAACTTTCTTATTTTACATCAGATTTTGTTGAAATTTTCAGTGTTATGCTTTTTGAATTTTTCTCTTTTTATTCAAATCAAGTTTTTGTTGGGGTGGACTTGTCCTTTAAATATTCTGCAACTGAACATTTGCTCAATGCATTAAAACCGAAGGATCTTTTGTACCATAATTGGATACCACCCTCTAATTTTTCATCCATTGCACACTTATTTCACTTTGGCCTGCAGTAATGCTGAGCTTGGGTCTGTAATAGGACATATATTTCATATTTGCTTTGCTCACATAGTATTCAGTGGCTACACCCTAAATAGACTGGGCTATTTCGACGCCTAAGAAGACGGGGAGGGGGGGGGGCTAATTCAGCCCCCCCTACGATCTCCGCCGTGGATGGCGCGATCGAGACGAAAATTGGCACACGTGTTACCCATGGCATTATCACAAAACTATAACATCAAATTCTGCAAAAAATTGCATGTCTCATTAATTATGCTAATTTATGCGTAAAATCATAGATTGCTCTAATTAATAAAATAATGCCCCTGAATTGCTAATTTTTGTTTCACATACTCTAGATAGGCATCTGATCAAATTTATTTTAAAAAAATTTCAACATCACATTTATTTTCTTATGTGTTCTATTGTTTTCTAAATTTCTTTTGTTTTTCTTTTCTACTTTTTTTCAATGGAAATTGTCGGAGACTTTTGACCATAAAAAAAGATAAAATTAATAGGTTTTAAGCAGTAAAAGGAAAAATATTGATACATTTATGAATTTTGGCTAAAAACACTATTTGCATTGGATTTGTACACAAATTCACGTTTTTGATTAATTTTGGGTCTGCATGCACTTACGAAATGTTGCGTAATTTCGGAACGGCGTACCCGGGGGTCACAATTTTGGTCTCAAGAGTTGCGCCAGACTTGAAAGTAAAAAGTTAGTGAGCGACATGGTCAAAAAATTTTGAGGGGAGCTGAATCGGTCCCCCCCCCCTCGACACTTTTTTCGTAATAAAGCTGCCGTGTAAAATTTTTTGACCGCGTCGCTCACCGACTCTTTACATTCAAGTCTCGCGCAACTTTTGAGACCAAATTTCCGACCCCCGGATACGCGGTTCCGAAATAACGCATTTCGTAAGTGCTTGCAGACCCAAAATTTAACAAAATAATGAATTTGTGTACAAATCCAATGCAAATAGAGTTTTTAGGCAAATGTATCATTATTTTTCCTTTTACTGATTGAAATTTATTAATTCCATCTTATTTATGGTCCAAATAAGTCCCCGACAATTTCCATTGAAAAACAATAAAAAATTGAGAAATACATAAAAAATTTAGAAAACAATAAAATACATAAAAAAATTAAATGTGATTTTGATTTTTTTTTGTACATTTGATCAGATTCATATAAAGTGTCTGTGTACCCCAAATTTGCATTTTAGGGGCATTATTTAGTTAGTTAAAGCAAAATTTTGATTCTACGCATAAATTAGCATAATTAATTAGCAATGAGCTTGTTCGCAGTTTTGTAGATTATGCGACGGGTAACACTCGTACCAAGTTTTGTTGCGATCGAGATCATAAGAGGGGCTGTATCAGACTATCAGCCCCCCCCCCCCGTCTTAGGCATCGAAATAGGTTGAAATAGATGTAATATTTATGAGTCTTGTTATTTGCAATGTTTCATGAAATTGTAATGACATTTTTGTCTAAAGTTATCATGCCAATATTCAATGTAATTTTCATTAATTTATGTATCAAATAGCTATTTGAAATATGAAAAAATGTGAATTCTTCACTGTTGCAAGTTAGTTATCAGAGTACTTCTTAGATATAATGCCTGGATTGAGATTTTCTGCATACTTAAGATCACTACAAGGATCCCCATCTTTTTAGGATAATGTTAATCTTTCGCATTTGTGAAAGCACACAGGTGTCTGATTTTCTTGTAAAAAAGCGGGGGGAATAAAATAAATTACTGTTACTGAAACAAGTAATAAGAAAATTTCTGCTTTTTAAAAATATATATTGATAACAAGAGGGCAGCAAATACGTCAATGATAAGTTATGGACATTTCTTCATATTTTGTACACATTTCAAAATTTTCTACCTTTCCCTGTGCAGGATTGAATCTACTCGTCCGTGTTCCGATATAGTATGTCAGAGTCTTCCACAGTGTTACATAGTGTTTTAAGTGATACCTTGTAAAAAAAAGTTTTTGGAGTATTGCCTCCTATGTATGTAATGTAAAACATGCATACTTTACTGTGCAGGTGTGAAATGCAAGAATAAATATCTTGAATGAAACTGAAAGCATAAAAGTTTCTCCTTTGCCTTCTTCTTTGCCTCCTTCTTTTATACAACCGTTTTTGAACAGTTTTTTTTTATACAACCATAGTTTATACAGGTGCACAAAATTTAATCAGTATTGCATAAAAATCTTTTTACAACCCGCTGTATAAAACCAAGTTTTAAACATAATTTGTATAAAAAATTTATACAACCTGCTGTTTAGATTTTGAACAACCGAGGGTTGTATAATTTTTCAACATTAGTTGTAAGGTTCATATAGTAAACAGCGGTTGTATAAAATTTTATACAGGTTGTATAATTTTGTTTTTTCTGTGTAGGTAAACTCTGAATCAATCTACTCAACTTTTAATGAAATAGATAGGCCTATAATGTCAGAGCGGCACCAGATCGAATTTATGTATAATTTTGTGTTCTTGATTATTGACGAAATGAATAGTATCTATGCATTAGAAACTTTTTCATTTTACAACAATCATTTACTGTATTTTTACCTCTCATACTTATGGCTGGGTAACTTTTTCTCTGATGCTGTTCACATATAATGATATAATAGTTAACCTAATTTATTGAAATATTTACACCTTTGTTTCATTATTATTCTCATGTACCAATTGGGATAAATGCTTACTAAAGATTAAAAACATAACATAATATTGGCTAATTGTTAGAATATCTATGAAAAAGCCTCTTGCCACAAATTGTTATTCGAACGAATAGAATCTATTTATTTATTTATATTGAGAAGTAATCGTCTGATCTTGTTAATAGATATTAATATGCTATGTACCCCTCTAAATGTATCTTTTAAAATTGAAATAGATTGTTTGGAGTAAACATAGAAACAAAAATGAGTTAAAATGACGAGATAGATAGTAATTGACTGAGTGCATTTCGTCGGTCTATTAAACTCATAGCTTACTATATTCCAGTCAGCATATAGTCAAATGTGACGCCAAACATTTAAAACATGATAAAACAATGATCACGCTCAGCATAATACTTTCATCAGTTAATTTGATGGCCACATGAAGTGGGGGGGGGGGGGTACTTAGATTTGGTTTGGACGGGGGTGTGCGGCTGAAGGTTCAAAATCCACACCCATTTTTACGGGTCATTTTATGGCTACAAAGGTATACTCATTATTAGGGATTTATTAAAATTTGACAAGCAAAAAAAACAAAAAACACAAAAAAAAACAAAGAAGAAGGTTATCACCCAAGGAGAACATGAACCCCCCAGAAAATTGGGGCCATGGACCCATGAAGACCAGTATCTAAAAATTGGGGGCATGTTTATGGATTTTCCAACATAAAACCATACCCAATATATGTTTAGAGATTTCTTCCAAAATGCGACCATTTCCAGTCGCACATCCCCGTATGCCTTACTTTCGTGAGCCCCCCCCCCCCCGAGGGGGACTTGAGCCAGAAGATAATCACATCTATTATGCAGCGACCGATCTCGCTTTCCTCAATAAGGAAGTGGGGGTGGGGTAACCATAACTATTAAAGGGACCAAAGACTGATCGAAGTTTTAAGTACATCTAAATTACACCTAAATTAAAAAAAAAATGCAAGAGCAAAGAGCGAGCTCAAAATGTTGGATATTCCATGTATTCAGACCAGTCCTGAAAGCACTAGCGCCGTAGCTATGGGGGGGGCGAGTCACAACCCATGCAAGGGATGTATCCCTGCCCCTGACGAGTCACAAGTGATCCCTGACGAGCCAGAAACCCCTCCTTTGAAGTTGAAGACCATTTTTTTTTCTGGTGCGAAATGTCCTTTATGTCCTCTTGATGAGGATCTTTTTTTTTTGCTTGTTAAAGTTTTGGGCGGACGATTTTGCCCCCCCCCCTGTGGAAAGTCCTAGGTACGCTACTGCTATGGCTAAAATTTAAGTTTCTGATAATGATAGTGATGCGAGCGTGAAGCGCGAGCGTATTTTTTTTTTTTGGGGGGGGGATATACAGGCCTACTTGAAAATTTGGCGTTCTAATGATATTTTTTAGTGATGAACATCATCCGTGTCTCACTAAATAATTAACTGAATGCAATTAAAGGAGAAAAATAGTTAAAATACAAGGTCTGCTGACGGGAAAGGGTGACGATTCATATTGTTTCTGGGAATTGATAAACATTATAATTATGGCCAGTTAATCAAATAATAACAGTGCGAAGCAAGCGCGAACTAGAAATTTGTGATATCATTAATTCAGCACTCATTTATTTTCTTAACATGATACGTGTAGATCTCGCTGAAAAAATAATAATGGAAACTTGAAAAAAAAATCTTTTCAAGCCCCATGTTGTCGTCTTGAGCAGTGTATATTGACCTAAAACTTTATTTTACATTCCCTCTCCTCGTTTTATTCAACTAATCTCATCCTCATGATCTTTTTCATTAAAGGATGAAAAGAAAGAAAGGATAGAAAGCAGAGCCCAAGCAGAGTATTAAAATGGGAGATCTGAGTTAGATAATTCACCCCCCATCTGCCTTTACAAACTCTGCGCTGCAAAGATACCATAGTTGAAATAATAAGTAAAATAATTCGTCTCCTCCTTTCTTCAGGTTTTTTTTAATTCGCTTCCGGATTTCGAGGTTAGTTTACATTTTTGGACTTGCAGTGTTATTCACCGGATATAAGTGGAAAAAACATGGCAGCACAACCTCTCGTCATAAGAATAAAAACACAACATGGAGAGGACGTTGATTGGACAGTGCAGCTTGGTCAATTGTCATTTCATGAAGTCTTGGTAAGGCCTAGAAGTAATAGAACAATGGTGTTTTGATCGGAGAAACTCTTCACTCGCTCTCACTTAGTCCGACACATTCATTTTATTGTCTTGTTTTGTACCTTGCATTGGTTTTGATCATGTTGAGAAGTGAGCCAGTGGCGGTATTAAAATGTCACAAAATTTACAAAAGATAGGATAAAACAAGCAAAAGATAGGTACTTCCCCCAATTAGCAGTGAAAGTAGACAGTACCCAATCATGACAGTGAGTAGACGTAGACAGGAATAATCGTCGTTTCTGGGGATTTATTCAACAATTTCTGACATTTTGCTTTAATCCCCATTCACTGACGGTAGTGTGTTAGTGCAAGCCTGCATGTGTATTAAATCTGGTTGGCAATTCGGAGGATGGGTTTTGTCCAGATTATAATTTCTTTTATTTAGATTCTAAATGACATATATCTTGAAGTGAACGAAGTTCCCCTATTTTTGTTAGACTCTAATCTTTCTTTTGATACTATGAAAGTTCTAAGAAAATATCAAAAATATACGTTACCGATGAGTTATTATTTTTTTAATTTTCTGCCGGAGAGGGAAAAATGGCAGCCGTGTGTTGTTGTCCTTTATGTTCAACGAATTGTGCTTTCCGATTAAATTTTCGATATCCTGGCCAATCAATGCGAGCGACAAGTTCCGAACGCACGCACATCTACAAGCGCAAAGCAGCGGCACAAATCGCGATATATAGCGACTGGTAAATACGTCTGTAAGGACGATGATGTCATCCAAGGAAAGGATCGAAGATGACCATGTTTCGATCATCATTTGAAAGGAATTAGTGGTAGCTGCGGTCTAAGGTAGCCAGGAGGCTTCTAGAGAGTAAAAATCATTTACTAACGTAAGGTTACTCTCATACGAAGCCAGGTCTTCGTTTATATACATTTGTGTGTACCACTAAAAAACCTGAAACTTTCGCCCCCGAGATTTCTACTTTCTCTCTAAAAGATCTAGCCCTAAATCATGTACACACAACGAACAATTGTCCATAGACTGTGTACAACGGATAGATCGTCTCCGCACAGCGATTCGAAGACCGCTGATTGGTCAATCGCGCAGATCACGTCATGACCACGTGGTCCCAAAAATAATTCCTTCGGACTGCGTGCGGAAGTATCGATAGCGATAACGATATCCGGTCACGTTGTGTACGCCGTAAATAGTTTTGGTTCGTGATCGGATCGCTCCGGTATCGATTGAAAATTATCGAAACTCTGCAATTCATGCATATTCAGGCGACGCTCCGAAACCCGGAAGCCAATTGACTTTGTGCACGTTGCGATAGACTCTACAAATTCCAACGAACACGATGGCATATAGACGCTAATTCGTAAGATTTTGACGGAAAAGCAAGAAGTAATCGAAATTCGCTTACCTGTGCAGTATCGGTGAGAAAATAGATCCTCCGAGAATACCTTTCATAATTCATATAAAATACGGGAAAGTGAAATTCTAGGTCGATTTTGGTACGAGGTGATAGAGAATTGCACACTTGTTTTGGTGGAATTCTGTGTGGGGAAATAAAAGGCTTGCACTGCGCATGCTTACTATATTTTCATTCATAAATTGGTTCTCGGCAGGGGCTGGATGACGTCATGTAATAAGCAAAACTGTACACGACCGCTACGTTCACGCTCCGCTATCCGTTGTACACAATTGTTCGTTGTGGTACATGGATACAACTTCATTTCCGACATTTCTACGCCATGGATTTTATTTTTAGACAAGCATTCATAAAAAAATTTAGAAAAATATCATGAAAAGAAGGAAGAGACTTGCCCGATGTTTAGCCGCCATCTTGTTTTCTATTGTTCTTCACCCACGTTACTTGACGCAAGCGTCCATATCGTATCGTAGTAAAAATTGTTTTACAATTACAATACATTATGTAATCTATTGAATTCATGTTAAGACTTTAATAATGTTGAATCTTCCTTTAATTATCAGGAGGTTATAGCTCAAGTTCTACAAGACAACACCCCTGCAGCCTTTGAGTGTAAGTTATCATTGTGTACAATGTAAATGATGTTTTCTGTAATTTATCAGTCCAATGATTTCTATTGATTCCTCATACTAATGATTTCCCAATATCCACAAGCTGCCATTTCTTGCCTTTGGGGACCAAATACATTTGCTCATGACAGTAATAATAATCTGTAAAAAAAAAAAAAAAATGCTATAGTTGCTGAAGGAGAAACAAAATATATTCCTATTATTTCAGTATATAGCCAATGTATAGTGTTAATGGCTTCACTTTTCAGATACATACATAGCTGGGAATCCAGATTTGTCTTTAATATCTCACTATTAAAACAAAGAGTAATTTTCTTGAGTTATTTAGTTACATGTGGTCTTGTTTATACCCCCCACCTAAAATGGGAAAGTGGATTTTTTCCTTTTCAAAACTTTCTTTGGGGAAATAAGATTTTGATCTGGTGAGAACGATATTATCTTGTAAATGATGCTTCAATCATGACCTCTTTGGTATTAAATGTCCAGGGGCCACAGAAATGGGGGGGGGGGGGCTTTAGCTTTTTTCCAAAACTGTACAAAATAAAAATAACCATATGAGTGTGAATTTTTGCATGATCACCCCCCCCCCCCCCCCACTCTGAAAAACATCCTGCAGCCCCTGATGTCTGTTGCAAAGTCTCTTTAATTCATCTTTGTTTTCATATCTATGTGGATGTGTAAGATACATTTATAGGGCTTCTGTCATGAGTCTACTCTTTTTCCCTGTACAGATGAAGATGAGGATGGAGACCGTATCACTGTACGAAGTGATGATGAAATGGAAGCCATGATCAACTATGTGAGTATATGTTGACCTCATAATCGATACACCGCTAGGCCCAGTGGATTAGTCTCTGGGTTCGAATCACAGCCATGGCGCAATTTCCATTCACAAGAATTCGATCCACAATGTGATGCACCCGGTGAAATAAATGGATACTTGCGGGAATCAATTGCTCAAAAAGCTGTGAGCACCAGAATCGGTAAATTAGTTTAATAGCCATGGTAATATGCACCTTGAGAACCTACAAGGTTGATATTAGCACTATAATAATAATAATAGCTGGATATACATGTACAGTGCGTATAAAAAAAACGGGACAGATTTGAAAAATCCATGAAATTTTAGTTTCAAATCATTATGTATATATTTTGGTGTTAATAGGTACTCTAAGGTCTTGTCTTTCAAATGCTATCAAAAAAATTTAGTTTCGTTCATGCTTGAGCGAACACGGGACATTTTTGTTGGGGGTTCATAAAGAGGCTTGCGCCAGAATTGCAGAATATGAGTAATATGATGTTCGGACTTCTTGCTAATTAGCAGACTTCCTCTTAACCTTTTCATTATCTTTGCCATAATTTTCAAATCATGCGGTCAAAATTCATTTTCAGATCTATTTATTTGCTTGAATTATTCTGTTATTTCTTTTTAATATGCTCTTTGTTAGCTTTGGATATTCCTTCTTCAACCTAAAATTTTTTTTTTTCAACCGAATTATTGGAGAGCATGGATTTTTTTTCAAATCTTTTCATTATGTGCTACAAAGGTTTTGGTGCCTTTTGAACAAAGCCACACAGATGGGCGGGCGCTCGGGTTGCTCCCCCCCCCCCTCAATTAAAAAAAAAATCATGACCAAGAAAAAACGTGGACAGGGAATAAGGAAAGATAAAAAGTAAAATATATCATTTTCTGAATATTATGTCAAAATCTATCACAAAATTTGATATTATAATTTAAAAAAAGTGGGAATATTTGCGTGCTCACTTCGCTCGCTCACAACTTTTTAATACATTTTACCTGATCTGCCATATCTAGCTCCCTAAAAATTGACTCAATAAACCATTGTCATTGAAAACATGAATCCCTTCCTGTGTTTCCTGTCAAGCAATTAAACTTGGTCAAGGAATTAATGACCCCTTGAAAAATAGATTCATGTCTTTAAAAGGTACATAGCATTATTTGTTTCACATAATAAAACGATTTGAATAATCACAATTTTTCCAAATTAATAATTTAAATCTTCTTGCTTGGGTTGACAAAAAAATCTTCTTTTCTCAGTTACTTATGAAGGAAAATTAAAAGGTAAGAGAAGTTTAAATGAAAAAACAAAATAATTCAATTAAATAAATAACTTTGTGAATGAAATTTGACTGTATAATTCGAAAATTGTGGCACAGATAATGAAAAGGTCAAGAAGAAGTCTCCTGATTAGCAAGAAGTCTGATCATTGTATTACACATATTCTGCAATTCTGGCGCAAGCCTCTTTTTGAACCCCCAACAAAAACGTCCCGTGTTCGCCCAAGCATGAATAAAATTTATTTTTTTAAATTGCATTTCAAAGATAAGACCTTAGAGCATCTATTAACACCAAAATATAGACATCATTATTTGAAACAAAAATTTTATAGACTTTTCAAATCTGTCCCGTTTTTTGTCTCACCTGCGAAGCAAAGTGAGACTATAGGCGCCGCTTTTCCGACGGCGGCGGCGGCGGCGTCAACATCAAACCTTAACCTGAGGTTAAGTTTTTGAAATGATGTCATAACTTAGAAAGTATATGGACCTAGTTAATAAAACTTGGCCATAAGGTTAATCAAGTATTACTGAACATCCTGCATGAGTTTCACGTCACATGACCAAGGTCAAAGGTCATTTAGGGTCAATGAACTTAGACCATGTTGGAGGAATCAACATCGAAATCTTAACCTGAGGTTAAGTTTTTGAAATGTCATCATAACTTAGAAAATATATGGACCTAGTTCATGAAACTTGGACATAAGGTTAATCAAGTATCACTGAACATCCTGCATGAGTTTCACGTCACATGACCAAGGTCAAAGGTCATTTAGGGTCAATGAACTTTGGCCGAATTGGGGATATCTGTTGAATTCCCATCATAACTTTGAAAGTTTATGGATCTGATTCATGAAACTTGGACATAATAGTAATCAAGCATCACTGAAAATTTTGTGCAAGTTTCAGGTCTCATGATTAAGGTCAAAGGTCATTTTGGGTCAATGAACTTTGGCCGGATCGGGGTATCTGTTGAATTACCATCATAACTTTGAAAGTTTATTGGTCTAGTTCATTAAACTTGGACAATAGAGTAATCAAGTATCACTAAACATCCTGTGCGCGTTTCAGGTCACATGACCAAGGTCAAAGGTCAATGAACTTTGGCCGAATTGGGTGTATCTGTTGAATTACCATCATAACTTTGAAAGTTTATGGATCTGATTCATGAAACTTGTACATAAGAGTAATCAAGTATCACTGAACATCCTGTTCGAGTTTCAGGTCACATGATCAAGGTCAAAGGTCATGTAAGGTCAATGAACTTTGGCCATGTTGGGGTTTTTCGTTGAATAACCATCATATCTCTGTAAGTTTATTGGTCTAGTTCATAAAAAAGGGAAATAAGAGTAACCATGTATCACTGAACATCTTGTGCGAGTTAGAGTAGTATTCAAAGTGAGCACTGCTGCTATATTGAACCGCGTGATGCAGGTGAGACGGCCAGAGGCATTCCACTTGTTTTGATACGCACTGTATAAAGCGCTTTTTGCCTAAGGATACAAAGTGCTGCTGTTATTACCCCAGCTTTACCTCAAGCTACCATCACTGGTGCTCAGTGCATGCAAGGAATTAATCCTGCCGGGTTCCCATTCACCTCACCTGGGTCGAGTGCAGCACTGTGTGGATAAATTTCTTGCTGAAGGAAAACACACCATGGATAGGATTTAAATCCACAAATACCCTATAGTATCACTTATATTTTGTAAAAATTTGACAGAAATATTTAAATGGTCATGAAAACAAATATTTTATCCAAATTGGATGTACAGTATTATGTTATTATTATTTATATACTGCCCTTTTCCCAGAATGGCCCAAAGCACTTACGAGAAGAAAAACAAATTGTTACAACTATACAAATGAAACCTTACAATCCTAAAAATCTGGATTGGAAAAAAGAAAGGTTTTAAGTCCCTTTTTAAATGAAGCAACAGATGGTGACTACTATTACATGTATATACAATAAGGTCAAGATATTTTTACCTTAAAAAGACTGGAGGCTGATTCAGCTCTCTCTTTGTATAATTTGTATGATGAATATAATGTGAGAGGCTCTCCCCACAGCATTCTTGATTCGAGTCACATCGCTGAGACGAAAGTTATGATGCTCTGGTATAAAGCCACGCATGAATTTCTGGATGAAAGATGATATTACTTTGCTCATAATCATGATTTAATGTAAAAATCCAGTACAATTATAAATTGAATATGAAGCTAAAATTTCACAATTTATTCTTGGCTTTTCAAATTCCACCAAAATATTTTTATCACATAGTGCTACATGAAGATAGTCGCATATTCAATTTTTATCTTACCACAAATGGAAGGAAAAGACCCCAGAGCGATAATATGCATAAATGTGACCTGCTACCCCAAAACCACCATTAAGTTGTCAGCTCAATAGTGAATTTCAAGATTTATATTGAACATGAATTTTAAGCACAAGATAAGTTTTACAATTATAACTTGTCAAAATTGACCAACAAGTATATGAATAATCCACACAATTACTGATTGTGTGTGAAAGAAATTGATTAAGAGATTAAAAAAAATATGGAGAGAACATGATTTGAATTTTAGGGTTCACTATTAAAAGCATGTGCACACTGTACAATCTCAGCGATACCTCCAAGTAGTCTGGAAAAGTGGCGTCAGAGAAACATTTGTGTTTCCTTATTAATTTTTATCTCACTCAACTTGAAGGGCCAGATGAGCTTGATATGCCATCGCATGGCGTCTGTCGTCCGTCCAAAATTTCAAAATGCTTTGTCATTTCAAGTCCAATTTCAATTTTGTTTGCTTTATATGATCTAGGTGGGGGATTCAAAACTTTTACACATAATTTTGAAACTCATTAAATATGCTAATTTATGCACATTTTTCAAAATTCACAAATAAATGCTTCCCCTTCTTTATTTGTTGACTAATTTTGATTTTTTTTTTACTTGCATCTGGTACAACTTCATGAGGTTCACCAAACTTCTACACAGAGTTTTGACATTGTGACTAGAACATTTGTTGCTACTTTATACAAAATTAATTGCATACTGTATTTTTCAAAATTCACATAAAATGTTTTTCTTCTTTCGTTGTTGACTGATTTTGATTTTTTCAGTAGAGCTACATGAGGTTCACCAAACTTCTACACTGAATTTTGAAATTTTGAGAAGAAAATTATTTACACAAATCTATGCAAAATTTATTCAGTATTATCACAGAAAATGCCCCTTTATTTGTTGACAGATTTTGATTTTTTTTCTATCTGGTAGAGCTGCATGGGTTCCACCAAATTTGTACACAGAATGTTGATATTTTGAGTAGAAAAATACATGCTAAATTATGCAAAACTTATTCATTATCACAAAAAATGCTTCTTCTTAATTTGTTGACCAATTTTAATTTTTTTTTCATCCATCTGGTAGAGCTACATGTACAGCGTGTCCCAAAAAAATGTCCCTCTGATATGCGGCTTAATAACTTCCAAAAATAATAATTATTCTCAATGAAATATATGGATATAGGAAGCCCATCTCATGTTCTAACTTCCATAAAAATTTCATTGGTCTTGCTTCAGTGGTTTTGAATACACAGCCTATTATGTAACAGTGGTGCTTTTCAACCCATTCCAAGTTTATATGCATGCAACACTGCTTTGTGTTCTGCACTTTCTTGCATATCAACCACCTTTGACCATTCTGACCAGGGAGATTTCACCTCTATCTCCTTGTTCTGACCAAGGAATTCCCTGATCTGACCAGGGAAATCTCCATGATCTAACCAGGCTCATCAAATCACAACCTTGAGCATGTTCAGAAGGGCAAAAACAGTATTGACAGTTCATTTCATGTTTGATAAACGGGAGATGCACAATTATTGAGACAACGGGTCATGTCTGTTTCATGCATAATTCCAACAATACTGCATTTTTTGTTTTCATTACTTTTTTAGTTAATTAGCTACTGAGGTCAAGTTCAATAATGCAGTGTAACTTTTTAAAAGAAAAAAGTCAAAATTTTCTTTGATATAGTTCCTTTTTTGCAAAAGGTGATTAACTTGTTGATTCCCCCTTTTTCAGCTTGTTGTACTCATCATTCACATTTTCTTTCAAGTTGGTGCACTGATTCCCCTTATCAATCATCAAACAAACTTAATTTTTTGTTTCTTGTCCTTCTGAACATGCTCAAGTTTATGATTTGATGAGCCTTGATATGATTAGGGAATTATCCCTGCTCAGATCCTGGATGTAAGAATGGGTTAACATGCCATAGACAATGAAGAAATGCATCAATGCTGCAAACTTGGAATGAGCTAAAATACACCACTATTACGTAACAGAGTGTGTATTCAAAACCGCTGAAGCGCGACCAATTATATTTTCATAAAAGTTAGAACATGAAATGAGCTTTCTACTCATGAACATTTATTTGAGAATCCTACCACATTTTAGAATTAATTCAGTCCTATGTCAGAGGGACATTTTTTTTGGGACGCGCTGTACAGTGTACATGAGGGTCACCAAACTTCCACACAGAATTTTGACTAGAGAATTATTTATGCTGATTCATGCAAAATTCATTCACAAATCACACCCCCAAAAATGCTTTTTCTCCATTTGTAGATCAATTTCAATATTGCTTTATATGATATCTCTAGGTGGGGATATAGAGCTTCTACACAGAATTTTGAAACTACATGCTATTGCATATTTTTCAAAACTCACAACAAATGCTTCCTACATGTATGTACATGTATTTGTTGACCGATTTGATTTTAAATATTTTGTTCCATCTGAGAGCGTCATGAGGTTCACCAAGGTGCTACACAGAATTTACAAAAATTGACTAGAAAATTATTTATGCAAATTTATACAAAATTTATTCATAAGTTATTACAAAAATTGCTTCTTTGTCATTTCTTCATTAATTTTCATTATGTTTCCTCAATTCATGTCAGCAATATGATTCACTACATTGTCACGGTCTGAGCTGAAATTGAGAATTGTGTTAATTTTTTTGCAAGATGCCTGATTCATGAGCACCACATCAATGATATGCTAGTTTATTTTCATTTTTAACTTCTGGCAGAATGAAACTTTCAGATTAGCTCATTTTCAAGTTTTTACCTTTTAAGGACCACATTACTAATTTTGCAATTTACAGGGAACCTTCTCTTGTGAATTATTTTGGGGTTTGGTGTGGCGGCTCACAAACGAATAATTTGTCAAATTATACTGGTAGAAAATGTGCAGTTGCTGAGAAATTGATGATACAAACATGGCATTCTAGCCAGAGGATTGGTCTTTTTCAAAGCAATAATAATAATACACTCTCCCATATGTGCTTGTCTATATTGGTGATAATTAATGTGTTCACTTTAATATCAGCTTCGATTTCACAATTTCAACAAACCAGATCTAGATCTAACATGATATGGTGACATTTCACTTTGATTTTAAAGGGCAAGTTTACCCCCAACAAAAAGAGGATTTCAATAAAAAGGGAGAAAAAATAGCAAGCATAATGCTGAAAATTTCATAGAATTAGAAACCAAAGCTTAATTACATTATAAAGTTTCTTGTATTTTTCACATCCGTTAGTAGCACAACACAGTGATTAGTAAATGAGAGAGTGGTTGATGGCATTCACTCTTTTTTTTTTCATTTATACAAAATATAGAATATTTAAATTTTAAGAATGCATCTTCATGAATCACAATAGGTTGCAATAACGACAACCACACATTTTCATGGAAAATCATATCATTATTATGAGATAGAACTTATGAAAGATATTTCAAATTTCTAAAGTATTTAAAAGAAAAAGTTCCCTCATTTTTTAATATATAGTGACCAGGACATGCATATAAACCATTGTGTGAATTATTAAAGTAAACGTTACAATTTCTTTAGATCCAATTTCAATGAAATTTTCAGCATTATGTACAGTACTTGGATTTTTTTTCTATTCATTCAAATCATCTCTATGCTGGGCTGGACTTGCTCTTTAAAGACTTTTCTAAGAAATGATTGTTACATGTAGCTGTAACTTCTTTCCTTTGGCTCTAATGTTGTTACTTGTACATGTAGTACTTCTTTCCTTTGGCTCAAAGTATGGCCCTGTTAAAGCAAATTATTTTTTTTTTCGGTATTGTTATGCAGCATTTTGTGACGGTGCTTTTATTGAAAAAGTTTTTTTTTCTGGGAGCATTGTAGTTCAATTTCAATTGTCCTTTTGCCCATTATTCCCCTTTAACTTCCTATTTTGACAGAATGCATATCATGTGTTGAGATTTATTTGACAAATGGGTGTGGCTCGTACATGCATACATAAGGCCATCATAAATTAGTTTTAAAATAGCAGATTCACAATTTAATTCAAGAAACTACTGTAGGAAGTCTGCAGATTATCTGAATTGGGATAATGGGATGGAAGGAAATACAAAAAGGAAATGAAAAATGCAGAAAGGTCAACAAAGCCTGATTTCCCACTATTTGATACCAAAAGTAAAACAGATTCTGACTGCTCAACTCTAATGAATATCCTTTAAAAAGGAAAGCTCTTTTTTTGAGATTCCAATTATTGAATTATACAATTAGTGTAATGAGCCAAAATATTGTAGGGAGTCAGAAATTGGTATGGGGCAAAATGACTGCAAGCGAGCGAAGCAAGGAAGCGAAAATTTTGCCATTTGTAATGCAGTCCTCTAATTCTGAACAATAGATTTTGACATGATATTGGAATAGTATGATAAATAGATGTAGTATGATATTTCCCCTTTCTTTTTTTTCTCTTTTTTCTTCTTGGGACTTTAAGTCTTGAAAAAATATTTTGGGTCCATATCATATCCCCCAGGTATGCAGTGATAAACTACATGTATGATTTTAATTGACACTTAGTGAGAGTAAAATGTCTCTATATCACACCAAATGGGTTTTTAATTGTTCAAGCATGGCAGATAACAAAGTAAAGAGAAATGTCAGAAACAAACATGTGAATCTGATACTGAGATTTGATAGTAAAAGGAAATAAGGAAGTTAAAGAATGAAACCTGCACTACCTCCTGTAGTACTTAGCAATCTCTGTCTATCAGAAAAAAAGAAGTGAATGCAAATCTACTCTGGTTTGATGAATTCATATAAGAAACTTTACTTGTAAATAATGCCATCCCTTTCTCTCCGAGACAATCATGATAATCTGAAGGCGAATCCACTCTCATTTGAGGACAAATAAAATATACTTATCAAAGAATTCTTGTAATAAGCGATCAATTTCTTATGCTAGGTTGTCACCAAAGTGAGACCCATTTTTCTGTGCAATTCGGTTTTGACATCGAAATTGCAAACCTACAGTATTTCTGTTGGATGCACTGTAAGGGTTCGGTTTTAATGTATTAGATGGAGATACCTAACAAAGACATTTGCATCAATGATTGCTTCCTCTTTAAATGCTATATTTTTTGTGTGTACATGTATGTAACTCGATGGCTTCTTCTTTTTTGTAAGAAAAAAAATGGATGATGTACATTTTAAAATATATTTTTCTCTTCAAAACAGTACTTGGTTATTGAAGCATGCACATGTCATATACTGATTTGTTTCATGTTTGTGAATTATAATACACACACTAAGAAGACTTATTTTTTTAATTTCTATTTTCTATATAACTTTAAGTCAATTTTCCTGTAGATTTTGACACTTTGTTGTTATTAGTGGTGAATTTTAGTTCCCGTGGTCCCTGTCACGTCCCTCCATGTTGAAATTTATGAACAAGCTTTTAGTGTCTACCTACTTCTTAACCTTTGACTTTGTAACCGTCACGGCATGGGGTGCTCACTGCTGAGAGTTGGCCCAGTACAGGTACTTTTACAGTACCTTTTGAAGGAGAGTTCGCAGCCGATGCATCAAAAAAAATTCTAAGAAAAATTTGCACATGTCCTTTGTATGCAAAGAGAAGCGCAATGAATTTTCAAGAAAACAATGAATGCATGAATATGTATACATCATAGTAGCTAAAAAAAGATAAACAAACATGCATAATAGATGTTGATGTTGCTGGCCATCCATAGATGCAATTGATCCGATCAATTGTAACTCTTTGTAAGACAGGGCCCAGGGGTCGTGTTTCATGAGATAAATGTGATTTCACTGACATACGCTTTGAGCCAGTCAGATGCACGGATTTGCATACATGCAGCTCATGTATAATTAGTTAAAATCACTGACGATTTGTTTGATGAACAGTACACTACTTTATAGTCCTCAGTAGGAGTTCAGCAGTCTGAAGAGCTTTGACTAAGTTTATTAGGATATTACTTTTACTATGATTTTTATGTAGATCTCTAAATGTAATTTATGATAACAATATCATTTACGTGTACTGTACATGTATGTGGAGATTTTAACAATGTCTATGATTGTAGTGAACACCTTAATCTTATTATCAGTTCAAAGGTAGCTGAATTAAAACAAAGCCCAGGCCCCATTTGGGTACTTTTGATTTTATTGGAATATTTACTTAAAAGTTGGAACATCCATTGTTTTTTGTTTTGTTTAAACACTGATTAGGCCTACATTCATGAATAAGATTGTAGAGTACATGTATTAAAAAAATGCTCTTCTGAAAATATTGTTGAGTATTAAAATATAAGATCACATTATTTTTACTTCCATAGGTGATGTAAGAGAGAAAGAGTTGGAGCACGTCAATTTTGCCATGCTTTTGAATGAAAAGCAAGTCCACAAATTCTGAGCCTTTCTCTTCTGACTCCGCTGCAGTGTCATTTTGAATTGGTGTATGTCGAATATGAAAGGATATAAAAATCCATGAATCTTGATTTTAATGTTCCTGTTTTTATTTCAGTACCTATCACTCCTAGCTGAATGTGAAGCAAGAAGGGTAATGGCGCCCCCTCTCAACATATACCCACAAGGTCAGTCAATGCTTTTCTCAATAATATTTTTATATTTACTTTTCTATGAATCTTTCCCCATTTTGAAATAATATCAACCATTTGAATTTACCCATTAATCAGATTTATGGCTATGTCGAATATTTTTTTCTTAATAAAGGCCTCTTACAAATATTTAAACCTTACAGAAATCTTGAATTTTAGTCCTGTTCTGTGTTAATTTCTGTTTTAAATGTATTTCGCTGGTCTGTCAAAGCAGATGATAGCTCTTTCAACTTTTTGATTTATATTATATGAAGAGGTATGGAGTTTAATTAATAGACAGGTGTAATAAATAATTTTAATTACTTTTTAATCACCTTTGTATCTCAAATTCTTTAACTAAAGGGCAATCCCACCTGGGTGAAAAGCTGATTTTATGAGTCAGAAGTATATTCTTTTTGTTGTCATAGATTTCACTCAAACTATATGTATGAAAAATAGATAATCAAGATTCATGAAGAATATCTTTAGAAGTTTAATAGATAATTTCCAGTTTATGTGTGAAATAACAACTACATTTATTTTGATGGTTTCATTGTTGCCTATTTTTGTAAAGAATTTTATAAAGTATTAATTTTCATGCGAGCATTTGTTAAGCATTGACTAAATCAGTTGACATTTTTTTCTTCTTTTGATCAACAGTTAAAGCTGGCACAAGGAAAAATATACACAATCTCACAGTAAGTATCAGAAAATCAAACGATATCACATTATTTTGAATCCCCCCCCCCCTCAGGAAAAAGAGAGTTTGGGTTGAAGTAAAACTGAATTTAAATTGAAAATAAACTTTAAATCCATAATCAAACAAATAGAATTTGATCTCTTTTTGCGGCTTAACATTAAAACAATAGTTCTCCAAATACTAAGACTTTTGGTGAAACATTGAAATTTGTATTACAGATCATGAAATAGTTGATTCCTTTATAACATTATCTTTTGAAAGTTTTTTTTTAATTGAGAAAAACTTGAATACCTTATTTGTCATTCCAATCAGGCTCAGTGATGATGGTGCCCACACAAATTCTGTGTCTCCTTTGAAAATCCTATTTATTTGCTCCTTTCCTCACTCTATGAATGGGAAGGTAGTGGTGTGGATATTTTCATGTACATTGTTTGAAGGAAAATGGCTATGTAGATTGTAAATAACAAATACAGATAACATCTGTTTCTACAAAATTGGTTCAGAAATGGCTAAAATGTGTACATGTATGTGGGTCTTTTACTTATCCACCCATGGAGAACCAATAAGATCTCCTTTCTGCAAATGTGAGTTTGATCTGTGTACACATTCGAATGATTGGAGCTTTGTATAGATTGTGACAATGAGAATGAAATCATTTTACTAAAAATTCACCAGATTGCTTTAGTTGAATATGAAATGATGTTTTGCATGGATACATTTATGGTACCACTTTTAATCAGTTTCATACCCCCACTCATAAAAATATCTTTATTTTAAATCCTCTCTCCCTCCTTGCCTCTCTTTCCATATCTTTTGTTTTCCATGCTCTTTTCTCCTTCTTCCTTCCATATGATATTTTTCTGTCATTTATTCATCCATCAACCAGGTCAACACAAGGCCAGCTGGAGCGGTGCCAAAAGGAGCAGATAGTGGAATAAGTTTAGGATATGGGTAAATCTTCTACTGTTTTAATATTTTAATACAATTAACCTAAAAACAACACTGGTACATTTGAGTTCCCTGCTGTTTTCATCAACACCTCCATCACCATCATCGCCCTTTATCATCATTATCTTTTAATAATTATCATCACTATCATCATCTTCATAATCATCACCATCATAATGAACATCATCATCATTATCATCATCATAATCATCACCATCATCATTATCATCACCATCATCACTATCATCACCATCATCATCAACATCATCATCATAATCTCCATCATCATAATCTCCATCATAATCTCCATCATCATCACCACCACTATCACCATCATATCACCACAATTATCACCGTCATCACTATCATCACCATTATCGCCACCACCATCCTCATCAGAAGTAGCAGCTAGGCCATCGTCATTGTTATTGCCATCATCATCACCACCACCACCATCATCATCACCACCACCATCATCATCACCACCACCATCATCACAACCACCATCATCATCATCATCACCACCACCATCATCACCACCACCACCATCATCACCATCACCACCACCACCATCATCACCACCACCATCATCATCATCATCACCACCACCATCATCATCACCACCACCATCATCACCACCACCATCATCATCATCACCACCACCATCATCACCACCACCACCATCATCACCACCACCGTCATCATCATCATCACCACCACCACCATCATCAGCAGCATGATCTTTGCCATGATGATGATTGTTCTATTGATTTTTTAGCATGCTGAGCAGTTAAAATATTAATGTATATAATATATTAACCAAATTTGGCTCTTCCTCTCAATTAAAAAAAAAGATGATATTGGATAAAATTTCGATAAACTGCTGCTGTATTTTGTGTGTGTGTCATTTTGCAGCTCATATACCTTTTAATCTTGCATGACCAGTATACAAGTGCATCACTTATTTCACTCATTACAGTGAGTCACTGATTTGTCTCCTCAATGTATTGTGTGAATGATGTGATGTTCCAATTGCAATATTCTCTTTATTTCCTTCTTATGATAATTTTTTGTTTCCATAGGAGGCATGATGCTGAATTAAGAGAAATTCTTGCCAGTGGCAGGGTGAGTATTAAGAAAATTCCTTTTTAATTGATTCCTGTCGAGTTTTGTATTATTGTTCCTGAATTAACCTGTTGACTACTGAATTCTTTGATTCCCATCGGCTTTTTTACAGGGATTGATTCCGATAGGCAATTGGTTAACTTGTAAAAACAGGATTAGCTTTATACAAGACTGCTTTATTGAAAAACAGGCATATAATTTGGAAAATGTGTCAAACATTCGTACAAATAAAATAAATTTGAGAAAGAAAAGTTGTGTAGTTTATGTAGCGAGAATATCTAATATAAAAGGTATACTGTTTTTGGTGCGTATTCTTGGGCTCTGTCTTACAAAGAGTTTCAATTGATCCAATCAATCGTAACTGGAAATCCAACAGTGTCGTAATGTTTTCTCTAGGATATTTGCATAATGTCCTTTGTAAACAAAGAGAAGCACAATGACATTTCAAGAAAACAATGAATGCATGAATATCAATCAAAGCTGGAAAATATTTTGAACAAACATGCGTAATAGATGTTGACGTTGCTGGCCATCCATAGTTGCAATTGATTGGATCAATCGCAACTCTTTGCAAGACGGCCCTGTTCTTCCCTTACCATATTTTGCCCATCTGTCGTGTAGTATTATTGATTAACACTTTCAAGTATGTGTATCTTATGTCTCTTACATCTTTCTCCTTCTCTCTCCCAATCGGAATGTAGATATCCCCCTTCTCTCTGGCTCCTCCGGTATTTCTCCCTTTCTCTGTTATTTCTCCCATTTTTTTTCTTCTCTTGTATGTCATCTTTCTTGTACCTACATTTCTATCCATCTGTACATCTCAATATTGCCAATTTAAAGAGTTTCTCTTTTTCTTCCTCTTTATATCACATTCTATATTGACATACAGATAGTAGAAACAGATATATTACACCTTGAAGTCTTGGGAAGGGGTCACAGTGGGCAGGTTTACAAGTAAGTCATAAAAAATCTGCATATAGTTTTCCAAACAGAATGTAACTGTTGGTGTTATTCAAATTGGAAAACTAGGTCATTAATTAGCAATTGAATTTTAACAATTAATGTCTTGTATGTTCTTGTCGAATTTTATTTACTTCAGGGCAAGTTCACCACCCGATATGGATGAAAAGGCTTAATTAAAAAAAATAATGAACAAGCAAACTTTGAAAATCATGATAACTCAAGTTCAAGTTTACTTGAAAATTTAGATTACAGGGATAACACTTGTCAGGCAAAAGCCTGAATTCAGGCTCTGGCCATTTATTTCCAGGCCATAGTTTTAGCACTTTTGTGTACAAAATATGGTATTCTAGGTGATTTTCAGGCCCTCTGATCAATTCCAACTGGCATCCTTAAGATTAAATTAATGGATATTACAAATCTCTTTATTTGAAGATGAAATCAATTCAGAATTGTAGATAACCTGTAGCAGTTTTACAATCAGTTATGATTTGAAGTCAATTTGGCTTTATCTCAAGCCAATTTATTATGTGTATATAAACTTGGGCATTGGGAGAGTCAACACTAAATTAGATTATGAAAATGGCATAATATTAGGACTTTGGGGATTAGATTTGATTAAAAGTTAATTTAAACTGACATTTTACTGGTTCTTGTTAAACTACTGTGTTGGGATGTAAATTTACAGCATAGTATTCCATGCCTTGATTATGTAACTGTGTAGAATCGGCCACAGTATGTTATATCCAACAACCCATATTCTCATAAAAAGTGTGGTTCAAGTGAAGGCCATGATCTAAGTCTATACTAATATTATGGGAAGCTAAAGTCTGTTAAAATTGTACTTTTGTACAATTGTGTCCTTTTTTGTGTTGCTTCTTCCCTCTTGCTTTCATGGTCAGTGAAACTGTTTTACTTTATTCACAGCAGTCATAAATGATTTAGTGTCAAATTTCCTATAAACTGATCTTCTTCTACTGTTTTTGACACATTATAGTCAAAGCAAAATTTATTACTTAAACCTGAGTTCAGGATATAGGCCTACATTTGATGGAATTTTTCAATAGTTTTTGCATTTTTGAAAATATTTTCATTCAATCTTCTATTGCAGAGCTAAACATGTACCAACAAATAATGTGATGGCAGTGAAGGTAAGATTTCTATATCCAATTCAGATCCTTTTCACCTTTTTTTTTCTTTTTCTTTTTTGATAAACTCTTTACAAGCAATTTTATGTGTTTGTGTATATTCTGTACCATTTCACTGAGACATTTAGCTTTGTCTCGATCTATCTGTAATATCCACAGATGTAAAGATATGGAGAAGTTGTTAAGTGAATTTAGAGCAGTCACTCACAATGTAACAGGAGAGCGTTTCATCAACATGTGTTTTCCTACAAGTTGTCAGACCAGGGCCCTGTTGTACAAAGAGTTATGATTGATCCGATCGATCGTAACTGTGGAAATCCATCAGTGTCATAATTTTTCTACGAAAAATTTGCACGATGTCCTTTTTATGCAAAGAGAAGCGCAGTGATTTTTTAGAAAACAATGAATGCATGAATATACATCACAGCTAGAAAACATTTTGAACAAACATGCATAATAGATGTTGACGTTGCTGGCTGTCCATAGTTGTGATTGATCGGATCAATCGTAACTCTTTGCACAACAGGGCCCTGACAACATTCCTTTTTAGAAGCAACGTTGATATGGTTAATGTTGGATAAAACATGACTTGTCAGATACATGAAAAATGTCTGAAAACACTTTGCATGAAATGTAATAGATGTCTTGTAAGAATAGCTTTCAGATACCTCTTGAAATATGAATACATCTATCTGGATAATAAGTGATCGATTGAAAGCGTCAGTCTCCATTCCGTCAGTTCTGCCGGAGAACGTTTTGCTCCACTACACCTCCATAGGCTGAAGTCATTCTTCCACTCTGTATAATGGGAAACCATTCCCCCAAATGAATTCTTGATTCTATCAAAGATACAAGGGGAAAATCAGCGATTTTTTTGAAATACTCCCAAACGCTCGATAAATGCTCATGGGGAAGGACGCCTACTAGCGTTGAGTAACCATCGGCACGCAGCTGCGTATAAAACATATGGGGGGAAACGAGAGAGGGGACTTTGGAGAGGGCTCAATGGAGGTGCATGGGAATAATTCCACCTTTTATTACCCAGAAACCTCTGAAATATATTTATCTTTAATTTAAGAAAAAAATAGAATGATAACAATTTAAAGTGTAAAAATTATTTATTCCTTCAACCTTTCGCACTTTCTCTCATATGTTTTGTACATATAAACCATCTCGCAATACGCAAAGGTAAAAAAAGGTTGTTACTGCCTCAAAGCTGTGGGCGCTTTTATTATGCGGTCTATTTACTGTCTGATCTTCCCCTTGTAGTACATTATCTTTGATTCTATTCATTAATACAGCATTTTTCATCAAAATAAATGACTATGAATGATTGAAGTTTTGAAAATGATCACAACCTAGTAACCATACTTGGTGTAACTTTTTGAAAAGTTAAAATTGAATATCCTTGGGGTACCCATCTCAAAGTCCACATGTAATTTTTTGGTCATGAAATGAATAATTCATAATTTAATTTTCTCAGTAATCAAATGCTCCAGTCTTCATGGTCAAAGTATGTATGATGCATAATTTACCTGTTCTATTATTTTGAAAAGATGTATTTCCCAATTCATCACAATATTTACAATTTTGTCGTAATTTTTCTTTTTGAAAATTATGCTATTATTTTACTAAAGCTACATCTCGTCTGCTCTTTTTACCGATAGTATCGATATCAAGGTATTCTAGTTAGGAAGCCTTTCATGAAACAGGTTTAGTAAGATTAAAACTAACTCCATGGTTGGTGGATATATGACTTGTCCAGGTGTTGAGAAACGGGCCCCACAGTCAAGATGTTAGTCCACTCTTGAATTGTCCAATTAAAATGTGGCAAAAGTGACAAACTTTCAATCATTTTCAACACTCGTTTATTGATCACACGTATGCCAGAAGCTGATGTGAAAGTACAAAATGTATCAAAGTTTGTCAGACATTCATACAATATACAAATGAAATTTCTACACAATTGCAGAACAAGACTATATATGACATGAAAAATTTAACGATGTAACATAATCAAGCTATATACATAGCATGTGATAGTGTACATTCGTCTACAGTGTTGAACATGTGGTCACCACATCTAACCTTAACACATGTAATACATATCACCCTATTGTCCACTAGTACATGTAGTATATGAAAGAAGAAATTGTGATAGTTACATGTATGTACATGTTGGAGAATTCAAGTAGACCTGTAGAGTTTTGAAAATGGTACAATGTATGTGCATGTACAAGACATCGCACATGTACATGTCAAACAATGGGCATGTGAATTCAGCATAATGGTATGAACAAAGCTTTGAAAAGTGATCTCACCAGATAACAAATCATGTCTTGAATTCAATCACATAATTTATTATGATAACATTATTCAATAAATCCTAAATTTTCTGATGATTACTACACCAGAAAAGTGAGACACACTCCTTTTTTAAAGGTATCTCTACAAAGTGTATAGAAATTATATGAATGATATGCACTATACAAGTATAAACAGTCATTATTCCTGACATTTATATTTTGCCCATATTTAGTGTCCTTCTGACACTGCATATATCTGTACAATAAGTAAATTAATCCTTTTGCCTTTACGCTTTATCTTTTCACCAGGTTATACCACTGGATATCACTCCTGAAGCTCAGAAGGAAATCTTATCAGAGTTACAAATCCTATACAAGGTAAGTAAACTTTTGCAACAGTGTTTTTTTTTACGCTGTACATGTAGATGCCCTCAGATTAATGTCTGTAAGCAAGTTGTATAGTAACCAAAATATTTCCTGGTCATATTTTCAATTGTTGGGGGTTTCATATCTTTATTACCAATCTAAACAAAGTCACAGTATCATATTATTTAAACATTAAAAACATTATGTAGAAGTAGCATAATAGCATAATGAATAATAAATAAGGTGTGGGAGATTGTTTTATATAATCAGTATATACATGTATGCTTGGGTACATGAAAATTTAGAAAATATGGTATGACATGCCATTACAACCTTCATCCAAATTTCTGTCATAGTTCTACAACCTACATGTACATTTACAGTATAAACATGTTACAATGTTTGAATGCATTTTGGCCCAAACCAAACAAAATTTGATCACACAACATTATCGGATTTGTACGTACATGATGTAGTTTCTATAGTAAGAGGCTAAATCTGTGAAGGTTGTGTCCTATTATCAGAATGTAACAGAAACTTATAACATAAAAAAAATAATGCAGTCCACGATCAGCATTGTCATCATTATGCATCTTTTTGAGTTATCATCCTGAATACTTGTATACCATGAATTGGGCAACGGCATCACTTGCCCTGATTTCAATCTATTTTACAATTGTACTTGGGAATTTAAATACCTTTAGAGAAATTAGGGCATTGTCATTACAAATTGTTTTCTGAAACCCTCTAAAAGTATCTAGAAAGTTAAAGAGAAATGCCAGTAGTTGCAGTAAACACTGATTTCATAAGAAAGTCTGTAAAACCAGGCTTAATTGTCAGTATATCATCGAGGATCTAGATCTGGTACAGTTACATAAACTGAACTTTGTGAAATCGTGAAATCTACGCTGAAAAACGTTCATGCTGAAGATCGCCAACACAGATAGGCACACGTGGGACAGTGTACTATTATTACTGGAATAAAGACCCGACGGAAGTGACCGAATCCTCTCTTATTTTGCTTATTCCTCAGCAATTACACAATTTCTTCCAGAATCCTTTGGCACATATTTTTTAGTCATACAAACAGACACTTGGGTGGTCATTATATTAGATTCTGTAAAAAGTCATTTTGAAATCGTTACCAAAACTGGAATTTATCTTTAAAGGGAACACAAACAGTAATTTGTCATGTTAAGGTGACCGCACACCTTACGATTGGTGTGCGACCCGATCTCAGAATAAAATGTTGTAGAATTTGATGCTAATATTGAGACCTGGAATATCTTACTGTGTAATGTTCGAAATCATCGTAGGAATACCTTTGTTCAAATATGTGACTATGCTATCATCCTTCTTAGAATAAAAGGGAATTTAATATCTAGTTGTAATGACGTCATAGCAGTCGTACAATTGGGTACGATTTGTAACTAATTTGGCCTTTACTCCAAAATAAAGGTTTGCAATCTTTCAAAATGGTTATACATGTATTAGTATTCTTTCATTTAATTTTAACTTCAAATAAAATGATATGTTCCATTTACATTTTCAGAATGTTCCAAATGCAAAGTGCGATTTGTTCCAAAATCGGATCGCGAACAGTCGTAAGGTGGGCGGTGGCCTTTAAGACCCCTCATTTTCCATTAAAACCTTAAATAGCAACAACCTACTTTGGGGAAGTTCATTTTAAGTGCCAATTTAAGTGCAAATTACTCTGTGTAATCTTTCATAAGCTGCTTGGTGAGGGTAATGGACTCGTGTCGTTGAGCAAAGAATATTTGTGTTAGAGTACGTCTTTAGGTATCAATCGCTTTTAAACCAAAAGTAGCATTTGGGTTTTCTCTCAGAGAGAGTACACCATACAGGATAGTAATAACATGTCAATTATCCACTCAGATTCAGATGTTGTTAAAGTAATAGATTAGCCAGTGGGCTTCTAAGTTGCAGATTTTTACGGTTCTCAAATTATCATTAAAAGAGAAGATTATATATGTCATCTGAAAGCAAAATATATTCAGGTGGAATTAAAAGTGATCTTTGAATATTGGAGCTACATGTAATTATACTGATATCTTCACTGTATTAACCACTATTGAATGATTTGAATAAATACGCACACACACACCCACTCATACCTGTATAGAAGTTTAAACATTCATTGTACAGTACAGTCTCATGTGTGCTACAAAAACTTTGGGTTATAAATTTCAATCACTGGTTGGCAAAGCTGGATAGAGAAGAAACCCAGTGAAGCTGGTGAAACGGTCAGTAGTTCCACTTACTGCATGCCTTGGTTCTATCTGGAGCCAAACTTCATCTTCCACAACCAAGTCAATGATAGCACTGTTTGAATAAGACTGCCTCAGATGGTTGCTGGAGTCCCCATGTATGCCGACTGTCTTCTGGCCGTTTTTCACGAGGATGACAAGGGTGTCACGATTGTGTCCGATACTGAAGGAGAAGAAGTATGTTCCATTAAAGGCGCATTTGTAGTGGCCGGTCTTATTGTTGAAGTGATCGCCAACATTAGCTAGGATAAGATTAAAGTTCAGATCTTTGGGAACATCACCATGCCCATGAAGGTCAAATGTCCTAACTGCTGTGAAAGCTGAACGGAACATCTGGTTTTGTGGAGTGATGGTTCTCCCCCATGTTGTGCTTGGATTGGATGCACTGGGACCTCCTGCATGGTTGGATCCACAACATCCCCAGCAAGGGTCTCCCTTGTCGCCTCTTTGGCCATTAAGTCCTGGTACACCAGAAGGACCTGGTACACCGTTTAAACCATCTCTACCAGGAAGACCTGGTGGACCGGCGACACCTGGAATACCCTGTGGTCCTGGAGGACAGATCGGACAGAGGATAGGTCCCTTGCAGACAGGATCACCCTTCACAGGCTGTCTAGGACTGGGAGTGGATGTTGGGATAGTGGCTTTGAGCATGGTGATCTTGAGAAGGAAAAGTAAGGCCACCTCAATCATATGCTGAACCTGTAACTTCATCTTTTTTTTCTTCAATATCCAAGATGCTGAATAAAAAAAAAGAGTTGAATTCAAGTCTTATATCTCTGCTGTCACTACACTATGTATTCCAAAATATACTAATTCACGCTTCTAAATTAGATCCAGAAAAGGAAATATAGGGTAGCCTTCTGATGGGTCCTGGATTCTCTCAAATAGTATCTGTAGAATATGGTATGATACATGTCCATATGTTAAAATTATGAATACATCATATACATTTACATGTATTAAAAGCAACTTCCTTCCAGTGTCAACACAATATTACCCCCCTCCCCTCCTTTAGTCCAAATGACTTGTATTATTAAAGTGCAAAGAAACTTTGAACAAAATGATTTGGCAATGTGGTTGACCATTAATATGTCTATTCACGCATACAGGCATGAGCATCAGTCACTTTTCAAATGTTACAACAACCATGTACATGCCTCAATTTTTCAATAAAAAAGGCAATGCCATTTGTCCATGGGACATTGCAGAGGCTGCAATGAGAGATTAGATTAAATACCATCATGATGGTTGATATCTAGGAGAAGAATAATCATGTAAAAATTAGTTACTTTTGACGTTGACCTTGACCTTTTATGGAACGCAGAAAAAAGACAATTTTAAAAACGTTTTTCAAGTTGAGGATTCTTTGAAAGTATTTCATTTGACAACTTGTTAAATCATTGCGATAAATGACACAACACTCAAGTACATGTATATTGAAGACAAGTTTCATGTAATAAGGCAAAACCCTGTAATTACAGACTGACTCTAATTAAATTATTGACACGCCTGGTACATTTTGTCCCCATAGGGAATGTACACGTACATGTACACAATTTTCAACATGATGATAAACAGTCAATTAATGTCCCATACGTAACATGTAGTCCAATACATATCTTCTTCTTTTTTATTTACCTTTTATTAAAAATATATTTGAAACTTTTTGTGGTGTGTCACTTATATACTCGATAAACTAGAACTTCCTAGAGATGCAACAATACTAGTATGGAAATGACTTCAAAATGTTTATGGGACATTCAATCTTTGGACAAGACCTAATTTGCATGTTAAATTAGATGACACCTCTTTTTTTTCTCAAAAAAGTAATAAGATGTTGAGGGGAGGGGTCCATGTCCCACCTATGATTGAATCTCACAAGTTTTGTTTTGATTTCTTATGAGTTTTTATAATTGTTTTTATACATGTACAGTGTACGTAATGCCCATTTTACCAATAATGCAAATCAGATGCCCCAAAATTGCATAAATTTGCATATCAAATTTTCTTGATGAAATTTAAAAATTCAACATTTAGGCTTTCTTATCCAACCAAAGATAACTTGTTAAAATAGAGATCTAAGGGTGACCTTTTCTTGGACTTACTCATACATGCAAAATGCAGGGTACATTTCTATAATATACAGTAGGGCCTACATGTAACAGCACAAATGGGGGGGGGAGGCAAATCACCAAGGTCAATGAGCAGTGCTTGATATGGATAAACTGGACAGGTGGGCTGGCTATTAGTGATCATACAACTCCCAAGAATGTTCTGTAATTGGATTAGTCCAAATTATCGGATCACATGATATTCAGCGAATTGCACTATGGCATCCAAAATGCACTACCCTGCACTCTGACGGCGTACAAAATGACGTCAGAGTGCAGGATAGTGCGAAATCTGGAATTATATAGAATTATTTGGAATTTAGATCAAATTTAGCGTTCAGGGCAACTCAGTAACGTGGGGGAGGGGGTGTATAAAACAAATAATGCATGCATTCTTGTGCATAGAGGACCTAAATGATGAACTCTGTGCTCAACATGCCAAATGGATACTGCACTCGGTCGTGTGGACCTCAGTGCTGTATATCTATTGGCTCCTCTTGCACATCGTTCAGTATTTGGTCCTGCATGCATGCACTTACGTGCATTATTTGTATACTAACCAATAAATGCAATATATCGAAAGTATGTACATGTACAAAGAAGTTCATGGGGCCCATTGCAGAATGAGTTGCAATTGAACTAAACTAAAATAAAAACACATGTTTTTTTTTTATTTAAAATTAATTTTGAATTTGATTTTTGCACTTGAGTGCATCTAATTTGCAGGAGAATTTGAACTCCAAGCTTTTGTGACAAAGAAACTAAAGCAAAAAACGATTAAGAATAATTATAAATTATATGACCAGGTAATGAAAAAAAATATTTACAGTGTAGCTCCCATTTTTACACAACTCTTTTCACATTCGACTTGAAATTCAAGCACTTTAATTGTTTGTGATTGATGAAGAAGTGTACGCACATGTAGTAGTTTGCAATGTGGTGTGATGTGAAACGGTTGAAAACCCATATATAATTAGAAAGCACTATGATGTACGTTATTAAATCAGTCATCGAAGTTTTAAATCCGGTATAGTCCCCGACTCCGAGGATGGCCAGATTCACTTCGCACTCACAGAGATCACTCTCACCCCCTCCCTCCCTCTATTTGGCGCATCGTTCTCTCTCAACTCATCCCTCTACCCTTGTGGAGCCGTGATATGTGCAAACGCCGGGATATGTGCAAACAACGGTATATGTGCAAAATTTCGCCGGGATCTGTCCAAACAACGGCATGTGTGCAAACGTGACGACGGGATATGTGCAAATGAACAATTTTGACGGGAAAAGTGCAAACCTCCGGGATATGTGCAAATCACTGTTTTTATCCATATTAAGGATATTTCTAATGAAATGTTTCATAACATTACTGTTAAAATGAGAAACATTCCCGCATAAGGGAGAAGCTACAGCTAGTGTCATCGGCAATGAAACGCTTTTTCAGAGAGGCAGTGGGGGGGAGGGGCACCAGGCTTAGTGGACATTTGCTCCGGCGACAATTACTCCGATGAAAAATCTAAACATTATGCGAAACATAAAAGCTAACCTCCAAAGCTAAATATACCCTAATCGTAATCATGAGAATATTCTGAACCAAAAACTCTATGACTATCCGTCTAGTCCTATGCCTTCTAAGATATTAATTGTCGCAGGAGTATATGTCGTGTCATCTTAAAGGGACATTTAGTACTGTTTCGAACACTGCATGGGGGCAATTAATTAAAGGGGGTGGGAGAGGCAAGCATGATTTCCATTGAACTTTGAACTTGATCTGTTGATTTCATTTCCAGATTTCATCAGAAGTTGTCAAATTTCTTTAAATCTAATTATAAACCCACAATGTCTTGATTACTTTGGCATTTGATATTAATTTTTATGAATCTACACAGCAAAAACTGTGGTGTTAACCGGTGTACATAGAGGACCACACCAATTATTTTACACCGGTGTTAATTTGGTGGTGTTAGTTTTACACCTATAGGTGTTATTACAACACCCTTTTGTTGTTACATTTACACTCTTTGGTGTTATGTTTAATCTCTAGGGTGTAATTTTAACACCTCAGGGTGTGGTCCTCTATTAACACCAATTGGTGTCAGTTTTAACACCGTAGTTTTTACAGTGTATGAACATTCAAACAAGACATTGTTTCCTATCTCTTTTAACACACCCAAAGTGCATCGCACAAATGCGATGCACTTTATCTCTACACACATTTCTAATGTCAGTTTTTACAAAGGTACTGTTTTTTAATGTTTAAAATATGTAATGAGTCTTTTAATTGTTTTTACTTTGTATACGTGAACAATTCAGCCATTTGGCTGCGACTCTGTTTTTAATAAACCTTGAATTGAATTGAATTGAAAACAAAGTGATGTACCGACGCCAGCTTGTGTAATATCAGCCACAAGTGTAAAAACACTGTACCCACTAATGTATATAAAAATATTTCGCACACAATCATGTCATACTAGCGCACTTTACCAACAAGAGGCATTAATTTTGAACTATATACCCACAAATGCGATGCACTTTACTCTCTAATATTTTTAGGTTGCAATTCATACACCGCGATTTTACAACGAATGTTCCATAATAAATGCAGGGGCTGCGATCCGGGGGGGGGGGGGGGCAGGGGGTTCACAGTGCCCCCACTTTTTGAAGCACTAAAACAGTTTTCCCTTTTAACCCAATAACTTTGCCTCTTTCATCTTTGAAGGACCCGTTTAATGTATTAAAGTGTGCCCTTTTACCTTTTTATAAATATAAGTGCCCATTCTCGTATTAGATAAGTTTCCATTCATTAAAACCGCTCTTTTCATGCCCTATCATTGCCCGTTTTTCTTATTTCGCGTTCTTATCCCTTCTAAAAGTGCATATTTAAATAATAAAAATCCTTTTAAAATGTTTCTCTCGCCCCTTTAACTCTGTCTAGGCCGAGGGGGGGGGCTTGGAGGCCCCCCTCCCACCTTGACGAGTCGCGCGAGCTGCTCGCAGACTTTTTACTTTCAAGTCTTGCGCAACATTTGAGACTAATTTTGCGTCACCCGGGTTCGCGATTCCGAAGTTACACAATGTTATGTAAGTGCATGTCAGACCAAAAATTGCTCAAAACATGATTTCGTGTACAAAGTCATTGAAATTGTGTTTTCAACCAAAAATCATAAATGTATAATTATTTTTAGTTTTGCTGGCCTAAATGTACGTATTTTATGCTGTTTATGATCTTAGAAGAGTCCCCAACGAATTTCATTGAAAAAACAATGAAAAACAAAAGGTCCAAAAAACAGAGAAATACATAAGAAATTGCATAAAACAAACAATATAATACATAAGAAATTGATCAGATATCACAATTTTTTCATGTACACTTGCTAAGAACATCACAAAGGGTTTCTATGCCAAAAAATTTGAATATTTGGAGCTTTATTTATGGAGTTAGAGGAAATGGTATGATTTCGCATACTAATTACGCATTAATAAGCATAATTACGTAAAACGATTTGCATGAAATAACTTACATGTACTAAATAATTTTGTAGAATAAATCCCAGACAACATGCGTGCCAATTTTCGGTGCGATCGCACGGTCGACGGCCGAGATCTCAAGGGGGAGGGGGGGCCTGGGAACCCCCCCCGGCCATATGAACTCCAAAAATACCCCGGCCTAGATAGGGTTAAAGTCAAGTCCACCTCAGAAAAATGTTGGTTTGAATCAATAGAGAAAAATCAGACAAGCACAGTGCTGAAAATTTCATCAAAATCGGATGTGAAATAAGAAAGTTATGACATTTCAAAGTTTCGCTTATTTTTAACAAAATTGTTATATGAACGAGCCAGTTACATCCAAATGAGAGAGTCGATGATGTCACTCACTCACTATTTCTTTTGTTTTTTATTGTTTGAATTATACAATATTTCAATTTTTATGAATTTGACGATTAGGACCTCCTTGCCTGAAGCACAAAATGTTAAAATAATGGAATTCCACGCGTTCAGGGAGGAATGAAACTTCATTTCACATGACAATGACGAGAAAATCAAAATATTTCATATTTCATATAATGAAATACAAAAGAAATAGTGAGTGAGTGATGTCATCACTTCCCTCATTTGCATACCGACCGAGATGTGCAAATAACTATTTTGTAAAATTAAGCGAAACTTTAAAATGTCATAACTTTCTTATTTCACATCGGATTTTGATGAAATTTTCAGTGTTTTGCTTTTTTTTTTCAAATCAAGTTTTTGTTGGGGTGGACTTGTCCTTTAAGTTGCCCCTTTGAGTGAAATTCTTCTTCTGCAGTGTGTACATTTTCACCTTTGATCAAGTGCCCCATATGAATATTCTGATAAATGCCCCTTCTCTTCTGGTTTGTTCAAATGTCCAATTTGCTAATATAAGGTATATGTATTTGCAATTAGCGTCCTTTCTTTTATGCAGGGGCATCTGAGCCGAGGGAGGGGGGGGCACTTGCCCCCTTAAGAAATGGACCTCGTTCCATGGACCCCAAAATTTTTCAAGACCAAGAAAAAGAAAAGAAGAAAGGGAAAGAAAAGTGGTGAAATATGATGGTGTTCTCTATGTCAAAATCTATCACAAATGTTTTTTTTTCATTAAAAGTTTTAAAGTTTTGCTCGCTTGCTCGCAGCTTTGAAGAAATTTTGCATCATACGCCATGTTTGCCCCCCTCAATCATTTTGCTCATTACTAGGGAAAATGCTATTTAATTTGTTTTTAAAAAAGTTTTTTTGTTTCAAGTGCCCTTTTCAAAAGAGGAAGTGCCCTTTTTCGCTGTGCCCTCCCCTCCCCCTATAAATTTTGCTCTGCCGACCCATACTGGTAGTCTCCTTTTCCAGACCCAATGCGACCTTACCCTACAAGATGAAGGTTATTAGTCTACTTTTTAATACTCAGTCTTGGCCATATATTCTTCCAAACAACAGGATTAACGCTATACCTGGACTAGCTCAGCTAAGCCTTTACTCAAAACCCGGTGATTAAAAAGAGAAATAAACTTTAAAACTTAGACCTCACCATCGTCTAAACCATTGCCATGTAATCAAGCATATGGATATAGAGTTATCATTTTCTCCAGACTTCATCATTTGAAAAAAATCAAGAATCTTCGAAACTTCAATCCCGTCATCTTCAATACTAAGACCCTGTAATGTAGCACATGGGTATACAGCGTAATTATACAGTGATTGTACAGTGTAGTTTTTTTTAAATAAATGGGTATGGAGCAAATGCTATGCTATAGGTACCCGTTCTTTGTTATAGACTATTAGTTTGGAAGATGATGGGGGTATGAGGATGAAGTATTTAAGATATTTTTAATCACCAGGTTTGGAGTAAAGACTACACTCTATATCCATTTTTTGGCGTAAATATTCATATCTGAATGACACGCCCCTCAAAACCCAAGATAACAACAACAACATTTTCCCACAGAGAAATAATTTATAATTTTATAAACAACCGGGTCTGGAAGAAAGACTTTGGACTTTATTATAATATTTGAAACAACCGGGTCTGGAATAAAGACTTTGAATTTATATTATAATCTTCTAAACAGCCGGGTCTGGAGAAAAGACTTTGGACTTATATTATTATTTTTTAAACAATCGGGTCTCAAATAAAGACTTTGGGCTTATATTATTATTTTTTAAACAATCGGGTCTGGAAAAAAGACTTTGGACTTATATTATAATTTTTGAAACAACCGGGTCTGGAAAAAAGACTTTGGACATATATTATAATTTTTGAAACAACCGGGTCTGGAAAAAAGACTTTGGACATATATTATAATTTTTTAAACATCCGGGTCTGGAAAAAAGACTTTGGATTACATTATAATTTGTTAAATAACCGGGTCAGGAAAAGAGACTTTGCACTTGTGTGCTATATGAACGCAGGATCGGATTTGCCAAAAAGCCCTTCAAATTTAAAACATTTGTGGGTAAAGTGTTATTACATTTGTGGGCGTTATTACATTTGTGGGTGCAACAGTTCCCCCCCCCCCTGCCTCTCTGAATAGCTTTTCATTGCCGATGTCACTGTATAGCTTCTCCCTTATGCAGGCATGTTTCTCATTTTTAACAGTAATTTTATGAAACATTTCATTAGAAATAGCCTTTATATGGATAAATGCAGTGATTTGCACATATCCCGGAGGTTTGCACTTTTCCCGTGAAAATTGTTCATTTGCACATATCCCGTCGTCACGTTTGCACAGATGCCGTTGATAAATTTGGACAGATTTGCACATTTCCGGCGTGGCGTTTGTACAAATTCCGTTTGCACAAATCCCGGCGAAGTTTTGCACATATACCGTTGTTTGCACATATCCCGGCGTTTGCACATATCACGGCTCCACCCCCCTCCTTCGCCACTTGCTGCTTCCATGCCTTCATTGGTCACTTCCTTGTCAGTTGACCAGTCACTACATGTATATAATGTACATGTATGTCTTTAAGCTTTTTTAAGCCTTTCTGGATGGAGTGAAGTTCTATCATACCCAGCACCAATATGAGTAAATCAGTTCTATGTAAATTTCAGGTATTAAGAGATTGTTTTTGCATTGGCAGTACTGCAATCTATGGATATCCAATACTGTATTCTCCATCTCAAGACATATGAATTAATTACATGTAATTAACTCATGTACAGCATGATCATTGAAATGAATGGAGGTGACGTACATGTATTCGTAATAAGACCGGGGGCTGAATCAACCCCCCCCCCTGAATTTTTTGTGATAAACCTATAACACGTGCCATGACTCTTTTCTTTCAAGTCTTGTGCAACTTTTGAATTCAATTTTAATCTTAATTTTTGTCTCACCTGCGAAGCAAAGTGAGACTATAGGCGCCGCTTTTCCGACGGCGGCGGCGGCGGCGGCGGCGTCAACATCAAATCTTAACCTGAGGTTAAGTTTTTGAAATGACATCATAACTTAGAAAGTATATGGACCTAGTTCATGAAACTTGGCCATAAGGTTAATCAAGTATTACTGAACATCCTATTAGAGTTTCATGTCACATGACCAAGGTCAAAGGTCATTTAGGGTCAATGAACTTAGACCATGTTGGAGGAATCAACATCGAAATCTTAACCTGTGGTTAAGTTTTTGTAATGTCATCATAACTTAGAAAATATATGGACCTAGTTCATGAAACTTGGACATAAGGTTAATCAAGTATCACTGAACATCCTGCATGAGTTTCACGTCACATGACCAAGGTCAAAGGTCATTTAGGGTCAATGAACTTTGGCCGAATTGGGGATATCTGTTGAATTCCCATCATAACTTTCAAAGTTTATGGATCTGATTCATGAAACTTGGACATAATAGTAATCAAGCATCACTGAAAATTTTGTGCAAGTTTCAGGTCTCATGATTAAGGTCAAAGGTCATTTAGGGTCAATGAACTTTGGCCGAATCAGGGGTATCTGTTGAATTACCATCATAACTTTGATAGTTTATTGGTCTAGTTCATTAAACTTGGACATTAGAGTAATCAAGTATCACTGAACATCCTGTGCACGTTTCAGGTCACATGACCAAGGTCAAAGGTCAATGAACTTTGGCCGAATTGGGTGTATCTGTTGAATTACCATCATAACTTTGAAAGTTTATGGATCTGATTCATGAAACTTGTACATAAGAGTAATCAAGTATCACTGAATATCCTGTTTGAGTTTCAGGTCACATGATCAAGGTCAAAGGTCATGTAAGGTCAATGAACTTTGGCCATGTTGGGTTTTTTTGGTGAATCTCTGTAAGTTTATTGGTCTAGTTCATAAAAAGTGGACATAAGAGTAACCATGTATCACTGAACATCTTGTGCGAGTTAGAGTAGTATTCAAAGTCAGCACTGCTGCTATATTGAACCGCGTGATGCAGGTGAGACGGCCAGAGGCATTCCACTTGTTCTAATTTAGGCATAGATTAGCTTTTTTAATTGGTAATGAGATTTTTAAAAGAATTTGATATTACAATATTGTAGATTTTGACCCCCAGTCTTCTTAGACATCAAAATGGGCCAGTCGTTTTAGGGATACATGTAGCATTCAGTTGTGCATACCCAGGTACAACATGAATTATGTGATAAACTAAAGAACTGTTTGAATACTGGAAATTCGATGGACTGTGCATGCATTGATATTGCCTGAATGCGGTTTTCAAAGTATTGAATTACCCACTTGCATACATGTACCATACATGATAAACATTCCATTTTAAGGACAAGTCCACCCCAACAAAAACTTGATTTGAATAAAAAGAGAAAAATTCAACATGATTTTTCTATATTGATTCCAATCAACATTTTTCTGAGGTGGACTTGACCTTTAAAACCACATACCATACAGGGTTCTCACAGTCATGGAATATCCTGGAAAATTTTGTGGTCAGGGAATTTGGAAAATTTGTGAAAAGTCATGGAATTGCATTTACTTGTACCTCTTGTCTATGGCAGCTTTCCAGTTTGTTGTGTTTTGCAACTCTCATACTCTGTGATCATACTCTGCTATTATAGTTGGTGTTCATGATTTCCATTTTTCCCAGTTTTTTGGACATCCCAATTTCTACTTAACTCCTGCGATGTCACGGGAAGTCATGGAAAGTGGCAAATTAGTCATGGAAAAGTCATGGAATTCTGTTTTCAAATTTCTGTAGGAACCCTGCATATAAACATGTCATCTAAATTCATTTGAAAATAAAACAAAACACATCTAAAAATTAGTGCAAAATAATTTTACATGTACTTACCAGTCCCCTCGAAGTTAGTCCAAAACTTCACCTGCTTTCCTTTATAGGGAGTACACAACAACCACAAATCTGGATGTCAATATAGGCAATACCTACATGTAGGTAATGACTGAATGCTACCAACTACTACTACGCTTCATATCTTTGAAGATTCCTGTCAAATTCTCTGTGTCTTCTCTCCATTATCCCTCTCTAAAAAAAATCATGCTTTTTAATAGCGTTTTGATATCTCTGGAAACTCTAATCTCACCCATGAAGGTGTTCTGGCTTGTGATTGGGTGTTATGCTCAGTAGGATTTGTTCCATGAATAAATTTAAAAATTTCATCCCTCTTCCGCCATCTCATTTCCATTGCTTTGTCACTCTGTGGATGATTAGGGAGGCAGCAATCCAGAAATTTTCTGATTGCAAGATTTCCCTCTTATCTCTTTTTTCAATTTCATGTTCCTTTTTATCTCTAGATTTCTATCCTCTTGGCATATGAAAATGTTGCTTTTTGATAAATGTTGTGGATTAGCCCACTTGTAATGGTACAGATTATTTAAGTTTGATGAGTTTTGTTTTTTCAAAGATAATATTTTCTACCATGTCAGAGTATGACTACATTATGTGTAAACTTTTTATCATTTTCCAATTCAAATACACATTACATGTGCCACTGACTATTGGATGCCCGATATTTTGTAAACAGATCAACTGGTTTCACTTGGCAATAAGGTGTTAGGTCTCTTAATAAATAATGCTGGTTGCCTCATCCCATCTGCTGGAACCTCCCCCCCCCTAAAAAAAAAACAGGTTGCTATTTTTTTTTGGTTTTTGCTAATAGCAGACCAACAATATACAGGCACAATGTTTTTGTCTCACCTGCATAGCAGAGCGAGACTACATGTATAGGCACCGCTTTTCCGATGACGGCATCATCAACATTGAAATTTTAACAAAGGTCTATATGAAATTTGGACATAAGGATAAGCAATTATTACTGAAGTTCCTGCCTGAGTTTCAGGTCCATCAACATCATTTTAATAGGGTCAATTAACTTAGATCATGTTGGGGAAATCAACATCAAAATCTAACCAAGCTTAAGTTTTTGACATGTCTCATAACTTCGAAAGTTTATTGATCTTGTTCATGGGCATATGGGTAATCAAGTATCACTGATTGTTTCGTGTGAGTCTTAGGTCACATGGTCAAGATCAAAGGTCATTTGGGGTCAATGATCATAGTATTTTATCATATGAATGGCGAGTTTTGTGATTTTTTTTCATTCAGTAGTTGTTTTCAAAGTCAGCACTGCTGCTACATTATATTTAATCACGTAATGCAGGTGAGACTGCCAGAGGCGTCCCACTTATTTGTAAGAAAATGTCAGATTTGGGCAAAGAATTTGCCCAAATTTGTATTCAGTGGAATTAGAAAAAAAAGTTTTGACATGTTTGTCTGCATGAAAGAAAAAGCATGCATGATTTTCTTTGTGCGGCACAGCAGCAAATGTACAGTATTTAAAAAAAAAGGAGAAAAAACAAACAATTGACTGACCCAGTTTTCTGACTTTGAGCTTATTATTAAAGGGCATGCCTTTTTTAACTTGTACAAAATGTAGATAGGCCTAAGTTTTTTATGGGGAGGCAGTATATACAGTGTGCGTTAAGCACAGAATAATGAATAATAATTTGAATTCAGAGGATACCAATAAATCCTAATTTCCATCCAAATTGTTTGCTGAGATAGCGCAAGGATTAAGCTATGAAGGTGTTTTTGCATCGTTTTCTGTGTGTGAGTGAGTGAGTTAGAAGTACATGTACATGTAGGAGAGAGGGGGAAGAGCTTGAGAGAAAAGGGGTAGAGAGGGAGGGGTAGTAACTCTGGAATAGTCTTCCTTCCTCAACAAGAAACACATCATTCATTGTATTATTCAAAGCCTATTTTTTATGAGAGTTTTCAATATTAAATTTATTATTATTATGATTATAATGATTTTGATTATTATAATTATGATTGTTGTTGTTATTGTTAGGTGGTCTGTCATTTATGACAGATCACCTCTTAATTTCGTCAGAATTTTCTTATTTTTATTCATTTATTTTTAACGATTTTTTTGTCGCCAAGTTATCTCAAAATCGACTTGATCAATTTCATTGAATTTCATGTCATTTATAGGATCTGTCATGGACACGTGCAGTGAAGCTTTTCAAGGTCATCAGGTCATGATGACGTCATCTAGGCGCCATTTTGTAAAATCACATTATCAATCATATCTCCATTATCAATTATCAAAAATCAATCAAATTAACATCACATTAAGTTCAGGTCAAGGGTCATCAAATCATGTCATCAAAGGTCACCTGAAGGTCACGACGCGCGCGTACGCGTGCGTCAAAATTTAAAAATGCTCAAAATCACTTTTTGACCAAACGAGAGTATGTTTCAGGTCATTCTAAGCATTTCAAAATTTTGCGCGCGTAATGCCTAACGAAGTGCAAAAACACCGTTTTTTTTACATCATTGCATCGCTAATATAATTTTGAACAATTTGATACCCAATTTAGCTCTCTCTGACAAATAATAACGAAATTAACACCCGTTAAAGTTTGCAGCACGTGTGCGCGCGAGCTCTCACTATAGGCCATATATGGGCAAAAACATGCCTATTGAAAATTCACTGTAGCTCTTTAAATAATCCGTTGACCCCCAATTTTTTTTCATATATCGATAGAGTATGAGTTGTAGATTTGATTTCATGTCACCATTGTCCCTAAATTATATCGTGACGTCATCAAAATGGCGCCTAAACTAAAAATTTCATTTTTTCAAAAATGACGTCATCAAATTTATGCAAATTTGGTTGTAACTTCTCGAATATAGATCGTTTTTCGCCCAGATTTCGATATGTTGTAGTTTAGAATGTACTCTTTCTCTTAGTTATCATGAATTTTCGTTTTGAGAAACGCATCATTGCGTAAAACAGCGATAAAAAGAGGCATGTCATTTTTCCTCATTTTGCGTGTAATCTCTATGGGACATGACTTTTTCTCAAAACTAGATTCGACATTCCGCTATTTCGTAAGCCATATCTCCATTTTTTCTTGTCAGTTTTCCTTAAGCTTGTAGTATGTTGTAGCTGAGATTCTAAGCTTTCGGAAGTGTGCCCTTTATTTTTTGATCAGATGCCGGGATCATGCCCGTATTTCACTTGCAAAATTGGACTTGTAATTCTCAAAATTGCTTACGTGTATTCTCTATGGGGAATATCGTGGCTTTGACTGCTTTTTAAAGGGCGCGGGTTCGAGTCCTGGGGTGAACAAGATAATTTTTTTTTCCCTTTTTTTTCTTTTTGCCACTTCTTACATCATCTTTTATGATAATTAAAAGGTATAAAAGTTGAAATTTAGCAAGATAAAACAGATTATAATTGCTTTTTTCATATCACATGTGTTTTGCGTGTAATCTCTATGGGACATGACTTTTTCTCAAAACTAGATTCGACATTCCTCTATTTCGTGAGCCATATCTCCATTTTTTCTTGTCAGTTTTCCCTGAGCTTTTAGTATGTTGTAGCTGAGATTCTAAGCTTTCGGAAGTGTGCCCTCCATTTTTTGATCAGATGCCGGGATCATGCCCGTATTTCGCTTGCAAAATTGGAATTGTAATTCTCAAATTTGCTTACGTGTAATCTCTATGGGGAATATGCTAGCTCAATGGATAACGCATTTGACGTGTTCGTCCGTATTGCTGACGTGTAGGTCCGTGTTGCTGACGTGGTGGTCCGTGTAGCTGACGTGTAGGTCCGTGTTGCTGACGTATTGGTCCGTGTTGACGACGTGCTCTGCCGGCATGATCCGTGTGAAGCTGCCGTGTTGATGCCGTGTTCACAGTCATCTGGGGCAAAACTATCCCGGACCTCCCCGGATCATGCCGGCATTGCCGTGTTGATCCGTGAGGTATAATCATCTATCTTGTATGTATCTGTTTGAAGATGTATGTCTGACGATTGTCATCACACATCAATAATCACAATTAGTAATGGTCAAAACTTATTCTTAGGATGTCTACGATCAAGATTATCAATATCTAAATGATTTATTTCATACATCAGCCGACACTGAATGACAAATCATGACAGACCACCTAATTCGTCCGCATGACGAATTAAATTCTAGTTTTTATTATTATTATACATCATATATTATTAGTGTTCTTATTATTAATAGACTACCATTGATTACACGTAGCAAGAGAGAGAGAGAGTCGGAGAGAGAGAGACTGAGATCTCCCTCTCTAGCATAACAAATTTCTTTGATTTTAAAGAGAAATTCCAGTAGTTGCAGTAAACGCTGATTTCATGAGAAAGTCTGTAAAACCAGGCTTAATTGTCAGAATATCATCGAGGATCTAGATCTGGTACAGTTATATAAACTGAACTTTGTGAAATCTTGAAATCTACGCTGAAAAACGTTCACACTGAAGATCACCAACACAGATAGGTACACGTGGGACAGTGTATTATTATTGCTGGAATAAAGACCCGACGGAAGTGACCGAATCCGCGCTTATTTTGCTTATTTCTCAGCAATTACACAATTTCTTCCAGAATCCTTTGGCTCATATTTTTTATTCATACAAACAGACACTTGGGTGGTCGTTATATTAGATTCTGCGAAAATTCATTTTGAGATCGTTACCAAAACTGGAATTTATCTTTAAGTAGCTGTGAAACACAGATGCCTGACTTTGTTTAAAGAAACATCCAACAAGTCATTCCATAAAACATTCCCCTGCTTTGCCCATACATCTTTTGATATATATGGTTTCTTCATACATACCAGGCGGGTGTTTCATAAAGCTGTCCGTAAGTTAAAAGCGACTTTAAGAACAACTGATGATCCTTTCTTGTTGTAAATGATTTTACCATTATGTTCAGTGGTGATTTTTTTAGCGCGTAAGAAAGATTCACCAGTCGTTCTTAAATTCGCTCTTAACGAACAGCTTTATGAAACGGCCCCCAGAAATCTGTCATTTTTCCTGTTGTATTAAAGAGAAATGCCAGTAGTTGCAATAAACACCGATTTCATGAGAAGGTCTGTAAAACCAGACTTAATTGTCAGAATATAATCAAGGATCTAGATCTGGTAACTTACATAAGCTGAACTCTGTGAAATCTTGAAATCTACACTGAAAAATGTTCACAATGAAGATCACCAACGCAGATAGGCACACATGGGACAGTGTATTAATATTGCTGGAATAAAGACCCGACGGAAGTGACCGAATCCGCGCTTATTTTGCTTATTTCTTAGCAATTACACAATTTCTTCCAGAATCCGTTGGCACATATTTCTTTATTCATACAAACAGACACTTGGGTGGTCATTATATCAGATTCTGTCAAAAGTCATTTTGAGGTCGTTACCAAAACTGGAATTTATCTTTAACCATGAGAGCATTATGCCTTTTATCCATGCAAGGTTGGATACATGTATGCTATTCAGTTTATAATAATGGAGAACCTTGCGGTGTATTTTTTTCATTGCAAGGACAGGATAAATGATCTATGAAAATGATCACTAAATTATGTACCAGTATATCATTAGATGACTCATGCATCCAGACTCAAGTTAGTTTGCTTTGCAAAACTTTAATTTGAGGAAAGTGGTCTGAATTTGCATCCTTAGGTCCCTACCTAAGACTTTTGCACAGGAGGCCTCTCTCATTTTGAAATGACACAATACAAAAAATCAGCGTACTTACATGTATGAGCTAGCCAAGTGTTAATTCCATATCTTAACAAATTCAGTGTGCATGTGTTTTGGAGATTTTTTTTTTTCTTTTCTGGCTCACGTTTCCATCGAAGTAAACAAATGTATCTGACCTGACTGTGGTGTTAAAATCAATTACTTTATTAATAACAACAGATGAATTCTAAATGCTGTGCTTTATTTACTTGCATTATGCTTTATTAAACATAATATCAACCATATACATGCACGTTTCTTTTCCATCTTATTTTTTTCAGTGCGATTCACCTTTCATCATTGGCTTCTATGGTGCTTTCTTCACAGAGAATAGGATCTCAATATGTACAGAGTTTATGGATGGTAAGTGTGTCTTTCTTCATCCTTTGTATTCTTCAAAGGACTCCTGAGTCTGGGGTTGATACACACAGATGAGCAGAAATAGTGTGCAATGTGTGCATTTATTAATAGTAATATAGGCCCACTTAAGATTACAGTGTCTTACTTTTCCTTAGCGGCTCAAAGCACAGATTGCAATGAGTGAGAATTGAAAAATCAAAAAAATATTTAACAGAATGGGAATTTTGATTAATCATTAGAGTTTAAGATGTGATCCCAGGACAGTTGCTGTATTCCATTAAAGATTGTAATCACCATGGAATGGAAAAAATGTGAATAGTACAATCTCTCAGTGCTAATGTAAAAGATTGGTGTCACAGGATGGGTACAGTGCCTTCATAAAAGGCAAACATTCATTAGGAGGAGTGAGAAGATTGTTTCTAAGAAGGTTTTAATGGAGTAAAAGCTGCACCAGTCATTTGAGTATTGATTGTTGTGCAGAGGCAAACTTGTCCATGTGATCGTAGAAAGACTTCCTGCCATTGCAACGTGTACACTTCTCATTTTGTAAGCATTTCAATGTAATACATCTGTTTGTATCTGGATCAAGATTGTTACTTTGTCAAATAGATGTCTCAAAGTCTCAAACTCTACATCATTAATGGTGCATACAATTTTTTTAAACAAAAAAATATTCTTGAAATGACAGTACATATACATGTACATTTGTAATACGTGTAAGAATCTTTGCAGTGTTTTCTTACATCTGCTTTTTACATTGTTTCTCGCAGGAGGTTCATTAGAAATGTATCGCTGCATTCCAGAATCGATATTGGGCAGGATGACAGTCTCAGTAAGTTGAAATTCCCACTGTGTTGTTGATTTTACTATGTCATAATGTATATTTTGTATGTACATGTAAGGGGATCACTGTTTAGCAAGCCATAGGCTTTTGTTGTGATACCCATACACATTTTATTGTATATATCTGCTTTGCATTTGATGAATTATTAATAAATTGAATTGAAATCTGTAATTAAATTATACTCTAGTCAATTAAAAGTTTTCTATTACTTTTGAAAGCAGTTTCAGAAAATCATTTTAAAGAGATTTGCTGACTTATGAATTACATTAAATTGTGTTTTCTGTTTTCATCATGCAGATAGTCAAAGGCTTGAATTATCTATGGAATTTGAAAATAATGCATAGAGGTAAGTTTACTAATCGCTTTTCTTATATTTGTTTGCATATTATAATTTATTTACATGTACATATGTTTATATATAAACATATTCAAATATAAAACCATGTGATTTCTTAATTGATATCCATATACATGTATGACCATATTGTGGCTGATAACCCTAAGATGTGATTGACCTTCCACAAGATAAGATGACTGTGCCTTATCTGCTACTGCCCTTTTCTTTGGAATAAATCTCTTAATCTATGTGTATATTAAAGTTTAATGTTTTGTTTAATGTAGTGTTTCATAATCTCTTAATCTATTGGTCTATGTGTATACACTGTATTAAAGTTTAATGTCTTTTTTATGTTTCATTTTAATAGCTGACTTTAATGCTAGAAAGCGATTGTTCTTTAATATTGCAAAGGGATGTTTATAAAAGAAAGAGTTATTGTGTCTTTAAAATGGAGACTAAAGAATGTACATGTACTTTGATTGAAAAAGGACAAGTTCTAGATTATCTATAGTGGCTGATAGGTTTATTAGAATCTTCATAGATTTGCTTGTGAACTTTTTTTTGAATGGCATGATTTTATTTCAGATGTGAAGCCCTCCAATATCTTAGTCAACACACAAGGAGAAATCAAATTGTGTGATTTTGGAGTCAGCGCTCAACTAGTCAGCTCGATAACAAGGACATATATAGGAACCAACGCTTACATGGCAGTAAGTTATCTACTCAGAACTATAGCATTAGAAAATGAATTTGTTCTTCAAAGTTAACTAGCAGATTATTGTGTATGGGACTTATTTCAATAAAGTCCTGTTCAGTGCTTTGTGAAAGCCTGTTGCACTAAAGACAATTTGTGTAGGATTTATTTCTTTATAATTCATCAACATTTGCTACATTCTTCACAGACCAGCTTACTTCATTCATCATGGCTCCAAAAGGTCAGGTTGCCAAGAAAGGTTCCTTTAGCTAATTGCACGGAAGGATTTTACAACACCTTCAACGTTGATAGTTCCAAAAGGTTTGCCTCTCATAAAGGGACAGAAACTGGAAGGCCCATTCCTGCCTAACTTTAATAATTAATCAAAAATGAAAATTTCTTTTTCCAACTTTTTGATGTCATTTGAAAGTTGAGTTTATTGGATTTCCATTACGTCAACCCCCCGTTTGCGGAAAGACCACAGTTCAGACTGCAAACTGCGGTATTAGACCCCAAATCGTGTTTGAGATCATGGGGGCCGTTTCACAAAGCTGTTCGTAAGTTAAGAGCGACTTTAAAAACGACTGGTGATCATCGCCAATGGTGTGTACCATTTACCGCAAGACAGGATCACCAGTCGCTCTTAACTTACGAACAGCTTTATGAAACACCGCCTGATCAACCCCGCTTGGCCAGGTAATCCCCGCTGTCTCCACAGGCCAGATTATGAGCATTGGGCCAGGGACGAAATGATAAACAACAGCTGTGCTATTATGTAAGACTTCTCTGCCTGTAGTAGGACCTTCGGAATGAAATTATTCTATTCGATATTTAATCACGTTTTCAAAGGCATATTGTATTCAGAAATTCAATGTTAGTCCATTTTCAATTTCGAACAAAGAAAATCAACCTCGAAATAAGGAAAGTGAATAAAAAATGGCGGCATGCTTTGCCGGGGACCGCGTTCGGGCTATTATGTTATCTTCGGACCGAGGTCAAGAAACGGGTGTTTTGATACTTACTTGGGGCAGTAATTGATTGAGAAAAACCATGGAGTAGGTCCATGGAAAAACTGGGGTATACGTGTTCTCAAACAGAGATTTTCGTCATGTTCCATTTATATACATGTAAGTGCCCCCCCCCCATACATGATACATTTTTTTTTTTTACTTGGCAGCCATTTCGAAATTGTGTAGATTTTTTTTAGACTCACTTTTAATAGAGATGATAATGATGCCTTTATTATTATCTTGATTAATTTTTTTCTGTAGCCTGAGAGAGTTTTAGGAGACGAGTATGGAGTTCATTCAGAGGTTTGGAGCTTGGGTGTCTTCTTATTAGAGGTGGGATATTTTAAATACACTGTACATAATCTAATCTTCAATGCAAATGTGCTCGCCAATTATCCCTACTGCACATATAGCCAATACCAAGTAATATCACCTTGATCCGATCAATTGCAACTATGGACAGCCAGCAATGTCAACATCTATTTTGTATGTTTGTTCAAAATATTTTTTATCTACATGTATGATATGATATTCATTGTCATTGTTTCAGTCATTGTTTTCTTAAAAATTCCCTGTGCTTCTCTTTGTTTACAAAGGACTCTGCAAATTTTAGTCTGCAAATTGTAGAAAATAATTTATGACATTGATAAATTTCTATAGTTACAATTGATTGAATCAATGGTAACTCTTTGTAAGATGGGGCCTTGGACAATCACTCTAACAACAGCTATCTCCAGTTTTGCCATTTTATTAAATTTCACATACACTCAAACAAATAATTTTGAACATAATGGAATTCATAGTTATACTTCTTTATAATCAAGCATAGATGGATCGACCTGATAACCCATTTTGGATAATGTCTGCGTCGCGATAAAATGTTTTTTAGTAAAAGAAATGTTCCTACAACTGGTAAAATGAAATTGAAAATATGGCCATAAGTTTGTTTTTAGCTCTTCCGCCCGAAGGGCCAGATGAGCTTATACCGTTGCGTGGCGTCCGTCGTCTGTCCACAATTTAAAAATGCTTCTTCTTCGCCATTTCAAGTCCAATTTCATTTCTGTTTGCTTTATATGATAGCACTACATGTAGGTGGGGGATTCAAAACTTCTACACAGAATTTTGAAACTCATTAAATATGCTAATTTATGCACATTTTTCAAAATTCACAAAAAATGTTTCTTCTGGATTTGTTGACAGATTTTGAATTTTTGCTTCCATTTGGTAGAGCTTCATGAGGTTAACCAAACTTCTACACAGAATTTCGAAATTTTTACTGGAACAATTTTTATGCTAATTTACAGTGTATGCATATTTTTTAAAAATTCACATAAAATGCTTCTTATTCTTTATCGACCGATTTTGATTATTTTTCTTCCCTCTGGTCGAGCTTCATGAGGTTCAGTTCTTCACCAAACTTCTACACAGAATTTTTAAATTTTGAGTAGAAAACTATCTATGGTAATTTATGTAAAATTCATATATCACAGAAAATGCCTCTTCTTTTTGTTGATTGAATTTTGAAATGCTTCTTTTTTTTCATTTCTTGCCTGATTCCAATTCTGTTTGCTTTATATGATAGAATTAGGTGGGGGATTCAAAACTTCTACACAGAATTTTGAAACTCATTAAATATGCTAATTTATGCATATTTTTAAAAATTCACATACAAAGTTTCTTCTAATTGTTGACTGATTTAGATTTTTTTCCTTCCATCTGGTAGAACTTCATGAGGTTCACCATACTTCTACACAGAATTTTGAAATTTTCAGTAGGAAATTCTTTATATTTATTTTATGCGAAATTTATTCATAAATCACAGAAAATGCCTCTTCTTCTTTATTTGTTGATCGATTTTGATTTTTTTTCTTCCATCTGGTAAAGCTGCATGAGGTTCACCAAACTTGTACACAAAATTTTGAAATAGACTAGAAAATTATTTATGCTACATGCAAAATTCATTCATCAACCACAAAAGTGTTTTTTCTTCATTTGTCAATCAATTTAAATTTTGTTTGCTTTATATGATAGCCCGAGGTGGTGATACGAAAAATTTCAACACAGAATTTTTGAAACTCATTGAATATGCTAATTTATTCATATATTTTCAAATCTCACAAAAATACTTAGTTATTTGTTGATTGATTTTGATTATTTTTGTTCCATCTGAAAGCTACATTAGGTTCACCAAGGTTCTACACAGAGTTTTTAAATTTTGACTAGAAAATTATTTATGCTTGATTTATATGAAATTTATTCATAGATCTCATAAATGCTTCTACATGTATGTCATTTCTTCATCGATTTGAATTCTATATCCTCAATTTATGTCACCAATATAATTCACTAGTGTCAACTAGGCTGAAATTAAAATTGTGTTAAATTTCGTTGTGAGATGCCGGATGAGCTTCAAATCATTGATGTGCTAGTTTTGCTTTATTGACCCATTTTTTCAACGTTACTTTAGGGATATGAAAATAATTTTATAATTTGTGTAATTACAAGACAGAGTTCATGATCCACAAGCTTTGTTTTTAAAAGTGTTTACATGTATACATCACAATAAGAAACTGGAAGTTTATATTAAAAAATTTATACAAGTACATGTACACAGAGATATTCAGAGAGCTACATGTATATAAGGTAGGGAGAAGTGGCATCTCGTTATGTATGCATATCCAACAGAATTGACATTCTAAAACTTAAACTACATGAACTACAGAAATTCCTGGAACATTCAGGGCTACTCAGTCATAGCACAAAAAGAAAACATACCAATTTTGTTTTTCTTAACTCTTAAATTGACTGCCTTTATTTGTAATTGTGCACAATTTAATAGCAATTTCTCCTAGAAATGTAATGCCTGTATATTGTAATAACGAAGGTGGTACTGCACAAATTTTCTTTCCAATCAATGCCCAATTGAAAATTTGGATTGAAACCATTGAGATCAATTTTAACAATCAAACACAAATTTACAATTAATTACAAGAAGTGTGATTGATTTTGGACCTACATGTACATTTCATGCTCAATCAATTGTAACTTTGTGTATTAAACCTGCCGAAAATTAGCTTGAAACATTTTCACAGATTCTTGTCAAACTTACAGTATCTCTCAATGTATCACTTTGTGTGATTATGGTATACATTGTACACAAATAATGATGATTTGATTCTGGAGCTAGTTAAATTACTGTTGTGGGAATCATTTGCAATCTCCTGTATGTACTGTCCATTTCAATATTATGTTTGGCATTAAACCTTTTCCTTTTTTCTTTTTTTCTAAATAACAGATGGCAACTGGTAGATTTCCATATCCAGTAAGTACAAAAAAATCAAATCTCCATTCAATTAGGGTTGTATGTATGTATTTCTGGAAACAAAAAGGGCTTAAAGGATACACACAAAGAAAATTCACGAAAGTGATGATTATAGACAAATTATATATGAATGGAAAGGTCTTGTCTTTTTATACACAAATATGTCACTAAAAAGTCCTACAGATGTTGTGGAAATGCAAGAAATGAAATTAATAGAGACCCTTCTCAGCCCCCCAGCCGCCCCCAGGCAGACATTCACGCGATCGAAAACAGTCGAGAATAATGACGTCACATGATCGACTACACACTATCTCTCTGTGCATAATACACTGATACACCTTCCTGGTCTCTATTTTTCTTCGAATTTACCGTTTTCTTCATGTGTTGTGATATCCGATTTCGACATCTTCAGACTATAAGAGAACCAGAACTGTGTTACTTTGTCCATTTTTATTGAATTATGAACTGGAAAGACCGATTTTGTCCACTCGACAGTCTTCGTTGTGTTGCTCTGATTCCAAGCTGTACGGTCCCATTCACTTGCTGCCGATGCAGGTTACGCTGTTTGATCCAGTCAAAAGTCAAGGTAAGCATGTTTGGAAACTGTAGTCTGTACTTGTTCTGACGATGCATTCAGGTCAGATGACAGATACAGATCTGATATAATTTTAGAATCATGCATTTTGGCATGACTACTATTAAAATTAAAAAGTCTTTATTTTAGAAATAATGTTTTTGCACAATTCCAGCAGATTTTTCTTCACAAAGACTTCAGTCAGATTTCTAAATAAACTGGTCAGGACTCAGGCGATTAAATTATTTAGGAGCACTGGCATGGACCATGGCTGAAAATATGCTGTTTCAGAGGAATGTTTGGCATTATCGTAGTTTTTGTCACCAGTCCATTCACTGCCGTTTATTTCGTCAACGGCGGTGATCCACTCCCATTGACTTTGTACACAACGAGCGCACAAACACCAAATTTCACGATAAGGCCGAATGTTTTCACGATAAGGCCAAATGTTTAAGTTTTTATTATACACAGGTCTAGTACCCAATGCGTTTATGCTCAGGAGGGCCCTGTATCGTATACATCCAGATACACAGAATTATATCACCATAATGCCGATGTCATGAAGCAAGACAAATTTTCAGCAGTGGTTACCCTGATCATGCTGATTCCTGGCCAAAACTAGAGTCTGGTGTTTCTTTCTGATTAGAGTGCTTCTACATATGAATGCGTAGTGCCTTCAACATAAAACAATGAAGATAAATGCACTCTTTGTAATAACACAGAGTACCGTACCTCAAGTGATTCACTACCGCTAAGCGGTAAGTAGAGTGGGGCCTACACAAACATCACTTGAGCGTTGAGGTAGAGCACCAGTGTTCTGAGTGGAATTTTTCAGGTGTCTAAACCTACTATTATTTGTTGTTGACCGGGAATTACATGCCACCGCACGTCGTCAATCATCAAGATAATGAAATTCATACTTTGATTTGATTATTTAAATTATTTCTTTATTTTTTCTCTCTTCTACACACAGATCTGCACACTTGCTGACTCTGGTGACTTCTGGTCTCTGCTCGCTACTTCAATCTGGGAGATTCCATCATGTCCTCTTACTGATTTGGATATAGCCATTTTTTTCTTCATTCTTTCCAGGAGCTACGATGCAAGTTTTGGACTGATAATGATGCAACAGAAAATTTATGTTTATCGATCTTGGAAACGATTTTGAGCACAGTTTTGGAGAGAACTAAAAAAATTGACTTGGACATGAATACAGCTTGTCGAAAATAAGAACACACAACTTAAAACGAAAAAAACAATTTTAATGTTATTAGGGCATTTTGCAAGAAATTTTCTAATCAATCACACGTCCCAAATCAAGGGTAAGTCCTTTGATTAAAGACAAACATGTACATGTAGTTGAACTGCTATTGCAACTCGACCTTATTACGCTTGAATTTGAATTTAAGACTTACGCTTGATTTGCAATGGAACATAAGTTTCTTGCAGTGCCCCATATTTGTGTTTTGTTATCAGATATCTAACGTGCTGATTTTTCTCGAAAGGTATAATATATTTGTCCTTTTAAACGAAATGAATATGGGTACGCCTTTTAATTGTTTTCCACAATATTTATTGCATGTACATGTATGAACAGAAGTGAAATATTTATTGTGAAGCACTGAATGTTGTGTGCTGTTGTGTGATGGTTCATCATTTTTTTTTGTTCTAAGACTGTAAGCCTGGTGGGTGTGAGGAAGTGGCCTGGATGAAAGACAAGTGAACATGTGCCCAATTACAGATTTGCATATTTTAAGACAATTTTGTTTCTGGATAAATATTGCTATGCATTCCCTACATTAAGAGTAAAGGAGAAGTCCACACAATCAAAAATTCATTTGAATTTAAAGAAAAATAAGATATTGCAGGAAATTTCATAAAAACTTTGATTCAAATTTATATAATTACTACTCTAACATTGAGAAATTTTGCCTAATTTATAAAACGATGATATGCTCATCTGTGTCGATGTGCAAATTACACTAACCGTTATGTCACACGCACTAAGTTCTTTTGTATTTTGTTGTTTGATATATTTACATGACATGTAGATTTGATATTTAATTTTCTATTTTTTTTCTGAAAAATTTTCAGAGGGATTTTAATTCCTCCAAATAACATTTAGAGTTACAGTTCCGTAAATGTAACCTATTGTGTTCGGATGAAGAAATTCCTATACTCAAATCTGCAAAGAATTAAAAAACAAAATGCCACAAAAAAATTAGAAACGAATGTGATGTGAGTGACAACACTAATTTGCATATCATTGTTTTGTGACTGTTTTGAGTAAAAACAGCAAGGGAAATTACTCTATTCAAATAATTTTTAGTTGATGTGGACTTGACTTTTAACTCATCCTGTACCCCTCCCATCCCAAATAAGAGTAGAATCTAATCAAGAACTTGAAATCAAAAGCAGCAATTAAATAAGATTTGATAAATACAGGTCTGAATGGGATTTCACAAGAAAAAAAAAGCTGGGTAGGGACGAGAAGGAATAAAAAAAAAATAACCAAGTTAACCCGAGTTTTGAACCAGGGTCCTCGCACACGACAAAACGATGGCCAACACGTTTGGCCACAGACTATTCCCTACATTGTGGTGTGCTTTTAAGATATATGAAACAAAGTCCGCTCGCCGCTGTGGGCTAATCATGTTTCGGCAATTCAACTGCAATTTCAATCATTTCGCGATGGATATTGCCATGTTATTTTGTGGTTCCTGACTTTGTTACGTAATGAAATTTCATAATTTTTTTTCAGTCGTGACGAAGAATGTCTATGCTTTATATTGATTATAATATCAATTTGTCGCAAGTGTGATTTCTAAGTGAAAATATGCTTTGTTTATTCAAATATATTTCTTGAAAAAAAAATCATTTTTTCTAAGCTAAATATCGGTTACCAAAATACGTTAAATGTGCACTTTATTTCACTGTTCAGTAAATTCAAACTTTTATCTATATAACAAGACCAATCTTGTGAGGAATAAACAATTCTAAGAGCAAAAAACGCTGATTGGAAAGATCGTCTTCAATGGGCTGCTGTCAGCTCAGCTGCTCACGCTCATTGTGTGACGTCACTCAGCTGGAGCTCGCAAGAGGACCGATGGAAGGCAGAAATATGGCATGAAAATAAATCATTTTTGAGAGCTGATTTCTGCAAACTCTAATGACTATTTTGAAAAGTGAAGTTATATATCTGATTAGTAATACTTCGCCTTTACAATGATGACCACAAAAAGGCATTATAAAATACTTTGGATTCTTCGAATGTCTCCTTTAATGAGTATTCCATTTTACATGTATTTTACTTTTGAGTATAATGTTATACACTCTTTATGTAGGCCTCCATTTATGTTTACACATGTAATTCATAAAAAGGAATGTTTAACTTCATAGTAATTTGTGACGAGTTATCAATATGTGCATGTTGGAACTATTTATACATTACTATTTTTATACTGTTATTCATTTTTTTCTTCAGGTAACACCAAGAGAGCATGAATTATCGGTAAGTTGAAACACTACACATATTTACAAATAATTACATTATTTTTTCAATGCTTAATTGTTTTGTTTCTCAAAATGTTAATTTTGGTCGCAAAAGTCCCACAGTCATCTAAACTAATAGCCACATTTATGTATATCTATAATCATATCGATATGGAGAAAATATTGGTTGTGAATATCAGAGAGTAATTCGAATCACCCAAAGTAATTGTTCAATAAATAAAGACAGGTGTGCGGTATGGTGATTACAATCATACTTGAAAGTTTGAACTTGGATGTGACATCAATATGAAAGATCTCTTTGAGACTGCATTTTGACAGATAAAGGTCAAACCTGTGTTAAATGTTATGTTATAATATGCTTATTTGCATTATTTTAGTATTTGTCTTTTGTAAATACTAGAAAGCAAACAGTCATATCTTTATTTTGGTTTTTGTTTTCTTTTTCACTTTTAAACTATAGCCTATTGATCTTCTGCAATGCATTGTACATGAGGTAAGCATTTTTACTGTGGCAAAGGAATGATCGAATTCTCATCATTTATCATTAATGTGAATAGTATGAACATGACATGGCAATAAAGTGAGTTGTAAAGACTAATTCAATTGTCTGAACCAGAGTGAACTATAATAATTGAAATGTCTTTACTACTCTACGGTGGGGGGGGGGATCCTGGACAGCATTACGAAAATTTCCCGTTTGATTCTCGACCTCACTTCGGACTGCAAACTGCGGTCGCATACCCCGTTTTGCGTTTGCAAATCTCAAACAACTTTTCCAACCCCGATAAACCCATCTTGGCCAGGTAATCCCCTTGTCTCGATTTCACCACCACGGGCCAGCTAAACGAGCGTTGAGCCAAGGACGAAATGATAAACAACGGCTGTGCTATTACGTAAGACTTGTCTGCCTGTAGAAGGATCTTCGGAATGAAATTATTGTATTCGATATTAATCACGTTTTCAAAGGCATATTACATTCAGACATCCAATACTAGTCCATTTTCAATTTCGAACGAAGAAAATCGACCTCGAAATAAGGAAAGTATGCGGAATAAAAATTACGGTATGCGTAGCATGCAAGGACCGCGATGCATCCCATCTAGTTTCTGTCCGTACAACAAGAAAATATGGGATGCATGCCGTTCACTCGGGCAACGATACAGTCTTAACGAAAGAAAGGAAGGAAGGAAGGAAGGAAGGAAGGGAGGGAGAGAGAAAGAAAGAAAAAGAAAGAAAGGAAGAAAAAAGTTTCTATCAACGCGTGTATACATGGAACTCCATGCACTCAACAGAATGCAATCCATCGTGTGTGGCCCCCTGCTGTGACCGTTGATGCTGGGGTGTATTATCTTCGGACCGAGGTCAAGAAACAGGTGTTTCTATACTTAAATTTCATGCTTGTTTTGAGAAGAGATTTGATGATAAGGGAAACTTGGGGTATACTGTTCTTAAACGCAAAATTTTCGTCATGGTATGATGGGTTTAGGTAGAATTCAAATCACATGATCTGTGATTCTTTTTGTATAAATAAATAGGCCTTTAATTTGTCCTAGATATTATAAATCATGTGACCTTCAGAATCCCAGAATAATTCAACCTAAAATCATAAGATATTAAACAGCAGTCTTTATTAACCCTTTGAACCCGGAATTATTAGGGGCGGCCATGACCTATACCCTGAACTATTTGTACATGAACGACATATCGACCACATTCGAGAACTACCATGATTCGAGACCCAACGGCATCTTCCCCCCCCCCCCCGCTAGTACCCGGACCAAGCCGGCTGAAGTTGTTTAGCTCCCCGTAGACCTACACATGTAGTCTACAAACAGAAATATCAAACACGTACGAGAAAGATGACGTCATTTTAGAAGATCACCTGACATTTAGAATCCATGTTTTTGAAGTCACATGGCTGTAGGTATCGGGTATTTGCACGTTTACTGGCAGGCCAGTATTCCGGCCTATCAGGTTCATAAGAATGGTGATCTGCTGATATTAGTCAAAGTAGATGCCAATTGGTTTGTTTCATTAGTAAGACCCATGATACATGTATATTGATGTCGCTCTGATGAGTCAATCCTTAGAGATTGGTTGACCTCATGAATTCCACACATTGCATTTTTGAATAATCAACGTGTGTCTATTTCAAAGTGATCAAAAACCTCATTTACACTCTATAGTTTTCCTGAAAGATGATACTTGAAGGTATATTGATAAATCATCATTCACCCTTGTGGTTTGGGGCTTTTGAGATTTTGAAGTGACCAGGCACAACAAAACCCACAAATAATCACAGTGATTTTCAATTGGAGGATTTTAGTCAGAATGTCCAAATTTCAGATTTTAGTGTTTTCTGAAAGAGTATACTCTCCCCTATTTACTGTAAAAAGTTGGATGTACCAATCGAACCTAAAATGTTATTTTTGAATGATTTATAAGACATATTTTTTTCTTTTTTAGTTAATTGTAATCCCGTTTCGTTTTAACGAAAACCTGAATATTTGTCTCTCTTTGAACTCCCATAGATTTAAAGTAGGATAACTTATAACATTGATACTTGTTCAAACTAATGGACAGGATGTATCTAATTAGTGTGTGAATTTTGATGGCAAGCTGGAGATTCCTTCTATAGAAATTCTATTGAATTTTAATCTTCCTTTTATCTACAATACACAATAGCGGAATAGTAAGTGCTCTTTGGTAGATGAGTAAGTTTTAATCCCCCTTTGAATACTCAAAAGGAGCTTTCCATGGCAGTGAACATTCTCCTTTTGTGTGGGTTAGGGTCAATCACTGTGCATGAGTTATATATCATTTTAAAGCTTAGAGTCTGCTCTTTCAGAAGGGCTGTATAACTAAAATTTCATTTCTGGTGACTTTTTGTGGGTTCTGCGGTGCCTGGTCACATAAGATACATGTACCACATGTTTTGGGGAGCTTATTTCATAGAGTACCAAGGTGATGAAGTCACAAAAAAACTTTTTATTTTTTTTTGCATTTCAGCAATTTAGATATCATATTCTGGTAGAGCTTGATGAAATACCCCACTTCCAAAATTTGGTGGTAATCGGTCCATGGGGGCCAGAGATATGACCTCATTATTACATAATTAGTCCCATTGAAGTCAAGGTATGATTTCTCTGGTTCCTAACATTTAGAACCAGGCCAATAATACATTGACTTCAATGAGGCTAATTATTAAATTAAGAGGCTTTTATAGGAGGAGATTATAATTTGTTTAACAAATTTTCGGCATTACTCCTATTTGTTTAAGATCAGTATGCTCGATCTGTATGAAAATCATAAATCATAAGTCAGAAAAAATTGGAACCAGTGGGATTCGAACCTGCCATCTACTGCTTTCCGGGCAGCGACTCAACCACCAGGCTATTCTGGTTCACGGTTAAGCCACGATGAACTGGAATTCAAATACCCTCGATCCTCTTCTTTCTGACTCATTACTATTCATATGCTGTCCGCCGTGGACAATAGTTTTTTCTGACTTATAATTTATGATTTTCATACAGATCGAGCATACTGATCTTATGATTTTCATTACAGATCGAGCATACTGATCTTAAACAAATAGGAGTAATGCCGAAAATTTGTTAAACAAATTATAATCTCCTCCTATAAAAGCCTCTTAATTTACTATCTATTGTCCACGGCGGACAGCATTTGAATAGTAATGAGTCAGAAAGAAGAGGATCGAGGGTATTTGAATTCCAGTTCATCGTGGCTTAACCGTGAACCAGAATAGCCTGGTGGTTGAGTCGCTGCCCGGAAAGCAGTAGATGGCAGGTTCGAATCCCACTGGTTCCAATTTTTCTGACTTATAATTTATGATTTTCATACAGATCGAGCATACTGATCTTATGATTTTCATTACAGATCGAGCATACTGATCTTAAACAAATAGGAGTAATGCCGAAAATTTGTTAAACAAATTATAATCTCCTCCTATAAAAAGCCTCTTAATTTACTATCTATTGTCCACGGCGGACGGCATTTGAATAGTAATGAGTCAGAAAGAAGAGGATCGAGGGTATTTGAATTCCAGTTCATCGTGGCTTAACCGTGAACCAGAATAGCCTGGTGGTTGAGTCGCTGCCCGGAAAGCAGTAGATGGCAGGTTCGAATCCCACTGGTTCCAATTTTTTCTGACTTATAATTTATGATTTTCATACAGATCGAGCATACTGATCTTATGATTTTCATTACAGATCGAGCATACTGATCTTAAACAAATAGGAGTAATGCCGAAAATTTGTTAAAGAGGCTAATTATGTATTTATGAGGTCATATCTTGGGGCCCCACGGACCGATTCCAACCATGTTTAGGTTGTGGGTTTTTTTTTTCATCATGCTCTACCATAGTATGGTATAAAAAATGCTGAAATGCAAAAAGTGAAAATTGATGATGCCACACTTTGGTACTCCATATGATTGGAACCTTGACATCTTATTCTTTAGAATGTTTATTTTCAGTACTGAATTTTGAAATATCATTTATATTGTGTGATATTGTATGTAAATAAAAAAAAACATATTTCATGAATTCATGTCATATTTTTATTTTGTAGCATCCACCAAGGTTACCAAGCGACAAGTTCTCAGCACCCTTTGTTGACTTCGTAAATAGATGGTAAAAACGGAACTTTAAACCTTACATTGCAGTAGGGTTCCTATTTACAAGAAATTTTTGTGTTGTATTTAAGGGGTTTTATCCCGATAGATTATGCTATACTGCGATCTTAAATATATGAAGACGAACAATACATATCGGTATTTGCTTTTAGTTAGTAAATGAAACCCCCTTTGAAAATATTATGATGTAATAATAATATCGGGTATCTATATTGCGCACATATCCACCTTGGCTATTAAAGCTACATATAGGCTACAGACTACGATGCTCACAGCTTTTTGAGGAATTACTTGAATGACTATTTCCCATTTATCGATATACTTTGATCAACATGAATTGGCATGTCAGGTCTGTTTGTAATCTGAACTTTTATACAGTTTTGATTTTGATTGAGTGGGTTTTGTTTATTGAACATTCCTTCTTATTCAAGCAAATTGTATTAAAATGCTCCACATGATGATTAAAAAATTAATGTGAAATAAACAAATGTCTCAGTGAATAAAAACAATACTAGTATTCTCAAAATATTTACCTTGAATGTTGTTTGCCTGTTTCCCTAGGACAGAATTTGAATTATGGGTCTATTTGACTTATCACTAATACCTTGGTCACATTTGCTCTACGGCGGCAGTATGGCGAGTCAAAAACAGCCGTTATGATAATTTTAATTCAAACCACCTATAATGTAGTTGGTACAAAAACTGAAAAAAACGGCCGTTTTCGACTCGCCGTACGGCCGCCGTAGAGCAAATGTGACCAAGGTATAAGTTATTTACATGTACTCTTGTATTCGCAAGAACACTACTGGGGCCTGTTTCATAATGAGTTATACAAGTCTGAATAGTGATAATAAATGCATAAATGCTATTATCAAGTATACTATCAACCAATCAAATCGAATGAGTTCAGTAGCTTCAAACTGTTATTGCATTTTTTTTTCAAATTCAAATAAACATTTATTTTTTTCATTTAAAAACAATATAGTTGTCTCTATATAAATTATACAAAATCATTTGGCATTTGTTACGGTAACAAGTTTTAAGAAAATGGACCTCAGTTAAATGCCCAATGTGTGTGTGACAATTACTCTCGATCTATTCAATTTAAAGTTAATTTGACTTGATTTATCTCTTTGTCTCCCGCCATCCCAGTCTTCAGAAGCGACCAGGAGACCGTCCAAAGCCTCAGGACCTGATGCAGCACCCGTTCATCCGGATCTTCGCTGACGGCAACAAGCAGATCATCTCAGAGTGGGTATGTCAGGAGCTCCAGGAACTCCGGTTACGAGGGATGGTGAAAGGGCTCTGAGGGCACCAGCCAAGGATCACTGAAGACCTTCTCAAGAATTATTTCAGAACATCTGACTGAAGACACCAACATGCAATGGATAGTTCCTTTACCCAAAAAGGTGGTCTTTTTAAAGTAGTTTTCCACCCTACATGTAGATTGGTCAGAGGATGTCGTGGAATGACTCCAATTTCTTGGAGGGAACTTAACAAGGTTTCTGAGGACAGTATTCTGGAAACACTTTGAAGTACCCAACTGTTATGTCTGTACCTTGAATAGTCCAAACCCTTTTTAATGTTCCTCTGACATGATGAAGGATTGACAATGTGTAACAGAAAAACCCTTCAGGAAAAACTACCAGTTAACTAGTTTTTCAGTCTATTAGAAAAAGATACCTTTCTTCACGGGGGTGTTTCATGAAAGTTTAAGCACTGACAAAATCGATGAAATCCTTGGTTTTGATTGGCCGAGAGGCATTGGCTTCTCTGGCTCTTGTTATAGTAACAGTTGCAGAAAGTCAACTTTTCAGTGCTGACAAATTTCATGAAAGGTGCCCTGGAGTTGAACGTTCATCTGTAACATGGATGAACACTGTTGCTGATGGCAGTGGGTGTTGAGGATAACCTTCTAATAGGGTGTTGCAAAAAACATCAGTTCCAAATGAAGTCCTCTGTCCTTAACTTTTTTGCAACACCTCATTGTGGTTGGTTGTTGGGACTTGCCTTCGATTTGCAATTGAACGCAAGTTCCTTGCAACACCCGAAGAGACCATTTTGAATAGCATGTAACAAAAGTTATGAGCTCAGGTAGAGAGGTATTTCAATGTAGCCTAAGAAAAGCCGTGTGTATCATACCATTCTGATCGGGGGTGTGGAAGGGGGATGGTTTTCTATGAAATCTATTCTCTTTGCTGACAACTCAAGAGCATTTCATTACGTTTTATTTTATTTTATTGACATGTCCAATTTTATCTGATAGTTATCATAGGAACAGGGCTTCTCAGCCAATCAAAATCAAGGGAAGTTGTCAGATTTTACAACTTGTCGGACAAAAACGCCCCCCAGGGGCCTGTAACACAAAGCTTAGCAATGATCGTAGAACATTTTTCTACGATTGATTGCATTGACTACACTGTACAATCAATCATGAAAATCAAGCGTACGATCAGTCGCTAACCTCTGTGTTACGGGACCCTGGTATGTGCTTCATAAAGCTAAATGGTTTATCCCTATAGCTGTCCTGGCACCTAAGACCGTGTTCCAGTCAGGTGTAAGGTCATGTGTAAAATGACAAACGGCTGTATGAAATCACAATATACTAGGGTTTGCTAATCAGGGACTTTTACAAAGTTGGGTTAAGTAAAAAGAAAATATTTTACTTTTTTATTTTAAAACAATTATAGAACATAATTGTAGTATGAACCAATGATACTGAGCTGCTGATTCAATATGGGTACAAGATTCTTCTTTTTTGTTGGGAATATCTGGCACATTGCCCATTGTCCTTCAGTCTTAGCTTTAAAAAAGAATATTTCTGGGAATGGTCTGCTTTTTTACCCCATCACATCATTGTTTCAAATTTGAAATTGATTTCAAGTGTTATTGTAATTTCTCTGTATTCTCTCTTTTTTCTATTAAAATGGTTTTTGGTCGTCCACCTTGAAGAAAGCAAGTATATAATGTCATTGCTAGATGGGTTATTAAAGGGGACGTTCACCCTTACAAAAAGTTTATTGTAAAAATAGCAGAAAAAAATAAACAATATTGCCAAAGGTTTGAGAACATTCCATCAAGGAATTAAAAAGTTATAATTTTATTTATTTCATTTGTGACGTCATATGCAAGTTGCATTCTCACAAAGCGAATGGTAAAAAAATCAATGAAATGTAATTTTGTCAGAAAATAGAAACCTTTTGTAAATCAATATAAATATCATTTCACACATGATCATAAATAGAAAACAAAAATAGGTCATCAGTAAGCATTAAAGAAATGAAATTCATGCATTTTATATTAACATATGAGGCAGCTACTCGTTTATGACATCACAAATCCAAAACTTAAAATTCTAATAACTTTCTTAATCTTTAAGATTTTCCTCAAACCTACACCAATATTTTCAATTATTTTTACAACAAACTTTTCTCCAGGGTGAACTTCCCTTTTAAAGCTAAAAATTGCAAACAGTAACTGTGTTTTATTTATCCTGCCCATCTTCTACAATGTGTACAGAACAAATATCTAATCTTATCAAATGATTCTGTTCCCTTGTGTCATGTTGAATGTGTTTTATGTCAGGAAGGACCAGATTCTTGCCATATTTTCATGTGAAGCTAATAAGTTTGTTTTAAATGCACTATTACAGTGTGCCTGGTAAGTCTTTTTACAGTGTCTTACTTTGCTTTTGACTCAGATACATACATGTAGACATGTAACTGTACTTGTACTTCAAAAATTTGTAGATGTGCTTTTAACCAGCATATTCATTTTATATTGGAGGCTTGTGAGTGAGAACTATGGCCTGAATTCACAGAGCATTTTAATTGTACCATGGTACAAAACAACGGATAATGCAGATTTTACATACATAATTATGCACTCAAAGAAAAGTCCAATGAAAAGTGTATGCTTTTAGCAAACGGCACTCTATATTCATGGTTCAATAATACAAGAAATGTACATTCTATGGTTTTGTACTTTCATACAATTGAAACCACCTGTGTGTTTCTAATCGTAGATAAATGTAAATTTCGGTGTTGTATATGATGTGGCAATACAAAGAAAACTACAGTGCCTGCACGGAATATTTTTTACTCTTGTTTTCTTTCTTTTTTAAAACTTTAGATACATGTATGTACATGAAGCGAACAAAAAAAATATTTAAAAAAACAGAGTTACAGCATTCAAACATGCTAGCTAGGACAAACAAATCTGATCAATGCAATTAATTTCTGGTATCGTTTTTATGAAACAAGCAACATCTGGTGTGGACTAGTTATAACTAAAGGGAGACACACCATGGAACATGGAACTTGCTAACATTTATAGACAAGGCTATGACAAAACTAACTACTTTAGGTCAAAGGTCATATTTGGTCGATGAATTTTGGCTGTATTATCTTTCAAAAAACTCACATAGAATGGTCATCAAATTTCAGCAACTGGAGTAATCTTAGGGTCATTAAACTGGTATAGTTTGAAAAGGAAATATTGACAAAAATTTGGAATTTTTATTTTCAGTAGTTTTGTACGAGTCTTGAGAATCTGTTTTACTGCATCAATGTAATATCCAATCACTTACCTTTTTTGCTATTACATAATTCCTCAGGGGTACAGAAGTTAAGCAGCTGTACAAGAGGAGAGTGACAGAAGTTAAAGCAAAAGGAAAATAATTATGTCCTGAATTATATTTATGGAAAGCTTTAGATGCGCAATGATGTACACTTGTATTTCTTTAATAGCTATATATTTGTATTCAACATATATATGTTTAATGTAAGAAATCAATTTCCACTGAATATTATCGAAGTGTATCACTTGGTATGATATCTGTGACAGTTTATTTTTGTCATTAGCCACCAATGTAATAAATGTATACAGTGTGTAAATAAAGCAGACATAAATAAATGTGAAATTTAAAAAAAAGTTGACTTGGAAGAAATGTTAAATCGTTTGTATTCTACATGAACATTAGAAAATGTCAATATTCAAAACACTGTTCAGATGAAAATTAATGTATTGGGCCCCAGAACCTGGGGGGGGGGCCTCATGCATTGACGACCTGATACCATTCAAGACCAAGGATGTCTTTTTCAAGATAGGGCACGATATGTACATAACGTAATAAGGGCGTCAAAAACACTAAAATAATGGAAAAAGGATATCTATTTCGCTCAAAAAGTTATGTGTTTAGGGTCGATTTTGAGAGGGTATAGATTTTTTTTTATATGAAGGATGTACTTTTTGCCCCAATAGTCAACACTACGTATATGGAGTCCGATTTGCCCGAGGTGTGGGAGGTGGGGTTGTACTAAACCCAATAATGTAGGTAAATCTCCCGGGGGGCCACTTAAATTGACGAGTGGATTCCATGTGCGACCAAAAAACACGTAAAAAGGATGTGTTTTTCACGTTAGGGCACGTTATGTACGTAACGTGATAAGGGTGTCAAAAACACAAAAATAATGAAAAAAGGGTATCTATTTTGCTAGGAAAATTACGTGTTTAGGGTCGAATTTGCGGGGATGATAAAACAAAATTAAAATGTTTTATAAAGGCTGTCCTATTGCCCCAACACTTCGTGTTTAGAGTCTGATTTGCGCAAGGTGTAGAAGGTGGGGTCGTACTAAACCAAACAAAGTAAAGCTGACGACCGAAGGACCCCTATAATAAATTTCAGGAAATATTTGCCAAGAGTATCGTTTGTTTCCAATACTTGTTAAGGGGTGCATTTTCAGAATAGGGAAATTACGTGTTTAGGGTGCTTTTCGAGACCCCATGGTCGCGGATGGTATCCACTCGTGAATGGAAGTGGCCATCCCGGGGTAAAGGTACAACCGAAGACCCATGACATACAACTACATGTACATGTAAATATCGATGTACAATGCTTGTATTCAGAGAATACACGTACTTGTTAAGGGGGTGTATTTTCAGAATATAGAAAAAAATTGTTTAGGGTGCTTTTCGAGACCCCACGGTTGCGCATGTTATCTACTCGTCAATGGCAGTGCGCCCCCCCCCCGGCCCAGAACACATTATTAGCTTCATTCATTCTCCTTTTGAGGGAAGAAGGTATTTCTTTCCCCCTGTTACTTGAAACCATTTGAATTCATATCAGAGAAAAAGAAGCAAATCAAAGAAAGTTTGAGGAAGATTAAATGAATAAGTTATGAGCATTTAAATATTGAGATCCCTAATGCTATGAAGATCCTCCCATTGGCAATCCAACCTTATGATGCTCTTTTATAAAGTCCATCACAAGATCATATATTTTTTTTTAAGACAGGACATGTATTAAATAGAGATATCACAACATGATATCATGAACGAGTATAGAGAGATATTTTAGGGTAATATTTCATTGTCCAAATGAGGAAGTTTAACATGTGTGACATCATAGATCTTCTTCGCACGACCAATTTGAGAGTCGCCCTTGGCCATCATCAGTCATCGAATGTTATCTTCTTCCCAGTAAAAGGCAAGATCTTGGACTCCTGCTCCTTCTTCTTCTTTTTGGCCTCCCAGGATGGATGCAGGATCTCTGGAGCTTGTGCAGGAGCCCTCATGAGTGATTTTCCTCCTCCGGCTCCTCCTCTTGCAGCTCCTCCCCTTCCTCTCCTAGACGAAGGGTAGACCATCTGGCGCTGGGATGGCAGCGGCCTCTCATTTGATGAATCTAAAAATTTACAGGAGATATAAAACGGAGGATAACAGGTTACAGCAAAATTCTAGTGTGTGTACATCTGCTGGAATTGCATAATGTCAGCTTATCAATAGCATTACACATGGGTTAAGCCTAACAGCAGTTTAAATAAGTGAAAATGCATGTTTTAATTCATGCTTAAAATTACATTTTTGCCAGGAATAACACTTTTCTGGAATTTATAAATATATTTTTTTACAATAGTTTGATATCAGGCCCTAAAAATTTACAGCGGAAAGCACTCTTCCTCCCAAGAATTGAAGACCCTTCCAAAGTTGGGCTTTATCCAAAAGAGCACCGGAGAAATGTTGCATCTCTCTGTACCTTCTCCCATCATGTCTTCCTGAAACCATCCCTTGCAGTTGTCTGGAATTCTTGGCCCCCAATATCCGTTTGAGGCACTCTACTGCAGCTGCCAACCCCTACAGAGTCACTGTCCCAAAGTCAAATACTTATCTTCATCAATATTCATATATTCCAAGGACAGCTTGGCTGTGGAATTCACTTCCTGCCAACACATTCCCTTTACATATATACCTGCTAACCATTCCGATTTTGGCGGAATTATACCGATTTTTTAGCCTCCATTCCGAATTTCGAATTTTGAAACCAAAATTCTGATTTTGGGGTCAATCAATATTTTTCATTTCATTTCATTTATTGGTTTCTGCAACACTTCTCATAAACACATGAGCAATGAAAATACAATAATAATATACGTATAACTGACAAGCAAAACATTGAACATAATTGCATTTTCTATCAATATATATATCGATTGTTAGAAGGTTGCAGGGGTTACCACTATAAGCTAAGCTTGACTGCGTGGCAGCCCCAGAAAACAATAATTATTATTCATCCAACATATCTTATTGTTAGGATGCAGGTGCGAAATGACGGGTGTTGAAATTATTGAAACGGCTGTATGATGCGACTAACGCATAAGCGGCTGTAACATATGACTAACACATAAACTGGAGCGCACGGCTAAGTGCACAGTTCCATTGCAATTGCATGTGAAAATTACAAGCGTACACACAGCGGCCGATATTAGCGTTGACTTCCGGGGGACAAAATGGCAACGGACATGTTTTCAAAATCCACGAACATCGGAAAAACCGTGAAAAATTCAATTTTTTTAGACCCCTTGTTTCCTAACTACGATGTAAAAAATTAACGATGGTGATATTTTTTACATGAAATATGGTGATTTAGTAAGAAAATTTCACTTTTTATTCAATGTTTTGCCCTTTTCGCCGGATGATTTTGTATTGTGGAGTGAGTTAGTGATTGCGTTGTGTACTGGTGTCTAGAGAGTGTTGGTGATATCATTGGTGAGTCTGCTGAGCGGCTTCTTAATTAAATTACCCGGCCGGCTGCTCGGCCGTGCACTAGGGAAGCTCTGACGCAGTTGAAGTTCGATCTATCTCTATGCAATGTTAAAATTGATCTGTACTTCATTTTTTCGAATAATTGTCAAATTTGTGAGACAGAGAGGAAATTATCAACTTTCGAGTCAAGTTGAGCCTTTGGAGCCGAACGCCAAATCTACTTGCTTCACTTGCCTAAACTCCCGGCGCCTGAGTTGCTGCGCCTCAGCCTCCCAGTCTCACCCGCGCATCGCAAGTGCAGTGGTGGGTGCGGGTCGGGCGCATGCCGCCGTAAGCTTCGGCTCCATTTTTGTCATGGCTGAAAATCTGCTTTCTTATGCCAACAAGCACTTATCAAATAAAGGTTATGATATAACCTCCTCCTCAGTCACTACTCCTGTGTGGTGAAATAACATGAATAAGATGACAATGTTTGGCTTATTTTGATGCATATGATAGACTTGATATAAATGATAAATAAATGTTAGATTTTTTTTGCACTCAGTTATTAATACAGTAGGCCAACTTAAATCTGAATTAATGATACAAAATATCCCTTGGCCCAAAAACTCAATTGAATTCTTGAAATTAGTTTTTTCTAATTAAAAAGAGAATCTGTGGAGATGAAGATCTGCATCAATCTCACTTTCCAACAATAGAGGGCCTCACAAAATATGCTCAAAATCAAATTATTCCTATTAAAAATCTATATAGATTTAAATGAAAACAAATCACACCTGAATGAAACTGGGTGTATTTTTTTTGTCACGAACGTGATATCTTAAAGACCTTTGTTTTAATTTTTGATTGATAAATGATATTAAACTGTATTACATATAAGTAGACTAACATTACATGTAGGTCATCCTGTGGTATGGTAAAGAGGGTAAATTTGCTTTAAAAAGTGTAGGGAAATGCTACTTTTACATGCAGAAAATGCAGAGTCCCTACCATGGGAGGGGGGAAACCCTCCTCTCGCGCGCGACCCGCTCGGCGCCCTCGTGGCTTTGATACTGATTTTTTTGTTATCAAAGGTTGGCAGGTATGCCTTTAGTTCCCAACATGGACAGATTTAAGAATAGTGTTAATTCGTATTTAATTAGCTTGATGTAAAAGTTTGTACTTTTAATTTAATTATGGTTTTATGAGGCAGTCATGGGCCAATTATCATCCTTTTATGATGGCAACATCAGGCCCAAAGAACAATCTAAATAAAAAAAAATTGAAATGCAGAGAAAAATCATGCCTAAACAGTCTCTTGAATTTAAGTTTTCAGGCCTACCTTCAGTTTTGGGCTTCTCAAATGGAGCATTGATGCCTGGAATCACCTTCCTCTTCGGTTGTGCTTTCTCTCTCATATCAAGACTAGGTAGATCCACAAGTGCAACCTGTCTGCTGCCCTCTCCAGGCTCTTTCTTGGAAGGTCTCCTCAAAACATCAAGCTGTTTCTTGACATTGATCCTACAAGATAGTGGAAATATATACATATTTAGTTAGATGTTTCAGAAACACTGAAAAGACTTATGGGCAAGTCCAAGAATTCACCCAGATAACGTATGCGACATTTCAGAGGCTTTAATGACCTGAAAAATAGTGTTAAATGACTTTGATTAGATTGAATACCATCACGATGGTAGACATCTAGGAGAATAATCATGCAAAAAATGGTGTTGTATGACCTTGACCTTTAGAGAGAAAAGATGTGCCGTTACATACACTGTATGGGACGCAGAAAAGAGACAATTTTTAAAACATTTTTTTTCAAGTTGAGATTTCTCTAAGTAGTATTTCATACTATGACAACTTAATAATAATAATAATTAATAATTAGACTTATATCGCGCCAAATCCACTCCGTAGAGTGCTCAAGGCGCTTTATAGGAAATTATAAAAGAAATTATAGAAGAAATTAAGAATTGAACAGAAATGTTTTGAGGTAATTTTTGAAAGTTTCAGAAGTCAAGCACTGTTTGATGTTGTGAGGGAGGCTATTCCATAGCTTAGAGGATGAGTAAACAAATGATCTTTCACCCCAGGTTTTGGAAACTTTGGGGGTAACAAGAGAATTGGAAAAGGAGGAACGTAAGGATCTTGAAGGGGTATAACTTTTGATCAGTGAAATAAGGTACTGGGGAGATGAGCCATGAACACAATGGAAAGTTAACAACAAAATCTTGAACATAATACGCTGTTTTACAGGGAGCCAATGTAAGGATCTTAAAATAGGAGTAATGTGAGTGCGCCTGGTGGATAGAGAAACAATGCGAGCGGCAGCATTTTGAAGTTTCTGAACTTTGACTAACTGATTCTGGGGTAGATTAAACAAAAGGGAGTTTCCAAAATCGAGACGGGACGAAATTAAAGCATGAACCAATTTTTCTGTGGCTGGTCGAGACAAGTATTTCCTAATAAAACCAATATTTCGCAATTGGTAGCGAACTGATCTGCAAATAAAAGAAATATGATTCGACATTGTCATGTGAGAATCAAAAACTATACCGAGATTGCGACAAGAACTTGACAAATTTACAGTGAGGCCGGAAAATGAGATGGAGTTGATGTGGATTTTACTAAGCTGTACTTTGGAGCCAAAAAGAAGAAATTCACATTTGGCTGGATTCAACTTAAGAGAGTGAGAAGTCAGCCAATTGTGAACATCAACCATGCAACATTCAAGACGATGGATGGAACTTTCTGCAGCTAGTTGATCCGAATTAAAGGAAATCATGAGTTGGATGTCGTCCGCATAAATATGGTATTTTATGTCGTGTTTCAACAGAACTTGTCGCAATCCAGATAGATATATCGAAAAGAGAGTTGGCCCACCCACAGAACCCTGTGGTACTCCACAAGAGAGAGGCAAAGCATCAGATTTATAACCGTTAATACAAACAATCTGAGAGTGGAGTGAGAGATAAGACTCAAACCACTTATAAGCCTCACCCTTAACACCGAGTGAACTAAGTATGTTCAAAAGGATAGTGTGATTTACCGTGTCGAAGGCGGAGGACAAGTCTAACAGCAAAAGAGCTGTGGTGTTCCCTTTATCCATGCCTTGTAGGATATAATTAGACGCGTCAAGAAGTAGTGTTTCTACACTATGATTAGACCTATAACCTGACTGGAAAGGATCGAGCAAATCATTATCCAAAAGGTATTCAGACAATTGAGAGAACACAATCCTTTCAAGAATCTTGAACAAAAATGGTAAGTTTGAAACTGGGCGGTAGTTTTGGAGGGAGTTTTGGTCCAGGGAGGGTTTTTTTAACAGTGGGGTAATGAGAGCAACTTTCAGAGAGGGAGGAACGTATGCCTGTTCTATACTCATATTAATTAGATGTGAGAGAATTGGAGCAACAGAAGGGGAACAATCCTTAAGTAATTTAGTGGGAATGGGATCTGACTGACATGACTTGGGAGGAAGTTTACGTAAAAGTAACATGATCTCGTCAGGACTGGTAGGTTGGATAGTTTCAAAGGAGGAGGAAGTGAGCTGGCTGTGTGGAGACTCATCTGGTGCTAAACTATTGCTGATCATCTTGACTTTGGTCTGGAAGAAGCTTTTTTTCTTTTAAAATGTTCTAGAGATATTTTTGATATGACTGAAAATGAACTTAGCCATTTCAACAATATTTTTTCTTGTTTTTCATGGTTTCATGAATTTCATGTTTTCTATCTTCTATTGTTTATTTTTTCATATTTTTCCATTTTCATAATTTTTTGCTTCGATTGTTTTCATTAATCAGTATTCATAATAAATAAGTCTTTAAAAATTAAAGAAAAGGTAAATAATCACTTTTTAGAGCACTCTTGAAATTTGTTTTTCTCCATTCACTTTGTACACAATCTCCCCATTGACATAGTGTGTGAATGTCCCATACATAACATGTTGTCCCATACGTAACAATTTTTTAATTCATTTTTTATTAAAAAGTAAACTATACTTTTGAAACTTTTTGTGGTATAACAGTTTTATACTTTATAAATTAGAATTTCCCAGAGATGCAACAAGACAAGTATTGTATTATGAGAAATAACTTTAAAAAAACATCCTCAAAATGTTTCATATGGAACATTCCATCCTTGTACAAGGCCTAATTTGCATATTTAATTAGATAACACCACTTTTTCCCCAAAAAGGAATAAAATGTTAGGGGGTCTATGTCCAACCTATGACTAAATCTCACAAGTTTGGTTTTTATTTTCTTAGAGTTTTTATAATTGTCCCATACGTAATGCCCATTTTACCAATTATGCAAATAAGATGCCCCAAATTAGCGTATGCATATTATCAAATTTTTCTTAATGAAATTTAAAAATTCAACATTTGGGCTTTCTTATCCCACCAAAGATAACTTCTTAAATTAAAGATGATATTTTGCCTTCTAGGTTGACCTTTTCTTGGACTTGCACTTACATGTATATGCTAGTCTAAATTAAAAATCCACCCCAGAGAAATGTTTACTTGAATAAATAAAGAAAATTCAAACAGGCATAATGCTGAAAATTTGATCAAAATCGGATGTAAAATAAGAAAGTTATGACATTTTAAAGATTCTATTTTTCACAACAGTTATACCAGTATGCACAACTCAGTAGCACGCAAATGAGTAAGTCGATGACGTCCATCACTCACTATTTCTTTTGTTTTTTATTGTCTGATTTCTGCAATATTTTAATTTTTACCAATTTGACATCAAGGACCAACTTAATTGAACCATAAAATATAACGATGGTAATGCCACAAGTTCAGGGAAGAATAAAACTTTGTTTCACAGGACAATGTGGATAAAATTGGATTATTTCATATTTCACATAATAAAATACAAAAGAAATAGTGAGTGAGTGATGTCATCAGTTCACTCATTTGCATACCGACCAGGATGTGCAAATAACTGTTTTGTGAAATTAAGCAAAAATTAAATATGTCATAACTTTCTTATTTTACATCCGATCTGGATGATATTTTCAGTGTTATGCTTGTTGGATTTTTCTCTTTTTACTCAAATCAACTTTCTGTTGGGGTGGACTTGTCCTTTATTAATTGTATGGTGAAATCTGACAAGAGACCCAAGGGAAGACCCAAGGCAGTCATCACTACAAAGGAGACATGGGAAAAAGTCTAAAACCCTCAGAGATCTGAACGATTTCTCTTACATGTTTTCCATTGTTCAAAACCTGATATAGGTGACTCTGCCGAAGTCGAATTTCTTGAGATCACATAAATCTGTTCAACTGAAATTTGTTCAACTGAAATTTGACTTACAGGATGTCATAAACACATATTTTGCATAAATGTATTCTGGTCTGAAAAAAATACTTCAAGTGATCTCATTATTGGACTATTAGAAGGTGGACTTATTTAGAATCAACAGTAAGCAAAGATCTTCAAGGATTAGCTTTAGATTCTTAATGTACTGTAAATCAATCATGGCTAATCATGGCTATAGTTCACTGTATTTCATCACTGCAACAATCTTCCTCCTTTTTGGTGTCAGGCAATGAATAAATATAGCAAAGGGATGATTATCCTGTATCACTTACATGTACATGAATATCCAATGTTTCATCTTTTTTTTTTAGAATTCAATTGAACTTACTTGTGTCTTTCTTTCTGCCCAGGTCGATTCTTCCTTCCTTTGGTAATATTCTCTGCAGATTCATGGCCCTTGCCAGATAATTTCCCCACAAACAAAGAATCCAAGCCTTTCAGTTTCTTCCTATCCTTCTCCACCTGCCCACTGTTCCTCCCTTTCTGAAATTCTGCGGAGAGTTCCCTAAGCTCGGCGTTGAAGTTTTCCCCCATCTCGTCAATGTCATCATCCATGTCTTCCAAACTCCCCTCATCGTCATCCTCTTCATCATCATCATCATCACTATCCTCTTCCTGACCATCACTCCCTCCCTGTATCCTGTCCTTCTTGCTTTGAGTTTTCACAAAGAATCCAGATTTTTTATGCCTGCTTTCCATCTGTTCTCTCAATCGCTGATTCTGTTCCGACAGACTTGTCGACTCAACATTTGTCAATCTTCCTGAATCCTTCGCTTGGAATAGAGAATCGTCCTTCTCTTCACTACCGTCGTCGCTTTCTTCGCTCCCTTCTTCTAAAGACTCATCCTCTTCCTCCCCCTCAATCGATGATTCAGAGCCTCTTCTCTTTCCTTTTCTTATTCCTTCTTTGGTTCTACTGATCAATTTTTCCTTTCTCTTCCCAATTTCCAGTAGATCATCTGTGACAAGATCTGCATATGGAGTAATAGCCATGAATATACAGATGAATCTTCCTATGTGGATATTTCGGTATAACAGATATCTTAGAAACATATTTTTTAATAATGGAAGGTTCTTTTTGCATACTTTCTGTATTTTCTTTTTCCTGGAAATAAGAAGTTAAAACAGAGGCAGTACTAATAGCTTGATTAGTACAGGTAAATTTGCACAAGTCAGCCTTCCATACAGGTAGGGAGAGTATTCACCAGAGTGGAAGCAAGTTTTAGTCTTGATTAGGCAAAAAAAGTCACATGCCTACACATATTTTCCAATGAATTTCTTCAAAGTCAAACAGGCTTCTATGGTCCTGTCTATAGGAGAATGAGTGCATAGTTTGCAAGCTCATCAGCCAATCAAAATCAAGGATTCCAAGACAGATACCATTGGATGGCAAAGTTACCATAATAGCAACTTATATGCAATGGGGTCCAAGTTTTACCAGGGATGCCAACCTGTCGGGACTGCAGATTTCAGAGGGCTGAAGGGAATATTCTGTCCAACATGGCCAGTAAATCTCACCATTATTTACCTTTATAGCTTATTCTTGAAGAAAAGATTTTTATTGTAATGGAAAGACAAACTTTGGTGAATTATCCAAATGTTATAGCCTAAATTCTCATGAGGTTTCAATTGTGCAATGGTACAAAACCATGGACTATGCAGATTTCCGGTATTACCATGCTTCAACTAGGTGCCTTTTTCCCAAAAGTGTGCATTTGTTATCAGAACTTTGTTAGTGTATGCAATGAAGTAAGCGTAATTATAAGTACATCTGCATCGTCCATAGTTTTTACCATTGTACAATCAAAACAGCTTTTGAGAATAATACAGGCCTACATTTAATAGGGATCTTTATAAAAGTAGGGTTCAGATAACTTGCCTCTGAAGGTAGAAACTTGCTGGGCAATCAGCTTGTGGTGGATGAGACGGGCTGTACCACGTTCCTCCGCTGTGGAATTGGCCTGTAGAATACGAAGTCAAGAATGAAAGTGTCACAACCATAATTCACAATCAAAGTTATATGAAGGTGAGCTATGGTCTGGATGGTAAATATGACTGTAGATCATTGAACATCAATTCAAAGCAAATAAGATCAGCAGACTTGTTAAGAACCATTAACAATGGACAAAATGGGCCTCACTCATGTATTATTAGACTACAAGAGAAAGTAGACCAACTACTTGTAGACCAAGGAAATGTAAACCACAATAACATAATTATTTGCAAGCAAGGGTGAACGAAACATATCAATAAAAACACAAACCATAATAAATGAAGGGATTCAAACCAAAATAATAAAATGAACTCAATTTTTGTTATTTCATTTTTTATGAAAACAAAAGGAGAGAACTACAAAAAGGTGAAAATATGAATGAACCCTACAGTGAGTGCTGTAACATTTATCAAACTTCCATTTAACTCTCATGAATGTCTTAACTGATTTTGATGAAACGAGTTTTAAATTGCTTCTATCTTTTCAGTCTTGTCAATAATATTGTTTCTCTCCATGGGTTTTTCAATATTGCAAACTGATGCTCCTGGTTATAATGAAAAAAAAAACTTACATTATCCAACACAGCCTGAAGAGTCTTTTTATTAATAATGGCAGTCATGGTAACCTCATCGCAAGCAAGATCTTTGATTACTTCAATCTCTTTCACCAACCTTCCTGCTCGCCGTTCATTCTTTACAAGCTGCTTCCCAGAACCTCTGGATAAATAAATTGGTAAACAAAAATATAACATGAAATTATAAAGTATTATTTAATATATAAGTACATTATGTGTAACTTGAAGATGCATAGTGTAACATCCAACCCCCCCCCCTACTTCCTCCTTCTCTCTAAAGTTCTCTCTTTCCATTAATAATAATAAAAAAAGATACATGTTCAAGCAGAAATAGCACAAACAAGTGACTATCTCATGGGTTACAATGTCTATAAAAAGGTGGGTGGCTTTGTTTGGATTCTTTTTTATATATAGACATCAAGCTCGACATTTTATGGGGTTTTTTGCCAAATGAACCAAAAGGACCATATAAAAAAAAGTGTAATAAATACTATGATTATTGTTACCCTTGCGTTTGAAGATTGTTGTAACAGTGGCTTCATCGGCAGTTCACCAGCCAGACGAAATCGGGAAAGTGCTTTTGTTATTCTTATAGATTTAAGTAACATTTTCGGTACACACGTGTCGTTATATAGTATACTGTACTGTTGCATTCAGTGGGAACAGTCTGCAAATTTATAGATTTTTAATCAACCCTCAGTGAAAAAAAAAGATATGGTGATTCCTGCATCAGAAAGAGTAATAGTGTTCATTCAACAGTCACATGTGAGAGGTGAAATTGATTGACTCTGCTTCATCACTTGCAGGAACCACTATGGCCCATATTCCAAAGCCAGGTTTAATTAAAACTCTGGTTTAAAGTTGTGGTTCAACTATGGATAGCCAATAGTGGCATAAATCTCTTAACTGTAATATCAGTGTATCAGCTCATTTTTCCTCTCAAATTTTTTTTATTTTCAGAAGGATAAATTAGATAGCTTTCTTCACCATTCACAAGATGACAAAGAGCACAGTAAACATAAGAAACATAAAAAGTAAAAACAAATTATGACATTTTTGGCTTTCCATAATTTTAGCAGAATTAGACCACAGCCTACATGTAAGTTAAACCAGACTTCAGAATATACAGTGTATGTATCTAACGACTCAGTGGATGAGTGGACACTCTTGGGGCATTATTCTGAAATCCATGTTTGATATTGGTGTTTACTATTAAACAGGATCTAAAACAAAGCATGAGGGCTGTACATTGCCATTAATTTCACAAACCACTCACCCACTGAACACTAATGCTGCAAATCCTCTTTTACATAATTCTGCCATGTTTTACTGCAATTGCAATAGCATAATAATTGGCTTGAGGTTGCAACTTCCAAACAATCAAGCAACATCTGCCTGGGTAATATTGTTCTCATAATTTATCAGAAAATAGTTACTTTTTGAAAATTCCTAAATTCCCTAAAATTCCCACAAAATTTCTGGTTATTCCCATGGAAAGATTCAACTGTGAAAATTCCTGGGAAGTTTGCAACCCTAGGCACACCCATCATCAGAGCCAAAGTTAGGTAACCTGTTTGATAAAACTCTGACCGTAAATGAAACATTCCTATTGAATACTTACTTCTTCTTTCTGATGACGATGATTTGGCGTGTTAAATGGTGAATAAGCTGCACTTTTGCCCTTTTCACCGTCTTCCTCATGTTGACCATCTTTAAAAATATAAAAAATAAAGGGAAAGACACAGGTAAGTAAAGGAAAATATACAAAAGGAAAAATAGAAAAAACAAGAGTGTCGCCAAGGCGAGTACATACATGTAATACGCCGTCTGTAATGTGGAAAATAGAGCTATTGGTCAATCAAGAAAAATGGAAGATGGCGACTTCACCTTTGACCGTCTGACTGCAAAATCGATAGAATTGCTAGGATCTATGCTAGTATCATACACACCAAACTATATGAGCCTAGGTTAAGTTCAAATAAAGTTATTGCATTAACAAGCACTGCAGAAGGGTAAGATGAAAACATGTCAATGTGACCTTGACTTTTTGACCTCAAAATCGATAGACTTCCTGGGATCCATGCTTCATGTAGTATCATACACACCAAATTATATGAGCCTAGTTTAAGTTAAAATGAAGTTATCACATTTACAATGACTGAAGAAGGGTAAGATGAAAATACGTCACTGTGACCTTGACCTTTGACTTTTTGACCTCAAAATCAATAGGCTTCCTGAGATTCATGATAGTATCATACACACCAAATTATATGCGCCTAAGTTAAGTTAGAATGAAGTTATCGCATTTACAATGACTGCAGAAGGGTACGATGAAAATATGTCACTGTGACCTTGACCTTTGACCTTTTGACCTCAAAATCAAAAGGCTTCTTGGGATCCATGCCAGTATCATACACACCAAATTATATGAGCCCAGGTTAAGTTAAACTGAAGTTATCGTGTTTACAAGGAAAAGTTAACGGACGCACACCGAGCGCGATATATCTACCATAATACGTCCCGTCAAGACGGGCATATAAAAAGGAGAACGAAAAAAATTATTGTTTTTGTATTGTATTCAACAACATCATAGTGACAACAGCCTAAAATGTAGTTTTCTGACTAAAAATTTTGCCTACTTACCTACTTACTATTTGCAGAGTACACCTTGAATTAAAATCTTAAATGTAAATCTCTACTTAAAAATGATAGTATCAGCTCTACAATTGAGCTGCAGTGCGATGTGGGTAAAACGAGACCTGGGTCCCGTAACACAAAGGTTAGCGATTGATCGCTAATTTAAAAGAAGAATTCTGATTGGTTCATAGTCAGTCTACTTACAATGTAGCAAAATGCGCATGCAACGAGGATCTTGATTGGTCACTTCATTTAGCGATTAATCGCTAACCTTTGTGTTATGGCGCCCAGAACTGCTAACCTGAACAAGAACATTTCAGTATTTTTAAAGCTAAATATCAGTATTTTGGCGAGGAAATCAGTAGTTTCAAAGAAATACCATAGGACAACACATAAAACTGAAACTTGAGAAATCAGTATTTTGCATGAAACCATCTGTATTCTTCTCATTTTTCAGTACTAAATACTGAATATCCATACTACTTGGCAGCTCTGCGAGACCCTACACCTCAATCTTGGAGCTGATTGTTTTTAAAGTAGGGAGTAGGAGCCCAAATGATTATCTGCTGGCATAAAATGTAGGCCTACATGTAGATCTTTTTCATGGGCCTATAAGAATTAAGTATCGTAGTTGGCTAGCGCAAGTTTACTTTACCTCTTCCTTGCCTAAACAAATTATGAATTTTAGTACTCTTAAAAGGCCTTGACTAGTTTAACACACTTGTGGTATGCAACCACCCATCTGCTTTAAAAGTCTACATGTATGCATGCAACATACAACACAAATTCTAAAAAATTATTTAAAATATTGCTTTTGTTACCAACTTATGCACACACACGCCATGTGCAGAATCCCCAGCTCTTACGTAAAACGGCATGTTCTACCTGGTGACTAGTCACTACTAGAGACACACAGGGAGGAACCAGTCGACCCAATCACTTCACCTCACTGCACAAATTGAATGCGGCGTTCGTTATTCATTAGAGGTATGTATTGTATATCCAACAAAAAATTCAAAAGGGTCATTATTAATGCCAATTTATCCTCGCTCAAACTCGAGTAACACAAATTTTCTGATTTCTTTATCAAAATTATTGATAGTGATAATTAAAATCGGCATTTGCGCAGCTTAAATAATTTATTTTTCAACAACCAAGCAATTATTTTGGGGTCTACAGCGTGATTTGAATAACCGAAATTGATCGCAGAGCACAACTCTACACGTCCGATATTTGGAAACTGAGTCCAATTTTTGGCAAAAACCAGGCTTCTGATAGTAAGTAAATAATTTAGGTTTCCCATATTTTTTTTCAATTCTATTTTTTATGACAGTAATATTCAATATTTGTACTACAGAAATACAAACTCAAGTGTGCGATATTTGGGCACTTATCTCGAAGTTTTCAAGATGGCGACTTTTTCGGGATGTACAAGTGAAAAGATCGTCTCTGTAAAATGGATTATCATGGACCTCAAAGTACATGAATGTCAGCAGCGTTCTCGCCAGTGTATAACACGCATGGTGCAAACACCATGCGTGCGGAAATGGAGACCAAGTGGAACCATGCGTAAAATTTCAGCGACATGCGTGGAAAAATTAAATGGAAATATTCAGAAAAAAATAATACACTCCATGAACTCATCTTAGTGATAGCAACTTCATTTATCGGGTTGCGCCGAAGTCCCACCAACTTAAGACCACTTACAGGCCTACATGTACTACAGCTAGGAAAGTGGCAAGGCGCCCAGCTAGCTCGCGGCTGCTATTGCGGGCATATGACGGCACGGTACGGTCGTTCCGTTGCCTATTCCCCCGTCTGCCCCGCAAATCACACCGGCTATGCTCCATTACCTACCGGTAGCTGCGCTTACTGATATGATGGGAGTGGAACTTGGAATAAATACATTGTATATACAAGGAACATGTACTTGTACTGTGTTTGTCATTTATCCCGCCCTCTATACACACAATGAACGAATAGCAAAGGAGTTGTACTGTGTTTGTCATTTTATCCCGCCCTCTCTGCACACAATGAACGAATAGCAAAGGAGTTTGAGAACTGTGCGTGACCGCTATGGTGCATGGATGTTAGGCCTGGGACGATTGTCATTTTTACCATTCAGTTATTTCCTGAAAAAATAATCGAATGATTCGATTGTTCGTCGGGAATCAGGTCTTTTAAGTCACAATAGTTGACCTACTTTATGGTGAAATCTCCATCAAAGTCACATGTTTAGAATAAATGAAAGTAGGACCTTTTTCCCCTTCTCCATGATATTTATATCAAAAGAAACTACATGAAATGAGATTAAAACTTTCAGTTTATTGTTCCAATGAAAATCCTTCCTAAATCCATGCTGGTACTCTGGTATTATGCATGCATCCCTCCAAGTGCCACACCCCTGCATATGAATGAATCAGCCCAGATCTGCCAGTGCAAAGTCCAAAGATGTAAACAACTCATTCATGAACTATTCTTTGAGACTGACCCCAGGTGGAGCATTTCTTGAACAATTTTATCCCTTGCCCACACCATGTCCCCGCCCCCACTTGTGGCACTGCCCACGATTCTACACATGTATTTCAAAAAAATATTTTGCAAAATATTTAATTTGAAATACCTTATAAAATTACGATTTTTTATCATTTGAACCTACATGTATAACTGGGTCTATTTTTGGAGACTAGTCGAGAAAGTACGGGTGAAGACGGGCGCATGTTGGAATGTAGTTTTCATTGTGTGAGGGGGATAGAAAACAGGTTGCATTATTGTTTTGAAACAAAGGAATTCTCCGGCTCCCACCCTTATCTTTCTCTCTCCATCACACACACACACACAGATGGGGGAGGGGTCAAATATTTCTGAAGTCATGACCTCTCCTGATAAGGGAACCACTGCCTTCTTCTTTAGGCGGTTTCAAACCGCCTCGATCACAAGAATCCCCGTTAAATTACGAGAACTTTTTTAGGCTAAAAAATACCCGTTAATTATTCCTGCATTCACACCGCCCCGAAACACATCCTTCAGGATAAGTTCCCGAAGTTACGAGCATGCGCAGTATGGTCTGATAAGCAGACAAGGCGCGAGATTCAAAATCACTAGCCCAGCAGCCACCCACGCCGTCGCGCCCAACGACATGCTGGGATAAAAGTTCCCGTAATTTGCTTTCACATCGCCAAAATACCTGCGACCTTGGAAAAATCCCCACGAAAGTTCTCGTAATTTCGCCAAGTACCTGCTATTTAGCGGGTATTTTCTTTCGGGGATATTACGCGTAGTTTGCTTTCACATTACCAAAATACCTGGTATTTTCTGATCGGGGTAAATTTCCCGATCAGAGAATACCTGGAACTGGCGAACTTCGAGGCGGTCTGAAACCACCTTTTGTTTCCCCAAAAGTTTCATTGGCTATCCGAAGGTCCAATCAGCTCAAGTGAGCTTGGTTGTGTGTTTTCTTGTTTTGAGCACGCAGACAATGAACTCATTTTGTGTATCGAGGGCAAGGTTGGGTGGGATTTAAAAAAATTCGGAGCGCTTTCATGTTGGCGTGTAACTGTGAATGTAATACAATCATTGATTATTTTTGAAAAATTATCTCGGTAACATAATTTTTAAACCTGTATAAAGTGTCATCATTGTTTTATTGTCATATTGTTATTATTTCTTGGGTATTTGAGTTCTCCCAATGTCATAAATCGGGATCTGCCAAACATTCGATTTGGGTAAATTTTGCTTATCGATTGGTGATTGGCGGAATGCCAATCGAACCATTTGATCAATCGATGTTTACTCCCAGGCCTAGCATTTATGTGCATTTGTGTGGGCTTAAAAATACGCCACAATGGGGCTTCCTTGGCGTCTTTATTTCATGAAAAGGCCGTCGCTTCCGCGCTCCGCGCGGGAGGGGTGAACCCACCCCCCGGGAGTGGCAGCAAAAGTCCCCGACATGGGTGAATTTTTTTCTGGCGAGAACGCTGAATGTCAGTTATAAATGTAGATCTAGATCTACATGTAGGCCCTGATAATTTTGGAGAGCATAACATAAAAGCCATAATTCAATAATATTCATTTTCTGTACACAGACCAATTTTAATCATTTTTATTCAAAAAAATGTTTGAGTGTTTGTAAAAATTATGTAGTCTATGTTTTAATTCTCGCCAATTAATTTAAATTACGGCGATACTCCGATAGATAGGTGAAAGATCCTGCTGCTGTGAGCTGTGATAGCTACAATATTTGGACGAGTACAGAGACGGCTCGCTATCATGCAGCCACCATTAGGGGGTTAACAATGCAAAATCCCCCGACGGGGCTCATCGATTTTTGTCTTTTTTTCATAAAAATATATAAAAAGAACTGTATCAAAATAAAGATTATTATTCCGTTTTGGCCTGAAATGAACCAAAACGGGAAAAATAAACTTAAAAGGGGAAAAAACAGTGACTTACTTCGGCAGTCGCGCAACTTCACTTCCCTGTTTTATCCAAACATATGGCCATTGAGTCCCCTGTACAGATCAAGCTAGAACTTCAATCTCTGTATTTGGAGGGGTGGAGCCAACATAGTTCAGCAGAACAGTCAAAATAACAGAGACCGAAGCTTTTGGTCTAGCACAAGGTCGATCTCTCAGTCTCAGACTCAGTCTCACCACTAGAAGTTCTATCAGTCTCAAAATTGGTGATTTAGAGCCAACATGAAGTTCCTCACACGCATAAATAATTCGCTGCCGATTTCAAAACATCGCATGCGCGAGGGTCCGAGCTCGGACCGGACCTGGTACCGTACCTCACACATGCGATGTTTTTAAATCGGCAGCAAATTATTTATACGTGTGAGGATCTTCATGTTGGCTCTAAGTCACCAAGCATGGAAAAGTGAAACTGTCTTTGTGTAAAGTAAGAATATTACCAGGTAGTTTTAATAGTTTTTAAAGATCGTGATGTTGCATTAATTTTATTTTATTTTCCCCCATAAAATCCCACCTTTGTCACTCGGAATATCAGATCGAGTTCACAGTTTTGAAGTTCAGGTAGGTGGAGCGTAGTGTAGCGGTAGTGAAGTGGAGTGGAACGCGCACGAACCAGGGTGACAAGATTTCACAAAATGAAATACAGGACAATCGACAGCCGGGTCTTAAAAAGTATCAATAAAAAAGGCTACAAAATGTTAGACTTGTATAAATTATAAAGAAAAGGAAGGAACGAAATAAAGGATAGAAAGAAAAGAGGAAAGAAAAGAGATGAGTTGAGGGGAAAGAAAGCAAAAATGAAGGGGGTGAAGTAAAGAAAATGAAGGAAAAGAAGAAAAAGTAAAAGAAAAAGGATGGAAGGAAGAATACATAAAAAAAAGCTTTCCGTCATTCTTTGAAATGAATGAAAAAAAGCAAGGGAAGATAAATGAACGTACGTGTGAAAGAAGAAAATAAAGGATAGAAAGGAAAAAAAGAATGTAAGAAAAAAGAGAGAGAATGAAGGAAACATGTTTCCTTCATTCTTTGAAAGAAACAAAGAAGAAAAGAAGAATTAGGAAGGGAAAGATTAAGGGAAATAATAAATAAAATAATAAATAAGAATGAAAGGATGAGAGAATGAACAAAAAGAAAATAATGGAAAAAGAGAAAGAACGAAAAGAAAAAAGGAGAGGAAGGGATAACGAAGCAAAGAAAAGTTTAAGGAAAGAAAGAATGAAGGAAATAAAAAGGGAAATATATGAGAAAGAATGAAAGAAAGAAAAAATGAACAGAGAAAGGATCAGGAAAGAAAGCGAGAAAAGAATGGAAATAAAGATAGTTGGAACAAGAAAGGCAAGCAGGAAGGAAGGAAGGAAGGAAGAGGAAAAAAAGTTTAAACTTCAAGCAAACAATAAAAAAATCTAATCATCTAACAAAAATATGAATGATATTTGTTTTTGTTTTTTTAACATTTTTAAAAAAATTGCTAGAAAATTAAAATGTTTTTAATAGAAATGCTAAAATTTCAAAAGTGAAGCATTGTAAAACTTAAAGAACAAGTCCACCCCAACAAAAAAAATGATTTGAATTAAAAGAGAAAAAAAACAACAAGCATAACACTGAAAGTTTCATCAAAATCGGATGTAAAATAAGAAAGTTATGGCATTTTAAAGTTTCGCTTCATTTCACAAAACAGTTATATGCACATCTCGGTCAGTATAAAATGAGGAACTGATGACATCACTCACTATTTCTTTTGTGTTATTATATGAAATATTTTGAATTACTTGTCATTGTCATGTGAAATGAAGTTTTATTCCTCCCTGAACACGTGGAATTCCATTATTTTAACATTTTGTGCTTCAGGCAAGGAGGACTCCAAATCGTCAAATTCGTAAAAATTGAAATATTGTTTAAATCAAATAAAAAACAAAAGAAATAGTGAGTGAGTGACATCATCGACTCTCTCGTTTGGATGCAACTGGCTCGTTCATATAACTATTTTGTCAAAAATAATCGAAACCTTGAAATGTCATAACTTTCTTATTTTACATCCGATTTTGATGAAATTTTCAGCATTGTGCTTGTCTGATTTTTCTCTATTGATTCAAATAAACATTTTTCTGAGATGGACTTGACCTTTAAAATTCAGATGAAACATCACGCCATCGCTCACAAGCATCTCTCATCCCATTACAAGTTCACACCGATCGCAACAAGACTCAAAACGAAAGCTGATATTCAATAACTTGCTCCTCCGACTACATCACCAAACCAGTAATCTGAGAATTCATAACATAAATATAAAAATTTCCCGCTGATTTTGTGACTATTTTGGTGGAAAACTGCTTATCATTGTGAATGTGAGATTGTTTGCACCATTGACATGATCGAGTTGACAATCTACTCCGATCCTACATGCAAGTGTGTTTATGTGTAGATCGAAGAAAATAAAGGCATTGCAATTAATAATGGTAGCAATAAAATCACCGCAGAACTTGCATAAGTAAATTGTGTTGTCTCTCTGCTTCATCATCTTTTAGTTTAGGTTATTTGATGAAAATTCTCACCTTTCTAATTCTATGTATAATTTGTTCATTATTCTGAAATACGGGACAAATAGGCATGCCGGGAAGGGTTTGTCGGGACGCCAGGATAAAGGAGCAAAATACGGGACGATCCCAGGAAATATGGGACGTCTGGTAACCCTGGCACTAGACAGCTGGCAGCCGTCTGTTTCGAGGAGTTTTTTAACATTTTTTTTTAAATTTCTCCTCGTACACAGACGGCTCGCTATCGTGCAGCCACCATTAGGGGACTTGCAATGCAAAATCCCCCTGTCGGGGCTCTTCAATTTTTGTCTTTAATGAATAAAAAATTTTAAAATTAATGCGACCAAAATGCAAATTAATATTCCCTCTTGGCATTAATTGCCAAAAAACAGAGAAAAATCAAGTTAAAAGGAACAAAAACAGTGACTTATCTCGGCTGTCGCGCAAATTCACTTCCCCGTTTTATCCGATCTTACATAAACATATGGCCGTTGAGTCCTAGTCTTGAGGACGCAATGATGATGATTTTTTTAAATATGTTATATATTTCTTCATCATTGACGTCTTGACACTCTCTCCATAGTGCCTTCAGCGAACGACCAAAACAAAGATGGATTCCCCCCAAAAATCCATCCTTTTAAACCGAATTAAAGAGCATTCATTTAATTTTATTAATTCTTACACCTTCCTACGCCTAATGCGTAGGAAGGTTTTAAATATTACTATTTAAAAATGTAAAAAATGAAGATTTCTTACCTAACTGATGCCGCGTAGACCCCTCGTTCCACATGTAAACAACGGAAATACAATAGCGTCGACCCTTGAACCGCTTATGTATGACGTACTTCCGGAAAGCAATGCCGTCTTAACGAACAATTTAGAGATAAAAAATCTTATTTAACAAATATTAAAATTTATTTTGTGATCATAAATAATTTATATTGATATGAATTATTTATGATCACAAAATAAATTTTAATATTTGTTAAATAAGATTTTTTATCTCTAAATTGTTCGTTAAGACGGCATTGCTTTCCGGAAGTACGTCATACATAAGCGGTTCAAGGGTCGACGCTATTGTATTTCCGTTGTTTACATCATACATGTGGAACGAGGGGTCTACGCGGCATCAGTTAGGTAAGAAATCTTCATTTTTTTACATTTTTAAATAGTAATATTTAAAACCTTCCTACGCATTAGGCGTAGGAAGGTGTAAGAATTAATAAAATTAAATGAATGCTCTTTAATTCGGTTTAAAAGGATGGATTTTTGGGGGGAATCCATCTTTGTTTTGGTCGTTCGCTGAAGGCACTATGGAGAGAGTGTCAAGACGTCAATGATGAAGAAATATATAACATATTTAAAAAAATCATCATCATTGCGTCCTCAAGACTAGTTGAGTCCCCTGTACAGATCGCGCTAGAACTTCGGTCTCTGTATTTCTATTTGGTGAGTGAAGCCAACGGAGTTCAGCTGAACAACCAAAATAACAGAGACCGAAGCTTTTGGTCTACCCTGGCACGAACTTCGCTCGAGCCTCGAGGTATCTCACCACCAAACCACAAAGGCAAGCACAAGGTTGGGGTTTCCCGCTCCCCCTTGAGTTCGGAGTTGCATATTATAATCACTATAAAAAAATCTCAATTCATCAACACTAACACTAACAGCCATATTCGAATCACAAATATAGCGATATCACAAATAAAAATGAATTACCTGTGTATTGAATTGCACTTTGTCCATAATTGATAGCCTCTTGATAAGCACTGCAATACAATCCCTACAATGAGCACAGCAATATCATTTAAAATACACAACAAATTAACAATTGTCTCAATAAAAAATGAAGAACCTCTCCTATTGCAACGTCGGTAGCGTATTGTACAGTATCTTCAAAATGGACATTGAAAATGATAGAAAAGTGTGACATAGTTTGGTTAAATGGTAAGATAGATAGATATAGATAGATAGACTGCAAAAACTCCGATGTTTGGAATCAAACCGATGTTGTTTTAATACTAATCGGTGTTGTAGAAACACCAATCTGGTATTAGACCAACTGAAGGAAACTGCAGTGTAAGGTGTTGTTTAACACTTCTCTGGTGTGGACATACAAAGATTCCGGGCTGGTGTTAAATCAACACCAGAGTTTTTGCAGTGTAGATAAATAGTTTGTTGTTAAAAAATGATAAACAAATTTTGGTGAAGGTTTTAGAAAAAATTCATCAAAGATTAATATTTTTTTTATAGAAATTTAAGTTTTTGAACGTACTTACGAGCAGGTGCCCCCCCCCCCCCTCGGGAGGGGGGGGGGCACCATTGACGAGTGGATCGATACCATGCGCGACCACGGGGTCTTGAAACTCACCCTAAACACGTATTTTCCATATTCTGAAAATGCACCCCTTAACAATTAGTATTGGCGTGTGTAACCCTACCCTTAACAAGTATTGGAAACAAATACTATTGGCAAGTATATATTCCCAGAACTGAGCCCCTAAACAAGTACAGCGATGTATTTTCCACATTCTGAAAATGCACCCCTGACAATTAAGTATTGGAAACAAATCAACACACTTTATAGCAAGTATTCCCTGAAATGAACCCCTAAACAAGCTAGTACAGATATTGTTATTTCACGGGTCCGTCGGTCGTCGGTTTTACCTTTACACATCATTTAGTTTAGTACGGCCCCACCTTCCACACCTCGCAAAATCGGACTCTAAACACATAGCAAAAAGGACATCCTTTATAAAACATTTTGATTTTGTTGTATCATCCCCACATATTTGACCCTAAACCCTTATCACGTTACCGTACGTAACGTGTCCTATCTTGAAAAACACATGACGTGTGCCCCTCCCCCCGGGCAGGTGCCTCATAATTATATTCTTTTCTGTAATATATATTCAGAATTAAGCGATCACTCGCTCTGCGCTTACGAGTAAAATGGGAAGTTTTCAGAAGTTATAATTAACTCTTAAACATTCCACACTAATCATTTGAATTAAAACTAGTAAATTTTCCTTTTGATCTTTAGGATAATATAAAAAAAATCCCTGCTTGTTGTGATTGACTCAATGCCGTAAATCTAGTCAGAGTAGTGGGGAGCCAGGGGATGAGAGCAATATTGACCTCGATTTGGGGACACCCTCGCACACATAGGGCTATGCATGTATAAGGGGTGTACATTATCCTTTTATCTTTCAGTTAAATGCCTCTCAATATTTTCTCAATGGCTATTGCGGTATAATAACAATGTCAATAAATTTGTTGTGATAAAACCTATTGAACTATACAGTTATCCTAATGCAAGCGGGCGAGCAAAATTTTAGTAGGTGGGAGAAAGAACGTTGCCCCAAACCTCTTTCATGTGTGCACATCACGGGATATATTCCACTTGAAGGATTATCACGATGTTTTTTTTCGATGGCTATATTACAATGGATTTGTTGTGACATAAACTGCTTGATTACATTTACATGTAGTATCCAAATGCGAGAAAGCAAAGCAAGCGAACAAATTTTCCAGTTGAAAGACAATATGATAACTAAATTGTCTGTCAATGGAGTGTAATACGGAAAAAAAAATTCGGCAGTGAGCATTTATAGCGAGCCTTAAAGGAGAATGAAACCATTGGAACAAGATAGCTTGTGTGAAAAAATAAAAATCAAAGAAACAGATCAACGAAAGTTTGAGAAAAATCGGACAAATAATGAGAGAGTTATGAGCATTTGAATATTGCGATCACTAATGCTATGGAGATAGCAAATTGGCAATGCGACAAAGATGTGTGATGTCACTTGTGAACAACTCTCCCATTACTTTAGTATATATTTCACTAGAATTGCCCCTTTTATCACATCTATCCATAAATAATGTGTTCTGTTTACATGAGGGCATGTAATACATATTTTTTTATTAAGAATACATCATGGATAAAGAGTTTGTATCATCATAAGAAAAAGCAAAAAGAGACATTTTGAGGGTATTTTATAGTCCACCACTGAAGGGAAAGTTGTTCATCAGTGACATCACACGTTGTCGCATTGCCAATGTGAGGATCACCATAGCATTAGTGATTGCAATATTCAAATGCTCATAACTTTCTCACTATTTGTCTGATTTTTCTCAAACTTTCTTTATTCTTTATATTCTTTGATTTTTCTGTTTCTACACAAGCCTATTTGTTCCAAAGATTTCATTCCCCTTTAAAAATGTTTCACTCGTTTAAAATAATGAATTACTTATTACAGAGGATGATATCCGTAAACTTTAAAAAAATATGAACAAGAAATATATAAAAATTAAAACTCATTTGCTGACTGGTTACAGGTGAGATGAGAATGAAAACAAAAATAGGATCATGATTATCGGGATAGCACCCTTGAAGGGTGCCATATGAAATGATCGTAGGCAATCACAGGCCACAATATAAACTTCCCAAATCGTGGAAATATCACAATGATGCATAGGAAAATGGAAACATTTCGAATAATCTTCAAGCCTGTTGGGAGATGATGCAAAATTCCAAATTTTGAGTAAAATTCATTTTTTGAAATATTTATTACATTGTTGTGTTAATTAATGTGATTTAAAGTCCCACATAGATGGATGAAATGGTACAGACACTTTGATCAATGTCATCAGTAACTCATCGTAAGCATATATACAAATAACTTGAAGAATACAGTACATAGACCAAACCCCCCGCTTTTTACAGATCATCTCCCAGCCGACCCCTCACGAAAGTGTATTTAAATGATTTTTTATTCATTGAGGATAGTAGCTATATTCATATCTAATGGTTATTGGAATCATCACTTTTTTCATAACTGGACTTATTGTAACTGAACTTCCATGATGCAGTGGAAATAACCTTTCCAATAAGCTTAAACGTAGAGAATTTCACGGCCGAATTCTTGTAAGAATCGAGCGCAGGAGAGGAGCGACAGCGTAAGAAATTTTGCATTTTCAGAATGTAAAATAACGCCAATTTCAGAAATTTGACTGCATTTAACGATGAATCCATATATCAACAGTAGAATGATTAAACAATATATTCTTTATTTCGAAAAGTGTGGGGGTGGATGATTGTACATGCCACCCCCCCCCCCCTCTCCGAAAAGTGTGGGGACTGTATACACCATTCCCCGATTGACTTGAAATTGATCCACATATCAACACAATTATACAAGCAACATTGTAGTTTTGCAAAGTCTGTATTGCATAAAAAAAGAAAAAAAATATTACGACTGTAGGCATATAAAGATAATACCGTTGGCACAAAACGTGTCTGTGGCACACTAAGTCCTTCCTTGAGAATTTTAACAATGCTTTATTTCCAGGAAATTATTTTATTTTTAAATGCACTATAAAAACGACTTGTGTAAAAATGGATGCCTATTTAATTGTGTAAGTCGTATGATAGGGGAGGGGTGTGGATTAATTGATCGCCACCCCGCCCTCCTATGCGGCAACGCAAATGTAAGGCGAGGAGTGGGAAAAAAGAAGATTGCACCAAAAATTTGGCACGCACATTCTTTATCACATAAACTACAAGCTAGTATAAAAAATGAAAATGATTATTTTTTATTATTATGAATAAGATATGCAAATTTATTCATGGAAAACATTATTTGCATATTTTTTTTATTTCACTTTAAATTTTCTTTCTTCATTTTTTTGCAGATGTCATCTTTGTAATCTAGTTTAAAGGATTCCATAAAGAAAAATCGCGAAAGTCAATTTTTTCCTTTGTGTAGGCCCCTATTTCGTTGCTTTTAAAAATTTCTTAGATATTTCTTTGTTTTTTCATCTTTTGTTTTACATTGTTTTTTTCAAATGGAAATTATTATAGACCATTTAACAACTAGATTAAACCCTAAATTAATTAAGAATACCAATTAGAACGAAAAATAATCACCCTTTTATGAATTTCAATTTCAATATGAAAAAAAATCAGCTCGCGCTTCTCTCTCGTATTATTTGGCTTCCACAGCCAATGGAATTTGCATTTGCATTAAAAAAAAACGTACGAAGTTAGCATATCAAGCCGGGATACAAAAAGAAAAGGTTTGGAAAACTCCGTCCAAGTTTGTATTCCTATCTAGCTTCAAGATAAAAACAATTCAAAAGCAAAATATGAAACAAAACCACTGAAAAAGGACAAAGATTCCATTACAATAGGGTTATGTAACAACTAATAAATGAACAAGAACATAATTAAAGAGCAAATTAATAGAACAGAATATGATGATGGTGTTGGGTAAGTCCGACAGCTATAGTCTGTAAAAAGTTCTTTATTTACTAAAATAATTGAGCCAGCTAGCCCAGTAGCCAGCTAGGGTTTTCAATAAGGGAATTCGATGCAGTCTCTCGATTCTTTTCTCCTTATTCTACTCGGCCCTATTCTTTTGCTTGCTTTTGAAAACTCGGGGAGGGGGGGGGGGTACGCTTAAGAGTAGACCCATATATTGAGCTTTTTGGACATTTCCTTTTGAAATTGGCCGCCAAATTGCAATTCTGTTTTTTTTTTCCTCGTTCATGACAGAATCATATAAGTTATACAGTATTGTCAGATGAGACTGAGAGACTATAGCATCAAAGCTTTTTAATGATCGGCCGGGGACGGATGCTCATTCTAGTAATGGTGCGTTGAAATGTATTTTCTGTAATACATCTGTATGCTCATATTGTTGATAATGAATTCCTCGATATGAAGATGTAAAAAACAAAAACAAAAAAAAAACTCCAACCTATCTAATATTATATAGGCCTACCGTATCTACCCAGCAAAAAGAAAGCGGATGGTAAGAGCCCTCCTCATTAGCATAATAAATGGCCTATGACGTCATGCTGTAAATAATGACAGCTTTGCCAAGCAACTGGAGCCGCTTGACCAAAAATGGTGGATTGCTTCCGGGAGAAATACGATCATGTTTTTGGCTTCATGCATGGTATCTTCATGATTCTTCTAAAAATATAAGCTCAATCGTGTATTATGGATTCAGGCTATGTAAAACAGTAAGTTTGCAGTTACCCTTATTTTGTAAATTCCGATACTACTGTGCGTTGATTTAGCCATGCACCTGTCGCTGTTTAGTGTTCGTGTTCGCTGTGCGCCATAGCGCCTGGCGTATGATGAGCCGTCGGTGTCCCTGCAATGCCCTGTGCTGTGCTTTTTTTTTTTTTTAGTAATCTTTTATTCTCTTCTCTCATAAAACACAATTGAACATAGTAAAATATAACGGGCATTATCGTGATATAGGTAACCACCATTCACTTCATACAGCAGCGCTTTATTCAGTCGCACGCACGGTTCCCTATTTCCACCTCCATTCACTTTGTACACAAATGCGCGTACACAAATCTATGAGTGGTTTCCAAAACCACGATTTGGCCATATAACGTTCATTACAAAGTTTGATTTGAACTTACAAATATTATGGTTACATTTGACAATTCTTAACAAAAATGAATTTAAACAATGTCATAAATAAATTCTAAATCAATTCAATTTGTTGTAAGTGTCTGATGTACATTCTTTTCTCTTACATTTTTATATATAATTGTAAGAGAAAAAAAAGTACAGCCTAAAATCAAATTATTCACCATTTATCACAAAGAAAACTCTGTAAAGAAACCTGTAAGTTTATTAAAATATGGGATTTATGAGAGAAGAATTACTATTGATAATCTTCGGACCTTCCCGCACACTCACATCCCACCCCCATCACACTCAAACCGATTCACGCACAAACACCCCCTGCCCACACACCCTTACACACACACACCCGCACACATACCCTCACACACACATACCTCCACCAGATCAAATGCATTTCATCTGTCCGCATAAGTGTTAAGGCAGCTGTCATGAAAATAAGTGCATATCATGCATTAATTAAAAACAAAAACAAATGGATTCTGAGTGCCTCGTTATCGTGAAGTGTGAAAGTTGTCCCACTTCCTCAGGTGACCGGATAATTTTCCACGTGCCTCTGCTATTCTTTTTTCCTCCTTTTCATTTTCCAATATCTTTTTCCTTATCTCTTGAGGGGTTGGGGGTCTTCTTCTAGCCTTACTATACTCAAAGATCATAAATTTGATTAGAAAGATAATATGATTTAGTAATTGTTCCTTCCCTATATCAAAAACCTTAACTCCAATATGAATATCCTTCCAATTAACATTTTCTATTTGACGTAATTTAAATAAACAACCACAGTCTTTCCATAAAGTTTTTATGTATTCGCAGGTGAAGAATATGTGCTCATATGTCTCTTCACATTTGCCACAGAACGAACATAGATTATGTGTTGATAATTTAAATCTAAACAAATATTTTTTAGTATATACAAGTTCATACAGCAATTTAAATTGAAACTCCCTTAACTTGCTATTTAAGGTAGCTACCCTAGGTCTTAAAAATATTGTATCAGTATCTTTTTCAGAAAAGTCATATATTCTTTCAATGTTTTTAACAGCGCATGACCTCTCAGATTTCATGTTTAACAAAGCTTCATAGATTTTCTTTGATGTAACATTAGCTATTGTGTTCACATTTCCATGAAACATAAATTCGAAATTTAAAGCTGTGTCCCTGCATGTGTCTGTTTTCTTCAAGAGACATTTCCACGTTGCTGGAATATTTTTATATACTGTGTGGAGATATTCTATCTCATCTTCTTTTAATCCCATCCTCTGGAAGGCTCTAGATGATTTAAAATTACCCCTGTCATCAACTAAATGATGTATTTTATAAATATTTCTAAGAAATAAGCTTTCTTCAAATAGCATATTTCCGTCCAAACGTATAAATTTATTATTAAAGAATATCTCATTTCTTTTTGACGTTTCCTTTTTAAGCAATATTTCTTTCGTAGCACCCCATATTTCCAACAAACTTATGTAAAAGCTTGGTAGGGACAATCTGCACAAATTTAAAGATATGTTACTAAAAAGTATTAGTAAGCCTCCAAAATTACGTGTCCTATTTATAAAAAATCGTTTCCATCCTATTTTCGAATCTCCGAGTATGAGTCTCTTTAACCACATAATCCTTTGTGCAAATACAAATAAGTTAAAATCTATCATTCTAAGCCCTCCTTTTTCGTAATCCATGCACATAATGTTCCTTTTTATTTTGTCTTTCCCATTCCATAAAAATTCAAACATTAACGTTTCAATATCATGAAAAACCCAAGGTGGTACTGGGGTGAGTGACGATACAAAAATTATTTTCGAGAGTGCAAATGTTTTCAACAATTGAATTTTTCCCATTAGAGTGAGATCTCTCTGTTTCCACCAATTCAACAAATTTTTAATTTTGCTTAAGATCTCTTTATAATTTATCCTTTCCTGTACCTCCACATCCAATGAAAAAGTTATACCCAATATTTTAATGACTTCTACTACTTTACCAAAAGGCATTCTAACGTTTTCTTCGGAGAGGGGGCCTAACAGCAAAATAAAGGTTTTGTCTTTATTTATTCTCAAACCTGATATTTTTTCAAAATTTTCAAAGGTTTTTTCTATGTTATCTATTGATAACGGATCTTTTATGAAAAGGGTCATATCATCTGCATAAAGTATTTGTTTAACTTCAAAATCACCAAAGTGAATTCCACGTATATCGGAATTTTTACGAATCGAATGAGCTAAGACCTCGATACATAAAATAAATAAATAGGGAGAGAGCGGGTCCCCCTGCCTTACCCCCTTTTCAACGCAGAAATACCCTGTAGATATGCCTCCATTAAAAACACAGCTTGAGGCTTTATTATATAATGTTTTAATCCACCTACACCAAGATGCTCCAAAACCGAACTGACGTAAAACATTTTGTAAAAATACGTGGGACACAGAGTCGAATGCTTTTTCAAAGTCTATTGCCATTAAATAGCCCGGAATATTATTTTGTTTCGTATAAAAAATCATGTCGTCTATTAACCTTACTGCCTCTCCTATATTTCTGTCATTTATATATCCAACCTGATCAATATGAATAATTTCATGCAATACTTTTTTAATTCTTATTGAGAGAGCTTTTGCTAAAATCTTATAGTCGACATTCAGTAATGAAATTGGCCTGTAATTCTTAGTAAACAAAGGGTCTTTTCCGTCTTTCGCAAACATAATAATAACTGCTTGTTTTTGATGTGCCGAAAGTTCCCCCTTAGAAAAAGATTCATTTAAAGCGTCTACTATCAAATCTCCTATTATAGACCAAAATACTAAATAGAATTCAACACTAAGCCCATCGTTTCCCGGTGTTTTATTAAGTTTCATTTGTTTTAAAGCTTCCAAACATTCACCTTGAGTAACTTTTCCTTCACAAATGTCTCTTGAAGCCGGTTCTAATTCCGGTATATCTTGAAAAAAGGTATCTTCCATAATCTCGTATTTTTCGCCTTCCTGTTGCGAGTATAATTTACTGTAAAATCTTTGTATTTCTTGAATTATTTCATTTTGATTAAAACTGATTTTTCCTTCTATCATTAGTTTACGTATTACTGTTTTTCTTTTATTAGATTCCATCAGTTGAGTAAAATACCTTGTATCTCTTTCACCACTTTCATAATATGATGCTCTAGATCTTACCTTCACTCCCTCATTTACGTAATTATAAATTGCTTTTAATTCATTTTGTTTACCTTCTAATAATTCTATTTTTTGCCTGTCTACCTTTCCTAAAAGATCGTTTTCTAAAACCAATATTTCTTTCTCCAAAATCTTTATTTTTTCCTTCCGTATCTTAGCCTTTTCTTTAGAATATTTTCTTGTAAAACTGCCAATTTTCATTTTTAGAAAATCCCAGAGAACTCTCTTATCTGCAATTTCTTCTTTAAATTCTTCCTTCAATCTTAAAATTTCCTCTTTCATCTTTTTCTTAAAATCTTCATCGTTACATAAACTATTATTGAATTTCCAGTAAGAACTTTTAAATTTTAAATCAGATGGCAGATTATAGCAATGCAACTGAACTGCTGAATGATCTGGTGCTAAGGATGGAAGTATTTTACAATTTGAAATAATCTCTTCTAAAGTTTCTGATACAAACCAATAGTCCAATCTACTTTGCATGAAAGGGTTCATTTGTTTGTAGGTATATTGTTTTTTAATTCCATTTCTTTTCCTCCATATATCTATCAATTTATATTCAATCAAAAAATCATTGAAAAGAGATTCAAATTTGGAATTCATATTTTGCTTACAAGTACCCCTATAATCTAGGTCTTTATCTCGTATCATATTGAAATCTCCTCCTATTATTATGGGGTAATTATTCTCATTTATTCTTTTTAATGTTGTATTGAGCTTCCTCAAAAAAGTTATTTGCTCCGATTCTTTCCCTCGAACTGGGAAATAAACGTTTGCTAAAACTAAATCAAACCCCTGTATGTTGCATTTCCAAATTATAAACCGACCTTCTTCATCAGCAATGACTTTTAAAACTTGGGCATCTAGCTTAGCATCTACAAGTATACTAACTCCTTTACTATGACTCGTACCATGACTGAAATATATATTTCCAACCCATTGTTTTTTCCACCTCTCTTCGATATCTTTCGTACTAAATGTCTCCTGCAAAAATACAATATCTGAACGTTTATCACGACACCAATCAAAAATTTTTCTCCTCTTTGATTCTTCTCTTATCCCTTTTACATTTAGAGAGATGAAATTACAATCAATGGATATCTTACTAGTGCTACACTCCATATAAATTATTTATAAGTAATAATATACTTGTCCACATTTTACTGCTTCTAAATACTGACGGCGAGGCACTTTCAAATACACATCTGCTATCCTTGATCCTAACATCATTTTCACTGAGACGTCCACACCCATGCGGACAGAGAGATACATAACAAACAATAACCATACATTCCCCACAAAGACACACCTCCCAATTCACACACAACAAAGGGAATCGCCATAGTGTCGTAAGCATTAGAACTTAACCTATAATTCCCGTATTCGCCGCCCCCCCCCCCCCCCCCGCGACACCTAGGAAAATGAATTTAAACAACAAAACGACAAAAAACATTAAAATGAAAGGAATCAAATGCCAAAATATAAAAAAGAAACCAATGCAAATATGAGACATAATAAAGAATTGAAATTAAAAACCAAAATAATTTGAACTAATATCAATTATCTTTCTTTTTTTTCTTTTGTATATTATTTACAATATCTTTAATCATGTTAATAAACATGACATGCACGTTTCTAAAAAAAGAATAGATTTCATTTTTTTCAAAAAAAGGGCATCAGACCCGACAGATTATGACCTGTACCCGCTAACGATCCCTTTCCATTCTCACTATAAACCCCATGTCAGGGGCTACTTCCCCTTTAATAATTGTATCCCATTAAAAATATTCTCGATACAATGATTACCTTTCAAAAAAGCACAATTTTAAATTGACGACATCTTCGCATTCATGAAAGTTAGTTTTCCCAGGGTAATAATGAGGCGAAGTATTAATAAAGAATTAATTATAAACAGAACATAAAACAATGCACCTTTACGCTTGATATGCTTTTTTGTCAACGGTTTCCTGACTATATCTTAATCGAAATATAGGACATCCCCCTACAATAAGCTTTTTTATCCACCATCTTATCTGTTTCCTTCCTTTGTTATTGAGATATATCAGGTATATACAAAATAGTTTAAGCGGCTACTATTCGACATACTTCATCAGTATGCTTAGTTAAAAAAAGAAAAGGCTAACCATTTGTTTACCATTTATTTCCTCATTAAGTCAGCTCACTTGCCTAAAGCCCCCTTCCTAACTAATCATCAGGACCAAGGTTTGTTGTCATCATACCGGACTTAATCTTGTGAAAGAGTAACAATATCACACCCAAGGGCCCAAGTATCTATTTATTCCATTCTCAAAAAATCTGCTTCAAGATGTTAAGTATCTATCTCGCGACCAACAACAGCACATAAGAGCCTGCTCAAGTTAAATTAACAAGAGGGCATTAAGGCATGATACCCCGGCATAATACCAAACAAATATTTTCCGACCCACCCTTGACGAGTGGCATGTATATGAGGTACACAATATATTAACTTCAAGCATTGATCTTCAGTTTTGAACGACCATAGTGGCATTCCGATGCAGTATATCTGACCACTCGTAACAATGTGGAATTTTCCCAGTCGAGTGAATGCAATGTGACTATCACTTAAAAAAACAATTAAGATAAATTTATACCCTTTGACAATTCACTCTTAATAATATGTTCAAAACTGTGGAAATACGACAGTATGCCTGATCAACTGAGTGTTGCCAAGTGGCATGTTTGAACACTCGTTACACGGTTCAAACAACCGAGAAAATATGCCTAATCAATATAACACTTGACATAGCAACGATACCATTTATCTTGATTAATTCAATCAAGTTCAATAAACCATTAGGCATTAAGGCATGATGCAAAACAGTCGTTTTCCTATTCACCCTTGCCGAGTGGCATGTGTGAAAGAGGTACACATTGTATTAACCTCAATCATTGTAACTTTTAGAATGAACATAATGGCATACCGATGGAGATATCAGCTCCACTCTTACAATAATTGGGATGTGAAATTCTGGTGTACAAAGTATAAATACGGTATTGTGTCAAATCTTTTTCTAACCGACACTCCACCCTGATAACTGTGAAAATTTGGATGAATAAAAAAAAATGATCATTTAGTTTTAGTTAATACAAGGCACGCACAATTTGCGGAATGACATGACTCTGTATAAATTCCGTTGGCCAATGTTTAAATGACCAAAAATAATCAGAGTAACAATTCCATTCACAATAATGTGGAATTTCCCTTGTCAAGTGGAATGTAATGTAAACTATCATTAAAACAATTAAAGTAATTTTATACTTTCTGACATTCCACTCTTAATGAAAATATATTCAAAACTGGCGAAATATGGACAATAAGGTATACATGTTCAACTGAGTGTTGCCAAGTGGCATGTGTAAAAACGTAACATGCGATCAAACAAAAAAAAAGTGCCTAATCAATGTTGCACTTGACATAGCATCGATTTCATCGTAATTATTTCAACCTTGAAGTTCAGTAAACAGTCAGGCATCAAGGCATGATGCAAAACAATGATTTTTCTATTCAACCTTGCTGAGTGGCATGTATATAAGAATATAATACAATGTATTAACATCCAGCATTGTAGCTTGTCTTTTTGATCGAACATAATGGCATACTGATGCATGATATCAGACCCCCTCTTACAATAATTGAGATGTGAAATTCTGGTATACAAAGTATAATACGGTATCGAATGAAATCTTTTTTAAACCGGCACTGTACCCATAAATGTGAAAGTTTGGATGAATAAAAAAAAAAAAAAAAAAAGTCCTTAATTTTAGTTAATGCAAGGTACGCATAATTGACTGATACTTGCGGAGTGGTCAGTAGCGGACCGCGACCCGGACGAGACTAAGCACTGGGGGGGGGGCACTGCATTGTCTGTGAACAATGCCGCCCCCCCAACGCCTCGCGTCCTCCGGGCCACGGTCAGCCACTGAATATGTATAAACTCCGTTGGACAATGCTTGAATGCAAGCTTTTATGACATTCTTTAAAGCCAATTTATACCATCTGCTATCCAGCCACTCTTTAAAGCCAATCTACCATCCAGCACCCCGCCCTAAAAAAACATTCGTATTCAATTTGGGATGGACAAAAATAATCAGCGTAACAATTCTATTCGCAACAATGTGGAATTTTCCCTGTCAAGTGGAATGTAATGTCGACTATCATAAAAACAAATAAGGTGATTTTATTCCTTTTGACATTCCTTTCATAATGAAAACAAATTACAAAAGCTGGCTAAATATGAACAGACATTCAGGTATGCATGATCAACTGAGTGTTGCCAAGTGGTATGTGTAATAATGTAACACGCGATCAAAATAATAAAAAAAAAGAACCTGACCAACATAGCACTTGACATAGCATCGCTTTCATTGATCGAAATTATTTCAATCAAGTTGAGTTCAGTGAACAATTAATCATTAAGGCATGATGCAAAACAATCATTTTCCGATTCACCCTTGCCGAGTGGCTTCTTTTGTTATTCTTCTGTAAACCAATACAAATTGAGATTTGGTATGAGAAGAACTGCTATAACCATGTGCCATTTATTAAACTAGCATTATACGTGATAAAGGAATGAAGAAAAGGAAAATCAATAAAATAAATGGTAGAATACTTAAGATTCCATATAAAATAGCGTCGTTTTAATAAAAACAACTAGAACAAAATAAAGCAGATTTCTTGCCTCTCAATTAGCTGGTTACATTCAATAACGTTAATGGAGCTATTCAAATTGCCCATGCTAATTTGTTTAGAGCCATTGTAACATATAGCTCTATTCAAATAATGTTCTCTGCCAATTAAAGCTATCTGCCTGAAGCAAATCTTTCTATTCCTTCATTTTTTTTTGTTTCATTGAATATGTAGATCAATAACCATTAATAAAATTTCAAACATTCTAATTGTTGGAAGAGTCATCCCGTGTGCTTATTATAAAAACAAACAAACAAACAAAAACAAAAACCTGGGATGTGCGATAGAAAAAGACGTAATACATAGTCACCAGCAATGATGCAAAATTGTAAATGCACACAAAGCTATTCATCCTGTCTATTACCTTCTCTGGCAATATTTATTCTTTTATGAAACTGATTTAAGGTTATGCCTTTAAATTAGACTAAGAAGATTTACTGTCATGTGCATTCCATTCCTTTTTTTTCTTTCTACCCCCTTTTTGGGGCTAAAAGTGGTTTAGTGAATGAGCCAAGAGCTCCTTGAGAAAACCCTTCATACCTTGCAAATTCATGCTCAAAATTAATTAATTGTAAGTTAGGTAATATTTGTGTACCTATATATCTTTTCCACAAAATCATAAAGAAAGGGTGATTGTTCCATCAACGTCTTCTAGTTTCTTCATTCTAGATAAAGATTCTTCTTGTTGCATGAAATATCTTTAATAATAAAAATATAAGCCCTGTTGCTTTTCACTTTTGAAACGCTTCATCTCCTTTCCTTCCTTAAAAAAAATAGTTTTTAGTATTAAACTCGTTCTCCATCCAGCAGTGATCAATGTTGATAAGAGTGCACAATATTTGTTCTCACACCACGCTTTAGTTATTGCTGTTATATTTTCCTGTCTTCTTTATCCTGCATTTCTCTTGCTTTTTTGGTTTGAATAGGAATATACCATTCTTCAATCATCCTCATTGCATCTTCCACAAATAATGAAACAATTTTGCTTTCAGTTGACTCGCAATTTGTTATGAAATATTTATCAAACCAAATTCTTATCAGTTAAACGGTTTAAATGATGTTTAGAAGGGTCTCACTTAGCGAAAAACCTCTTTAACTCCGTTGTCTAGAAAATTAAATGCTTAGTGTAAGCGAATGTAAACATAAATGATACTTATCCAAGCTTTTCTCCTTGCAATCTCATAGCGCCAGTTGCTTATTCCGGGAGATTATGCTCTGCACCAGCAGCTACCTGAAGACGTATTCCTGGGTTACCGGGATGTGTCTCCGTAGGAAGTGGCCGAATGAACGCATGTTGCCTCTCCCGTGGCACATAAACTCGATCGATGTACAACTTCCAAGGTTCGCTTCGGGAGAAATAAGCCATCTTACCTGAAGACCGGGCTGCCTTTAAGGCTGGCAATTGAGCTCGTTGACGTTCTCTTATTCGCAGTGGGAGATCCTCTGTAATAAACATGTGTGAACCTTTCAAATTCTTCGCCTTTTGAAACACAGCAGCGCGATCTTTATATCTCAAAAATCTTGCAATGATGGGGCGCGGTCTTCTGGTAGAGTTGATCCGATGGGCTCGTTGAAATTCAATCCTATCTGCAACCGCTCTATCAAATCTAAGGTGCTCCACAAAAAAGTCCCGTAAAAGGTTCTCCACATTTTCCTCTTGATTACCTTCTGCTATTCCGTGGAAAAGTAAATTTTCCCGATTAATGTATGCCTTGAGACTGTCAATTTCCTGGTTGACTATTTCCTTATCCTCCTTTATTTTCTGCTGAAGTTCTGAAATACTTTGTTCATTAAAAGTGACCGAATTCACAACATCGTTAAGTTTTTCTTCAAATTTCTTTATTTTGGCTTCAAAGTTAAGTTCCAAAACTTGAATTCTATCTAGAACCTTTCCTATCTCCTCTGCTAACAGATTCTTAATGGCAGGCAAGAGAGCAGGTCCTTCTGGACTAGAGCCGGTAGATGGTCGGGGGCGTTTCCCGCCTTGTTTCCCTCGATGACCGCTCGACATTTTCGTAGTTCCCGATATCTTTTTCAACTTCAAATATCCACGTTACGTAATGGGAGAGAGGAGGCGAACCTGCGATACGTGTCACTCTCTGACGAACATGCTCCGCACCTTGCATAATGTGCTGACCCCATGCATCGATAAAGTTTTTTGTGGTGGTGGTACTGGTAGAGATCGATGCATGGTGGTGGTGTTAATAAAAGTATGCACTTCTTTACGAGTGAGTGTCGGTGTATAGAGGCCTCATGCCATGGCATAAGTGATGTTGTACTTGAGAGTGCGAGTGGCTATTATTACTATTGAGTATTGACATTGTCCTGTTATTTAATATTGGGAATAGAGCCTTGACAAGTCTCGTCTTACACAAATTTGGTTATGGCCTGGCCCTAGGCCTATAAGTTAAAATGAACCAGAGCGGGAGCCATAGCAGAGCATCGAGAGTTGGCACTGGTCCATTAAGCCAAATTTATGTCAGACCAAATCACCAATAAGTTTTTTTTCAGGATTTTATTGTTGAAATTCACACATCCATAATATCTATTCCAATTTCCATTCTTTGTTTTTAAATTTGGCAATAAAGTTGGTCTACATACATGTACATGTATATTACCGGTCCTGGTAAGCATGGTACAACGTAAGTCAAGTCGATCTTGACGTTCATATGCCATAATAATCAGTATAATGATTGTGGGCATTAACTGAAAGACAAGACAATTAAGACAAGTCATGATTAACTATTTTTGCCTGGTCTTTTGTTATGTAGATCAAGTTCCAGCCTCCGCACTATTTTTTTTTCCATGGTTGCCTGTTCAAGCAAGCAAAAACATTAGGGACTAGGTTTATAAATGGTGGCCCACGTCACACCCCCAGAAATATATACGCTGTAGAAAACAATAAAAAATGAAATATACATGTATGTAGACAGCTTAAACATAATGTTACATGTATGTAGTTTCAGTTCGTGTATGAATCTTGTTGACATTGCATAAAACTGGTTTTGATTGATGAAAGACAAAAGTGAATATAAAAAAAACAGGTATTAAAATTTCCAATATTTTTGTCATTACCCTTTGTCAAGGAATGAAAAAAAGTTATTGACTATCAAGATAAATTTAAAGCAAAAAGTGCCAAATGGTCCTGTAGCAATATACCCCCAAAGTCCGGAGTTCGATCCCCTACCGCTGCACCTATGCCCGTGAGCAAGGCATTTAATCTACAATGCTCTTTTATCCTGCTTTCAAATAAATGGAAATGCTATATGCATTATTGGTAACTAGGTGTGCACTTGTTTAAAAAAAATATATATACCCCCAAAGTACATCAGAAAGAAGACTAACAGAGAAAGAAATTTAAAAAAAGCAAAAACAATATTGATTATATACAAAAAAATAAGAGGGGGGGAAATAAAAAGAATAACAGAGAAAAAAAAAAGGTAAACGTAAAGGAATTATTGATTCTACAGAAAAAAGAGGGGGCAAAAGAAAAGAAGAAATATTTTGTGATATCCAACTGATGTACATTTATAATTCTTGCAAATTTGAGGATAACTATGCATCATTTAGGCCTGTGATTTAGAATCTAGTCATTACATCTTGTTTTATATTGTTTATTTCTCTTCCTCCTCCACTCTTTCTTCTTCAATATGAATACGATATATGACTTAGTTGTGGACATTGTTGTATGTTCACACTTTCTTCAAAATTACATGTACTTGCAGTCAAATAAGAAAACTTTACATTGTATTAATTGACAGTATTTTCCCACATTTTTCTGCATTATGACCCCCTTTCTTTAATTTTGTAGAACTTACCGGTACATGTATGATGTTTGAGAGAAGATAGAAAAAACACTAATTCTTAGCTAGGAGACCACACCATCGCCATGGCTACTGCCGCTCAGAAATCAGCCAATAAGAAAAAGAAGGCTTTACCTCGAGTAGCGCCAACACTAGACCCAAAAGCAGAGATAGAGAGACCCCCGTCGGTAGCATCACACAACTGTAAGTCAATGTGCCTATTATCTATTCCAAATGTCATTGAAAAAAAAAGATTCACCATTTTCTCATCTTAAATTTCCAAGTGATTTGAAAACATACCATATTACTTATTGTACAGCACAGTTTGATCTACAGGAATTAAAGATCAACTGGTGTATACACAATACATATTTGAACTAGGAGAAGACCTGTTGCTTATTATTTTGAGTTGGCATTTCTAACCAAACTTTTTTCATTGTTTCGTGTACATGTATGTAGGCTATTCTTTGTAATTCAATTACGCCCAACCAAAAAATAATGTGAATACAAAAAGATATATACAGTGTATGAATATCTTTGAAATCATAATTTCAGGGTTTATAAAAGTATCTTGATTATTAATGCAGGGCTCCCAAATATTACAGGTGTATTTTTATCTACCTTATTCTTTTATTTTGTAGCATGGTTAGCAGAAAACATTGACGGTGGTGAAGAGGTTGACAGAGTATCAACTCCAGTACAACATCTAACACCTGTATCAGGAAGCCTTACATCAGTCAGAGAATTTGAAAATGATGGCCGGACAAATGTGAGTGTATTTCTCTATTGTCATTTTGTAGAAATAAAAAAAAAGGTGATATAGCTCTTATTTGAATGTGTATTTGCCACGATCAGTCGTTTATTTAATAGCTAAACATGCAAAGTTGCTAATGCCTGGTACTGACATGTATGACTAATTCTTTTGCCTATCATGGTTTTGAGATGAGGATGGTTTATTGAATATTTAGGATCCACATCACTCTCTTTTAAACATAATATAAATCTTTTTGCTTATATGGTATTTTTGTACAATTGTCATTAAACAGTCCAAACACCCTCAGCTATGCACTATGCGTGTTAGATCTTTTCCATAAGTACTGAACCTTGGGTGTGTACTTCTCACTAATGCCTTTGATGATGTGCATGTTTGCCTGTAAGTGTTTATTTGATTTACTTTCAAATTTATTTTATTGCTGGCAAAAGGAATAAGAAATTCCAAATAGAAGATAATTGAAAGACACATCGACTGGTGTCCAGGGATATTCAAAAGGATCTTAGTTCATATTACAGATCCTCCCATCATCTGTCAATAGTTTACAAACATAAAATGACTAAAAATACATAGATTTTAATCAGAACACGGTAAAACTTTGATAAAACTATATAACAATTCTTAAATGGATATTTACTGTTTTGGAAGTCAGTATTGATTGAAAATAATGAATTGTAATAATATTTTTATTTGTAGGGCACTGTATCCATCTTAATCTAGATCCCTGGGGCACATTAGAACAGTTTTATTGAAGACTTGTCCTTGTTCAGCAAAGCAAACTGCATGCAGCTTGTTTTCATACAGTGGTTTTTGTTGGTACATTGGTGAAGGAGAGACCCGATTTCAATCATTCATTATATTTGTATGTCTGAGAAAGACGACTAAAGTGGCTAAATACGCCTTGTATATGACTGTATATTACCCTCAGTCATAGGCCATTGTTGATAACCTCTTTTTTTTTGCTTGTCGAAAAGTTGTAGTGGTCCCCCCCTAAAATTGTGGCTGGTAACTTTTTTTCCTTTTTTTTTTTCTTTTCAAAGTTTTTACCTGTGTCCATCCCATAATTTTAGGTGGACCCCTCTAAGTTTTTGGCTTCCGCTGCCAATGCCCTCAGTGGATTTTATGTGTATTTTTTGGACTTAAGGAATATCACTTCTTATTTTGAATTGGCTACCCTAATACACGATTATGCAATGTTCAAATAATAAAAAAGGAATGAAATCTTCTTGCACAATATGGCTGTATATTTTTGTTTCTCCTCTCTTTTGTCACAGGAAAATCGTCCAGTTTCACCGAGGGCCACTATCCCAGGAAGTAGGCCAATCTCACCGCGGGCCCCTAGCCCTGGGAACCTGTTGGATAGGCCCACAACTCCAAGCAGTGGAAGATTAAGTCCTCTGGATGGCATTATGGGTAAAAAGAAGTCAAAGGTCATGCCCACAGAGGAGGAACTGCCAAACGCTGATTTGATGCGTCGTACTCCAGAGCCTATGGAAGGTTTGTTAGCAATTAATTTTTTTTTATAGTTTATTTCTTTTTAAGGAAAGGAGTGATTTGTTAACTGAAATTGAAAGATTATATACTGACAACCTTTAAACCACCAAGCAATTAATGGAGATCATAAAAAAAGAGTGACATCATTTCAGAATTTTCAATGATTCAGTGAAGTTACGTATTAACAAGAAAATTGAAGTTATACATGAATATGATTTTGAAACTTAATATCTACTTTTGAAATTTTATCAAAAAACCGCAATAAAATTAGGGTGAAAAAACAGTTCTATCTGACATTACAGCATATGGTCCCCGGCAATTTTTTTTCAGAAGGTCAAGTTAATTTTCAAGTACAGTTGCCCTAATGAATCAATTATATGATTGCGGGCAATAACAGAAAGACCTGACAATTTTTTTCATTTCATTGCAATATTATGAACACTTAATGAACACATAATATTATTTACACTTAAACAGCTTGGAGTGATCAAAGCATGGCTGACCTCAACGATGATACAGGACGTCATCGTCCCAAAACTGCGAAGAATACCCGAACCAGCTCTAGGACACGCACTCCTGGCGAGGGAGGACACTCTGGAAGTGTTCCAAGCATGCACTCTGTCATCAGCGTCAAGGAAGCATCAGAGGACCACAGGATGAACGGTGTCACAGAAGGTCATAGGTCACCGGCTCTTATGCCATCGACGAGTGCAAGGCATGAAGAAGGTGATTGCTTGTTATAATTTGGTGATTTAGCTAGAAGCATTGTGGATTTTAGCCAGATGCAAATGGTTGTGAAAGCAATAGAAATATGCATATAAATTCTAGGGTCTGCATATTGTTATCTTTCGGTTGGAAAGCTGAACGGAAATACACTTAGACAGTAGATATAATTTTCATGTAAGGGGATGTAGTACTTGTATTGCAGAAATAGATAACATAATATCTGTAACAATGAGCCTTCTGTCCCAATGGTTATAGAAATAGAACTGTATACATACCGTATTATCTGTACTGGTGACACAACATTTGCTCCAGCGACAATTGCTGCGGGCTTTATTTCGTCTCAAATATAGGGTTAGGGTTGCATCAGCATTTTATGTTAGCTTAGGATAGGGTATAGTGTTAAATGTAGGGTTGAAGTTGGCCATGCCGTTATTGCAGCAGAGCAATTGTTGCTGGAGCAAATGTCATGGAACCATCTGTACTTGATTTCAAAATAAATTTGAAAAATACTTTTTAAAAATATAGCTATATCTCTACTTGTTTTTAAATTTGCCCTTCCTTTCCTCTTCGCAGACAATCGTAGCCTTGTGTCCACGACATCTCGTTCCCGTATGAACCCTCCTCAGATGGAACACGAGCAGCAAGCTTACGTCCCATTTATCTACGCAAGGGACTGCATTGCGAGGGTGATGGAAGATATGAAGAAGATGAAGGGCAATCACATCCGCATAGTTCATGAAATTCAGGACAACTACAGACAGATTGAAGATCAAACACAGGTATGTTGAATTCAAATTCAGTTTCATTTATGTCCATAATGAATAAGTCGGCAGCATAATCTTGCTAAACAGTCCCCCAAAGCAATCAAATCAATTAATAAACATACTTGTGCATAGAATAAGTAATGGGCAAAGAAGGTACTGAGCATTTACAAAATTACTGCATGTATATCATAAGCAATTGATGTAGTGTATACAGATTCACTTTCTATTGTTCAAAGTGTAGATGGACCGACTGAATAGTTAGTGACAACTTCTTGAATACTTCAAGGTGACACTTTGGCACTGTATCTATATGTAATTGTATCCTACATCTGAGATATTCATTGGATTTTGTAAGAACAAAAGGAAAGGACATCAAACCTATGTTGGGATTCGAAAACATGACCCTCTGTTTATAAGGCGAGAGTCAGAACTGCTAAACCATGATGCTTCCACATGCTCTTCCCATGTTGCAGTTGAACATTTGTTTTAATCCTGATTCATTCTTTCATGTCCTGTCAACCCTATTAAAGCTAAATGTTTGTATCTGTCGGAGTACATATTGGGAGTGTATGGCGTAGCCTCATTACTATTTAAGTATATTTTTATCATACTTTTTCTATTAGGATCAATTCAATGTGTTTGTCATCAATCTGAGATCTCAGTACAAAGAAAAGGTCGTGACCTTCAGACAGGTGATCGAAGTGCATCGGAAGGAACTAGACAGTCACAAATCATACTGGGAACAAACTCTGACGGTAAGATGGGGTTGCTTCATTAAAAGGGGTACTACGGGCTGAAATTGATAATTTCTAAGTAAATAGAGTAACTTTCACCAAGTAAAACGCTGAAAATTCCATCAAAACCTGATAGAAAATGATGAAGTTACTGAACTGTGAATTTTAGCAATATTTGTGAAAATAGATGTCATCGTCGAATATGTATTAGGTGGGCTGATGATGTTAAATCTTCTCTTTCAAATTTTGAATAAATATAATTTCACATAATAATAATAATCACATTGTAACAATGTTTAGATATATACAACATATAGACAAATTTAAATCTTATTGTAAATATTTTTTTAAAGTCTTTCACATAGTATACATTTGTTAACAATAAAGGGAAGTAATAACAGCCTAAAAGATTTGTTTCTCCAGATATCTTGACAAACGATACAAACTATTTTCTATGAAGATGGTGAATACTAAATTTGGTAAATGAGCATGAAGATGGTAATGATATTTATAGTATCCTTTTTTATTTGTTTTTAGAGTTTGAGTCAACGAAACAGAGAATTAATGAAAGAGAAGAAGAGATTGCTTATAATCAACAAGGTTGAGATCGAAAGGCTGGAAAAAGAAAAGGTAAGATTACTATGAAAATGGTGTTATATAAAATTGTAATTAGGAATTTGTAGTTCAAAATGTACAATAAGAATACCAGCAAAGTACCTTCAAAGAATAATAACATGATAGTGCATTTCAAAGAAGGGACAATTATATCATGTACAATACGACATAAAAGAGTATGTTAAGAATTATGATGAGGACTACAACAAATTACAATACAGAATTGCAATTCAAAGAATGACACCAAGCATTACAATGAGGAATGTGCATTACAATCCAAAGAATGTACAGTAAGAATAACTAAATGTATGTTAAGAATGCACAATTTTGTAAAGAAAATTGCACTGAAAATTTCACAAAACAAACTATGTACAAATAAAAACAGATACAATATGAAGAACAAGAACATGCAGAATGAAGAATGCACAATTAGAAACTGAATATGGAGAAATATTCCATTTTCAGGCAATCAGTAGCTTGCAGTTATAAAGTTTCAAGGACCATTTTATATTCTACAATAGATGACCGACTTTGACATTGTGACCTTGTGAATAAATAAAAAAAAATATCTTTACATTCGTTCAAAATTTGGCTAATGTGTTATTCACCAGATGCTACTGTCGTGATGAGAAAGGTTCTTCCAAAATAGCTAAGAATTTGGAATTTCAGAGTCATTTTTTCCCCCCAGATTTGTGAAAATTAAAGTTTCTTTCTAATGTTTATTTTGCAGGAAGAATTAAGAAGTTCCTTGACTCATCAAACAGATAAAGAACACCAACAGGTCACTGCCACCAAGAAGGAATTAGAGGAATCAAATGAAGAAAAGAAGGCAAGATATCTCACTAATTTATTTATTTGTTTTATTTTTGTGAGTTACGGGCGACTTTACAACCACTGTTGATCCTTTCTTGTGTGGAAAGACTCACATGAGATTTTCATTGATGTTGATTCCGTTCCAAAGAAAGGGTCACCAGTCTTTCGTAAAGTTGCTTGTAACTTACAGTTTTATGAAATACTGCTTGTAAGTTAAGAGCAACTTTAAGAATGACTGGTGATCCTTTCTAGTGGTAAGTGGTATACACCAAACTGTTCATTGGTGTTGGGTTAGCGTGTGAGAAAGGATCACCGGTCTTTCTTAAAGTTACCGTTAACTTACAAACAGCTTTATGAAACAACCCCAGGTGGGTGTTTCATAAAGCTGTTCGTAAGTTAAGAGCGACTTTAAGAACGACTGGTGATCCTTTCTTATGGCAAATGGTATATTCATTAGCGATGGTTTTGCGCGTAAGAAAGGATCACCAGTTGTTCTTAAAGTCGCTCTTAACTTACAAACAGCTTTATGAAACAACCCCAGGAGTGTTTTGTGAAGGAGAGCTTTTTATTAACAAAGTGTGATTTTCACTGATTATTGTTTTAAGCTAATGCTAATCCTTGCATCTGATTGGATAGAGCAAATTGGCCAGTGATTTTTCTCTGACGAATTGCTTCATGAAACTCTCTGATGTTGTCTGGCAAGCTCTTACATCTGACAACTCTCCTTGATAAGCACAGGAGTCTGACTGCTATGGTCAATGTCCGATTTTCCAGATAAATTATCCGACAAGTCTTTTCATGAAACACTCCCCTGAGCACTGTTGCAGAGAGACTTTTCAATCAGGAGCAAATTGGCTTTCAAGATATCAACGTTTTGTTGTATTTCATCAAGGAAGAGAACACATATCATTAGATCATGAATTCGTGCTAACTTTACAGTCAATAATGTAGAGTAAATATTTGTATACAGATATATTGTGCAAAAATAGATATTCAATTTAATTGGTTGCTAAAAATATTACCCCCCCCCCTCAATAAAAAAATTACACTGCAGAATGCTGTGCCATTCCTGAATAACACTTATGCTAATCTTTATACTCTTTGAATTGGCAATCCATGATGCAAGATTTTAATTTCAATGGTCTTGATATCTGATCTAACAGATCATCCAAGATGAGCTTCAGAGTGAGAAGGAGGAGGTGAAGCGACTTCGTGCAGAACTTGAGGCATTGAAGTCCTCCTCGGGAGATACGGTGGTGCCAGTCGTTGCAGGAGTCGAGAGGTCCTCATCAAGGTCCTCAACGAGGGTAGATGTTGCTCCTGTTCCAGTGGTCATGGGTGGAGGCGGTCTCGGGGAAGAGGAGAGGCAGCGACTTCAAGATGAGAAGGCAGAGATGCAAGAGAAATATATTGAATCACAGAAGGTGAGTGGTGAATCAAGTCTCTATATTTTTAATTTTTTTTATAAACACATCTACATTACACATCTATCACAATATATCTCATCTCGAGGGATTTTCATTTATGCGATGTACAGGTTTGATAAAAGAGCAGTGCTCAGGGATACCTTGCTTGGGACGACTCAAAGGCTGGGAATTGAACCCTGATTTTGAATACAAATCTTGCTGACTGTATTCCTCAGATGTTGCTTTTCTGTGTGCTTGTAATAGGTGGTTGGTATTGCCAGGGTCATAACCAACATTAAGTTGACCAGAATTAAAATTTGAGCTTTACAATAAAATATTCAAAAGCAGATCAGAAGCTTTGAATGATATTTATTCCAAATTGATCATAATAAAATCCATACAACTTCTTGTTTTCATACATAAGCATGCAAGCCTATTCCTTGCCCTTGTTTCTCACATTAGTGGCAACACGTATAAGTCATCAAACGTTAGACAAGGTATAGTCTGTCATGAAACTCCAGTGTTGATAGTACTGCAGTCATACCTGTCTATAGAAAGTACTTGAGGAAAACGCCTTTGTGGTCTTTATTGACAGATTTACTGTATTATGTATCTGATCCCCACCCTCCATGTTGTGCTAAATTGCATCACCATCTGTATTTTTCAGTGCACATGTATGGATTAATTTTTTTTTAATCTATTAAATTCATCTTAATTGCAACTGTGTTTAAATGAATTCATCATGTGAATAAAGAAAATTGATAAATTCTTTCTTATTTAGTTTGGCTATATGAAATTTAGTCTTTACTTCTTGGGGAGGAGTCCAATGGTAAAGGCCTTGATGCTGGTGGTTTACTTTTTTTTGGGGGAAAGAGTTTGCATTTATTAAACATACTCTCGATGCTTGCATACTCTCTTATAATTTACAGGAATATGTAATACTGCAAAACAAGTATGCCTCGCTGGAAGCCCAGTTTCAGATGGTTGCCAAGGTAGCATCGGATGGTAACAAGATGGATGATCAGATAGAGAGTCTGAAGAACGATCAAGAAACGATGAGACAGGAGGAGGAGGAGTTGACGGAAGAGATTAGCAAATGGGAGGAGGATTTCAAAGAGAAGAATGGCAGGGAGCCGACAGAGGAGGAGACGTAAGTGGGATTTACATTACGTTAAGTGCTTCTCTGTACGGTAGTTATTCTAGTGTTTATAAATGATCATAATACAATAATGATGGTAACGATATGATGGCAATGACGATGTCAATGATACGATCAATTCTAAATTCAAGTCTTAACTTTAGTCTATTGAAAACGATGTATAAAAAGTGACAAGCAGTTGGAAATATCACATGTATCTCCGTTACAGATCCTGATTCCTTGAATATTTATGTGATGAAAATGATATTTGTAATGTACAACATGCCAAGTGTTATGATGATAGATAATGTTAATAATGTGTTCTCGCTATTTTCTCAGGCCTATGAGTGTGAGAGAGTTACAGACCCAACTAGATGAGGTCCAGAACATGCAGTCTGACCTAGGGTCAAAGGTCACGACCCTGACCGCTATCAAGGAAGGTAACATCCCTGAGCCAGAACCTGTCAGTGCCCCAGAACCGATCATCAAAACTGTAGAGGTAAGCCATCTTGGCACAGTAGGGAACTTTTGAGAATACACTGAAAGGCGAGCTGAATAAGAAATGTAGAAGAACACGCTGGCGCAGAATTTAACTACAGGTCTTCTATTTTTCCCTAATTGTCCCTCTGTCATGATAATGGATTTCTGATGATAATCCAGTCAATTCTTTATATTTGAAGATAAATTTCTGATGACTTTGTGATTTTTTTTCAGGAAAATGAGTGAATTCCTATCCATTCAGTATTTCCCAAAGTCTCTAAAAACACTTTTTTGAATTATAAAAAGCATGAAGATGTTTGCCTTTTATAATTGTAAAGAGTGAGACATTATTTTTTTAGTTCAACTGGAAACAGATTTTGCATTGGATTTGCACATGAAGTCTTATTTTGCTGCAACTTTTGGTCTGACATGCAATAACAGAATGTTGCATAACTTCGTTTTTGCTTTCCAGAACATCGCTATTTGGTCTCAAAAGTTGCACAATACATAAGTTACGTCATACTTAAGTCATCCTTAACTTTTTTGTGAAACATCCCCTGTTTCATAATTATTTTATCTTAACAGGATAATATGCCGCAGTAATTAAAATCAAACAAGCTATTCAACTTCCCAAACATTACTTAATGCTCAAACTAATATTCTTGACAGGTGACAGTGCCCGATCCAACAACAGTAGCAGCCCTTGCTGTAGCGCAAAAGAGAATAGCAGAGCTTGAGGCTCAGGTAACGGGACTGGAGAAAGAGATCAAGAAGGCAAAGAAGGAGAAAACGAGCGTGACAAGATCTAAGAAGGATGACAAGGAAGAGAGAAATCTGAGATTAGTTCTTCAAGCAGTTCTTAAACAGGTTAGCAAGCGACCAATATAATTTTCATTCTTTTTTGTACATTTTATCTTGTTTTTCTTCATTTATCTTCATTTTTGTCTCACCTGCATAGCAGAGTGAGACTATAGGCGCCTCTTTTCCGGCAGCGGCGTCAACATCAAATCTTAACCTGAGGTTAAGTTTTTGAAATGATACATAACTTAGAAAGTATATGAGCCTAGTTCATGAAACTTTTCCATAAGATTAATCAAGTATTAATGAAGATCCTATTAGAGTTTCATGTCACATGACTAAGGTCAAAGGTCATTTAGGGCCAATGAACTGAGACCATGTTGGGGGAATCAACATCAAAATCTTAACCTGAGGTTAAGTTTTTGAAATGTCATCATAACTTAGAAAATATATGGACCTAGTTCATTAAACTTGGACATAAGGTTAATCAAGTATCACCAAACATCCTGCATGAGTTTCACGTCACATGACCAAGGTCAAAGGTCATTTAGGGTCAATGAACTTTGGTCGATTTGGGGGTATCTGTTGAATTACAATCAAAACTTTAAAAATTTTTGGATCTGATTCATGAAACTTGGACATAATAGTAATCAAGTATCACTGAATATCCTGTGCAAGTTTAAGGTCACATGATCAAGGTCAAAGGTCATTTAGGGTCAATGAACTTTGGCCGAATTGGGGGTATTTGTTGAATTACCATCATAACTTTGAAAGAATGTTGGTCTAGTTTATAAAACTTGGACATAAGAGTAGTCAAGTATCACTGAACATCCTGTGCACATCTTAGGTCACATGACCAGGGTCAAAGGTCAATGAACTTTGGCCATAATGGGGGTATCTGTTGAATTACCATCATAACTTTGCAAGTTTATTGATCTGACTTTGGAACTTGAACATAAGAGTAATCAAGTATCACTGAATATCCTGTGCAAGTTTCAGGTCACATGATCAAGGTCAAAGGTCATGTGAGATCAATGAACTTTGGTCGCATTGGGGGTATTTGTTGAATTACCATCCTATCTCTGTAAGTGTATTGGTCTAATTCATAAAACATGGAAATAAGAGTAACCAAGTATCACTGAACATCTTGTGTGAGTTATAGTAGTTTTCAAAGTCAGCACTGCTGCTATGTTGAATTGGTGATGCAGGTGAGACGGCCAGAGGCATTCCACTTGTATGATTACTCAAGCCATGAGAGCATTCCACCGTTTCATATGAAGCAGAAACCCAAAGGAATTGTTTGAAAGAGGTCGATCCCGCATAGACAGGATTGGATGTACATGTACTGCTGTGATGATTTTGTTTTTAATGAGCAAATATCATATTGTAAGTTTTACATTGATAGCATTTCTGCAGGCCTATACCATGAGCTTGATTGTTAATAGAATCATTTGTCTTCCTTTGAAACTGTGTAGGTACATGAAATAAATGATGAAGAAATCACGCCAAAGGAAAGAGTAGCAACGAGACTGGAAGAAGCTGAGCTTGCCAAACCTGGCTTGCTAGAACAGAAAGATAAAGCCAAAGAAGATCCAGATGGGTAAGTATACTTCATTTTTGTTTAAGGTTTAAAACAAAATCATGTAGAGTAATGCTTGTATGTTGTGGCCAAGAATGCTGTCTAGGTAATTTTGAAAAAAATATATACATCTGTTTATAAATCATGTCAAATATTTTTCATTTGTATATCAGTGAGTTACTTTGTAAATGATTATTTTGTTGCATTGTAATTTTTGTTGTTGTGATAGATGTAAGATATAAAAACCACTTGAACGTGTACTTAAACAGTGAATTAAAAAGTAGAATTGCTGATTTCATGTACCCGAATCCTTAGCATACAGTTGGCACAAATGCGATTGTTTTGACAGTTTTGAATTCACCTGAGTATGGCACTTTCTCTGTATGTTGGGATCCTTGGTGTTGGTATGTAAAGGTTAACACCTTGGACTGAGGGGTGGTATGGTCACTTCCATTGAAGAGTGGACAGCATCTGCCAGAATCATCTTGAAAAAAAGCACCCTTCATGAGGAATCGGGGTCAGGCCTCTAGGACGGCCTAAATGTAGAATTTGTGCAGAAATCCTCGATTTGCACAGAGATATCATTAATTATTTGGACATACCCATTTTCAATAGATTAAAGAGAAGGTTCAGATTAAGAAAAATAATTTTGTTTTGTAATGGATTTGAATTTGATGCATTCATTTCTTTTTCTTTATCACGTTCATTGCTTGTCTTGTTTAGAAGCGACTCTCTCACTGCAGCCAGTCAGCAGGTTCTTTCCAACGAGATGGATATCCTAGCTCTTGGTATGATACAGACTGGAGCGATACCTGATGAGCTTGGTGGGATGATAACACCACAAGTTATCGTTGCTGGTAAGATTCTTAACATAAAATTATACAACTCAAAGACTATTTACTTTAGAATATAGGAGGTTAACACCAGAAAGGGAAAATGGCCATTAGTATTTTTCATCACATTGCCAATTCTAGTGATCATTTTCTTGAAAAAAATGATAGCTTTCCCTTTGGAAATCTATATTAATAATAATGATATAAACAGCATAATTCCCCAGGGTAGCCACTTCAGTTCTGAAAACTGTTCTCCCAGTGGGCCCTGCTATTATTATGGGACATAAAGAAATCAGTAGTCAACAGGTTGAAATGATATTCGGTTTGCCATAAACATTGTAATAGCATGGAATCTCTTAATGTAAAGTTAAGGAGCTATCCCAAAATGTGATCCTTCTGGTGAAACCACTCTGATGAAGTCTTAACCTGTACATAACACAAAATTGATAAAAAGAACAATTTGACTCTATAAAAAATAATTTTCAGGAGGTGGAGGAGAAGGAGGTGTCTCCAGTGAAGAGATGGAGGAGCTGAAAGCCCGCATCACGGAGCTCGAGGAGGAGAATGAGTCCCTCACAGACTCCAACAAGGAGCTGGAGGACGCCAAGGAGGATATGGAGGAGAAGATAGAGGATCTGGAGGCTAAGATTAAGGAGCTTGAAGAATCAGGAGGAGCTGCTGGAAGTGGAGCCGCTGCAGCTTTAGCCATGGCTAATCTTGACCTGGATGATGATGATATGGAAGTAAGTAAAATCATTTCTTCCTTATACTTTGAAACATGAGTCCTGTCTTGCAAAAACTTGTGATTGATACGATCCACCATCCAAGAAAAAAATGATCTAAAGACAGGTGCTTGTCAAAGACAGTTCTTGTAATTTGACTCAGTGGGAATTATGGCATTTCATCAAAATTTGGTTTCCAACAAGCATTCTGGGGCCCGTTGCAGAAAGAGTTGCGATCAAACGCACCTCAAAAAATCTTGCGCAACTTGATTTTTCAGCAAATGAAGCACCTCTATTCGGGACTTGCGCTTGATATTTTGACTTGCGTTTAAACGTGACTCTTTCTGTAACAGGCCCCCAGATCTGACAACTATAATTGGTTGAAAACCTATCTTTAGTTTTTGATTGGCTGAGTTGCAGTCGTCTCTGACTGTTACTATGTAACTGTCAGACAATGCCGTCCTGTCAGTGCTTCAACCTTCATGAAATTCAGCACGGGTTAAGAAAAGTAGCTGCACGTCTGACTGTTTTTACAGTTTTTTGTATTTATTACCTGGTTTATAGGGAACAGGGAATTTTATAAAAATCAAGAATATAAAAGAATCACCAAATGCAAACTGTTCAGCAAAGTCACTTGCTGTTGTTAACTTCTACAAATTATGGAGAATCATTATGCACCTTTGATGAGCAATAGTGTAGCTGCTACTAGTCCACCCATCTGGCATCTCTTTCTCATTGACATTTTTACAATTGGCATTTCAATCATATCTCTCTTTTCCTTCTCTCCACCTTCTGCTCTCTCTATCTTTCCTTCCCTTTCCTTCATCTTTTCTCTCCTCTCCTGTCCTCCATCCCTCCGCCTCTCATAACCACAGGGTATGAGTGGTCAGGTGACTGCCCTTCAAGTGAAGATGGACAGCCTGGAGAAGGAGCTCCAGAAGGAGAAAGAAGCCCATTCAAAGACCAAGGAGGAGGTAGAGTCCCTCGAGGAGGAGATCGAGAGACTCAAGGCGGAGAAGGCCGATGACTCCGCCGGTGGGGATGCGAAGGTGGAAGCGGCTAAAGCAGCATTGGTCGCAGAGATGGCCCTGCAGACCAAGGTAGGATGAATCAACCTGTAGCTACCCCAGAGCCCTGGAAAGTGAAAAAGAGCCCCTTAAATCCTATAGGGTCCATTGTTTACTGTTAAAATGTAGCAAGTTTGGGCTCATGAGCTGAAAATGTAGTCTTTAAAAAAGTTATTTTTCCCTGGTCTCAAAGGAAACATAATTATATAACTTGTGGCTTGATTTGATATTTGTTTTTTTGTTGGTTTTCATTTCATATATGCATACCCATCAAGTGTTTCTATTGAATAGAAATATTCCTATTTTGGGAAGAAAGACAATTACAAATTTCACCCTCGTTTTCCTATTTCTGTGAAAAATTTGTATGTGGTATTGAATAGGAAATTTTAGAATGTTTTTATTAAGTTTCTTTAGTAATTTGTTCATCTTACTTGGCTATCAGGGTTGGCAGTTATGTACATGTAGATGTGACTCGGCTGATTTCTGAAGCTGTTTGTTAGTTTCAGGTGACTTTACAAATTTCCAGTATGTGTTCATGCTCGTGCTAAATCAGATCTGTAGTCAATTTGATTTTCTAAATATTTTATATTCATAATTCGTGTTGTTATTTTTAACCCACTGATGTATATGTGTGTGTGTTTGTATATTGGACCTTGTGGCACATTATCAGTATGCTATTTACAGCAATTATTCTATGCAATTTATATGTACCACACTACTACAACAATATTTTTTCAACAGCTCTCATGAAGCACTTCGTGCACGATGTTCATATTCATTCATATTCTGGAAACGTTTAATTCTCTTCTTTCCAGCAAATTTCTGATTATGAGAAGAAAATTGAGGCATTGGAACAGGAAAAGTTGAAGAATGTCCCACCTGACACTGCCAAAGAGATAAACAGTCTGTACGACAGAGTGGTGAGTGCATAGGTCTCTTTTAGGAGACAATATTATGGTTTCTTTTCATCTTAAATACTGGCAATATTTTGCATATTGAATAAATTATTAGAGAGAGAAAAAAGCGTTCAGATAAAATGAAAACATTTCCAATACAGTGTGTTGTGAAATTCCTGAATAAAAGTTGTCTATTCAACTGAAACTACATGTAATCATTACAACATGAAATTTTCAACATGAAAATGATTAGATCTCTGTTAAAAAATGGAATTTGGCAACTGTTTAATGGAATCTTGCAAGTTTATTCTTAATTTTAATACATGTATCATGTTCTTCACTTTTTATGATTTTGTTGGAAATCATTTTGTGATCATGTCCACAACTAGAGGTTGTTCACAAAGTGTTATGTCAGACTAAAAGTCAGTCATAATTGCCATCGGGCACATATAATTCAATTTTTAATCTCATTGATAAAACAAGCTGTACATCACGTCCCATGGGCTTGCCACACCAATGAGGTGATGTATTATCTACCACACGCAACAGTTTAAATGCAAATGTCAGTCAAGACTTAATCTTTGTGACCCCTCCGTGCATTTAAAAGAATGCTCTAATGGATGTTATTGATGTGTTTCTTTACTCCTAAACTCGTAGAGAGAGTTAGAGAGAGAAAGGGATGCTGCTCAGAAGGAGGCCATAGCCAAAACAGCAGAAGCAAATAAGATCAATGTGGACTTTGTCAGTACGCAGAAGTTCTTAGAGAAAGAAAGGGAGGCCAACAAGAAACATCAGGTATGAATGTTATAGATACAGCATATCATGTGGGAAGCTTTGTCTAGATTAGCTAGTTCCGTGTCAGCTTTGATCACGATAATTCTGAAATATTCACAGACCCTATACAGAGACACCACACTCTTTCCAACTTTTGGGGTGTTAAAAGATATTTGAAATCAATTGCAAATTTCTGTTGCAAATTTGAAATTGATATAAGTATTTTGATTACAGCAAATCAATTTAAACTTCTTCTTTCAAAAAAGCACACCAGCAATTAATTGATTGCGAATTTGTAATTAATTTCAGGACCTATGATTGTTTTGGGGTTCAAAATTCTCTTGAAAAGCTACGTTACAATGAAGTTTTTGTTATATGGTGCTTCATGAATTTGTTTAGGCGACCCTAATAAGAGGAATGTTTCCTCCAGCATTCTATAGAATGTTCCTTTGTGTATAAGAATGTTGATTTATGAACTGTACCCCATCTTACAAAGAGTTGTGATTGATCCAATCAGTTACAAGACCATGACATTGATTGATTTCTATAGTTAAGATGATTGGTTTAATCACAACTCTTTGTAAGACGGGTCCCAGCTATCTCATGTAATTCCTCCATAATTGCAAATCCTCAACATGTTTGCACCATTTATAAAGGTTTTCCCTCAGACTATGTTTGCAAAGATGTAGCTTCTATCGGTGATGCTTTGGTGTAATTTTTAAAAACAATTGAGAGCCACAGGATGTTAATGTTCTTCCTTTTCTTCACAATAAAAGGCAACACTGAAGGCCAAGATGGCTGAGAAAGACAAGCATGCCAAGGAGCTAGTAGCGAACACAGAGAAGAAATACAATGAAAGGCTCGAGCAGAATAAGAACCAGATCACTGTCCTGGAGAAGAAGGTCAAAACTCTCTCAGCAGTTGGAGCAGGAGCAGGGGCCAAGGCTGGAGCAGCCAAGGTGAGAAGGTGGTGGGGGAAGCTATGAAGGGAATATAATTCAAGGATAACTAGGTCATGACAGAAGGGCAAGATAAGCTTTGGATGTCTTTGTTAGGATCTTTGAATTGTCTTTCTAGTCTAAGCATAGCTCTTGTTTCTGTTCCCTTGAAATCATTTTAGTGCAAGACAGAGAGACCTGGGCTCCATTGCATAGAGGTTTCCTTGATATTAACTTTGCCATACCATGGCAACAATGCCCAAATGCCAACCAGAATCAAGGATTTCATTGAAGTTACCTTTAAGTGGCAAAGTTACCATAATGGTGTTACTTTATTGCAGCAGGCCCCAAATACATACCTCTTGAACAAACAAACAGGCAACTAAAATCAATGATTTCATCGATATCACCATTGGATGGCAAAGTTACAATAATAGTAATTTTTCTGCAACAATCCCTAGAAAGTATAATCTCTTGAACAAATAAGTTATATATTACATTAAAAGGAATCTTTCAAATATCTTCATAGTCCAGGGGAAAAAATACACTGGGGCTGGGAAAGAGCCTCAGAAACTAGAAAAGGAGCCCTGGAAAATATCCATTCATTGCAATGTCAAAGCCTGTCCAAAGTTGCAGTAAGTTGTGAAAAGTATCTCCTGAAAATATGAAATGAATTTTTTGACTGTCATCGTCTCACCAAAGCTCTCGTTTTCCCTTTTCCCCTGAACCCTTTCAGAGCGATGCAAAGACAGAGAAGAAGATCCAGATGCTGCAGGATCAGAATGCGGCTCTCAAGAAGCAGGTCCAAGAAGAACAAGCCAAGGCTAAACAACTCAAGGATGATGTCAAAGAAGCTAAAGCAGCTGGAGCAGGAGATGTAAGTTATTTCTCATCCTCAAAGCCCATAGAGTACTGAAGTGATGACTTAATTTTTTTTTTTGCATTTCCGTGTTATTTTATATATAAAAAAGTACAACCCACATTTGGTGGGAATCATTCCACGGGGGCCCTAGATGACGTCATGAATACATGATTAGTCACATTTGAATCAATGCATTATTGGTCTTGTTCATAACATTTAGAACCTGGCCAATAATACACTAGTTTAAATGGGGCTTATTATTATGTATTCATCTGGTCACATCTTGAATCCCCATGGACTGATTCCCACAAACTTTGGATTTGGAGGTATTGCATCCTGCTCTATCGTAATATGTTATAAAAGATGCTAAAATGCAAAAAGAAAATTTGATAACGTCACAATTCGGTACTCTACAAACATTGAGTACAGGGGAATGTTTTCATGGTAGAACTAGTCAGTGATTTTCACTGACAAATTTTCTTGTAGCCAATCAGATGCAAAGATTCTGGTAGCTTATAACAGTAGTCAGTTAAGATCTCTGTATTTTGTTTCATGAAACGCTCCCTAGGTCACAGTTCTTTTTTCCTTTGGAGTTATACGTTTGAAACGTGTTAGCATATTTGCCAACTGTCACGATATTTGGTGAATAAGAGAGCAATTTCAAACCCCTGTGTTTCCGATTGTTAAAATTCTATATTCAGTACTATATGTATAAAAAACCCTCTGCAATGTCCATATTCATGTGAGCATAATCGAAATCGGAAACTGCACGCCCTGATAGATTTTCAACTGGAAATGAATTATATATAAGTGATGTCAAGCCCCCCCCCAAAAAAAAACATTGTTTCTCTATCCATATATACATTATTACAGTAAAAGACACAGCTATATTCTCTGGCTGAAAACTTTGTTACCACCTACCCCCCCCCCTCCCCAAATTTACTATAGAGATTATTATGAATTTAATCTACCTGTACCTTTACAGAAAAATGCAACGAAGAAGATTGAGAAACAGATCAAGGATTTGGAGAAGAAACTTGAAATGGAGACGAAGAAACATGAGAGGGAAGCTAAGAAGGCAACAGAATTTGAAGCAGAACTCAAGACAACTACAAAGGTATGCAAATGTGTGTAGAGGCGCTTGAACGTTTTGGTCAAACAAAGATTTGGGAGGGCAGGCTATTTATCGTTTCCAATGGTTTGACTCCCCAAACCTTGAAGGTTTGCATGGTGGCATGTACAACTGCTGATGTGGTTTACGGTACACCATGTGGAGTGTTATAGAAACGGTGGATAGAAGAAGTCTCTTGAAGACGGACAGTCAACCTGTCCGAAACGTCGGGTCTCTCTACTACTCATCATCTCTACTCGCCGACTCAAGCCAGCATCTCCTCATCAGCTCTATTACTCAAGCTGTTCTCACTCAACATTCCTTCTGGTTTACAGTCCTTTTCAGGACTACTTTCAAGAAAGAACTCTACTCTCAAATCTCCACTTTCTCGCCCATCCATTTCTTCCCCTCTTCTATGACACTCCACATGGTGTACCGTAAACCACATCAGCAATCCCCAAACCTTGTTCTGCTCACAATTATCTGGCACCACTCATACAGTATGATTCATTGTTCCAGGGTTCCCACAGTCATGGAAAATCCTGGAAAAATTGTGGTCATGGAAAGTCAGGGAAAAGTCATGGAATTTGGAAAATTAGTAAAAAGTCATGGAATTGTATTTACCTCTTGGCTATGGCAGCTTTCCAGTTAATCATGTCTCGCAACTCTCATACTTTGAATCATACTCTTCTATTGAAATTGGTGTTCATGATTTCCAGTTTTGTGACATCCCAAATTCTACACAACTCCAGTGACGTCATGGGAAGTCATGGAAAGCTGCAATTTAGTCATGGAATTCTGTTTTCAAATTGCTGTGAGAGCCCTGTGTTCTGTTTTCTGAACTTGGGTTGAATTAAACTCTGGTCTAAACTTATAGTTGAAGTATGGAAAGCCAATTTTGACACAAATCTCCAACAGTTGAGGTTCTATTTTTCAACAAATATGGTGCTTAAATTTTGTAATTTTCTGGGAATCATGACTAAATAAAAAGTTTCATTCACTATTAAAGTATATGAATAAAACATAGTAAGCGTGATAAACATGCAATATTAACAAACTTTGAATGGCTTCTGACCGTATTAGCCAAAAGGTAGAGATCATGACCTTAACGAGACTGGACTTCAGAATAGGGGCTATTATATATAACTAACTGACTCTTTATATTTCCTTTCAAAACAGGTAACTCAGTTTGGCTTTTAATTTGCATTTTTTGCTGAATTATAGGCACACATCAGAATGCCCACTTTTGGCTCTCAAGATTTTTTTGTAGCAAAAAATGGATAGAGGTGATGGTATAAAAGATACAGAGCTTTCTGTTTCAAAGATGAAAATGGAGATGATATGATTTTAAATGGAATAAATATTTACACGTTGCAATGCCCAGTTTTGTTTTTAAGGAATCTAAGAAGATTTAGTGGTAAAAATAATGATGGTGTCACACAAAGATAAGAGCTTACTTATTTAAAGATTGAAATATGGAAAAAACATGATTCTAAATAATTAATAATTGAAACAAATGGCCAAATCTTTGTCAGTTTGCACATTGATATATCAAGTACATTTATTTACTCAATATAAGGAAGGTACGTATAATTTTTTGAAGTTCATGAAAGATAGGAGAAGCACTAAACATCTCAACGAGCTCAGTCTCTCAAATTTAATTTTTTTCACTCTTACAGGATAGAGACTCGTTGAAGGATGAGGTTGCCAAACTAACGGCTCAGATAGCATCTTTGGGCGTGGCTGCGGAGGAGGCGTTAGAACTCAAAGAGAAATGTACCACTCTGGAGAAGGAGAATAAGGAGCTACAGAAGGAGCTGAAGGCTGCCAATGAAAACTACAATAGCGAGAGGGTTAGTGTTTGAATATGGATACTTAACCTGAAAAATAATGTACAGATATGAGCACCATGTAATGTAGGTGAAGTTGACATCCTCAGACAGTATGACAGTTACTGTCAGTGACCACAGTATTGAATGGTGAAAACAGCGAGTGAGTGCTGAAAATTGTCAATGATAATGTTATAGCCATTTGTAAACATTGCTTTTTTTTGTCATTACAAATCAAAAAGGATGTTAACCCTTATATTCATATATTTTATATATCATATATGGTGATAATAGTGCTGAGCCCTATGGAAGACCAGTGTTTTTTTTTCTTTGAACATGTAATAACTGTTTAATTTGATATATTTTGTATCAATTGTATCTACTCTGGTTAAAGATGTGCAGGAAAAAAGTAAATAAAGTAAATAGATGAATAAATAAATTTGTTCCTGTATAGATTTTCGACTTAAAGTAAAAAAAATGATATATATGCGCTCGCCTGAAAATTACCTTTTTAACACAATGTCCATACTAGGTACTGAGAAAGAAGTACTACAACATGGTCGAAGATATGAAAGGCAAGATCCGTGTGTATTGCAGAGCAAGGCCCCTCAGTGGTTCGGAGAAAGAAAGGGTAAGAATATTCCATTATTATTCATAGTTGTAGAACAAGACGAGGAATTAACAATCACAAATGAGATGCTAATGATGTGCTAGCAATACAGCGTGGTGCATACATGTATGTCCAAGGCCTCTAAGGAAAGAGTTACAAACATGTTATTGAACACATATGGCGTATGTCAGCCATCCTCATAACCAGGCTGCCAAGCTACAAAGCTACTTTTGATGAACAAAGTGGAATCCAATATAGATTTGTTTGAACTGTAGTGATGGTGTAGTGTATATTTAGAATTATTCTTTATGATTGTTCTTCATCATTGTTTCTAAAGATCAGAAAAATTCCAAACTTTCAAGTTAGTGGTAGAGTGCCTGCCTCATGAACACGAGGTCGTGGGTTTATTCTCCATCCAAGTCATACCAAACTCTTATAAACATGGTGTTTTGCTAGATGCTAAGCATTTGTATTGGAGAAGGGTAATAATAAAATTTTATGCTATGCAGGGCCCGCTGATAGTCTAGTTTTTATTACTGAAGTTGCTACTCTGGGTGATTAAATTATTATTATTATAATTATTGTCTCACCAATTATTGCACGCTTTGAGCTGGGTGCTCAAATTTAGTGATCCACAGCGACAGAAGAGCACACATATTTTACCTCAACTCTCTGTTGTAACTTGTTCTTTGTAATGTCTTTTGCAGGGCAATTATTCCATCATAAAAGCTCCCGATGAATACACGATTGATATCACATCATCGAGAGGCAACAAGGAGTTCCAGTTTGATCATATTTTCATGCCAGAGAACACGCAAGCGGATGTCTTTGAGGATACTGATGTGAGTTGAAGGAGGAGTTGAGGAGAGTAATGATTGTGGTGGTGATGATGATGATAGTGATGGTGTTCGGGGTTGTGGTGGTGATGATGATGATGGTGGTGATGGTTTTAGTTGTGGTGATGATGATGGTAGTGGTGGTGTTGATGATGGTAGTGGTGGTGTTGGTGGTCGTGGTGGAGGAGGGGAGATGGATGAAGTTGATGACGATAAAGATGACCATAATAATGGTGATGGTGACAATGGCATAGTGATGGTGATCACAATAAAGGCCATAAGGTGAAATATGATTGTGATGATGTTGTTAATGATGATAGTGATAATGATTGTGGTCGTAGTCATGAAGAAGAATGACGATGATGGGGACGAGATTAACGTTCATGAGATTGATAGTAGAGATGAGACTTATTAAGATGATGATGATTTCAGTGAAGATTGATGACAAGTGGTCCTCATGTTATAAGCACTCTACATAACTATACATGCTGCCCTCGTCCTTTCATTTCCACAGCGCTTGATCCAATCAGCGGTGGATGGCTACAACGTTTGTATCTTTGCCTATGGTCAAACTGGCTCAGGAAAGACCTTTACTATGATCGGAGACAAAGAACAGAAGTTCCCTGGTATAGCTCCAAGAGCCTTCAAGAAAATCTATGAGCTTATTGAAGAGAACAAGTAAGGGGTTTGCCAAGAAATGTAGAATTTAATCAAGTGGATCATCCAAATTTTGTACTTCTAGTATTCTTATTCCTCTGAGCTTTTAAAATATGGGTGTGTCTCGTGAACATTTCAATTGGCAGTTATCAGAGATAGGGATGAAGAGAGAGAGATGCAGAGGGAAGAGGGGGGGGGGGGGTTCTATGACATTTGCTCTGGCTCTGGCAACAATTGCTCTGATGGAAAATCTGCATGTTAAGTCAAACATAAAACTTAACCTCCAAAACTAAATAAAACCTTATCCTTATCTTTTTATTATTCTGAACCAAAAAATCTATTGCACTCTTCACTTTGACCCTATGCCCTCTGAGATATTAAAGGTCAAGTCCATCCCAGAAAAAAGTTGATTTAAATCAATAGAGAAAAATAAAACAGGAAAAGTGCTGAAAATTTCATCAACATTGGATGGAAAATAAGAAAGTTATGACATTTTAAAGTGTTTCTTATTTTCCCCAAAACATTTCTATGCTCAACTCAATGATATGCAAATGAGAGAGTTGATGATGTTACTCACTCACAATTTGTTTTGTTTTTTATTGTTTGAATTGTGCAATATTTCATTTTTTACGGATATGACAGTTATGACCATCTTGTTTGAACCACAAAATGTTAAAACAATCAAATTCCACATGTTAAGGGAGGAATGAAACTTTGCTCACATGACAATGAGGAGAAAATTCAAATATTTCATAAAATAAGATACAAAAGAAATAGTGAGTGGGTGATGTCATCAGTCACCTCATTTGCATACTGACCAGGATGTGCATATAACTGATGAAATTTAGCAAATGTTTAAAATGTCATAACTTTCTTTAAGATTTAAGATTGATGACATTTTCAGTGTTATTCTTGTTTGATTTTTCTCTTTCTATTCAAATCATCTTTTTTGGGGGGTGGACTTATCCTTTAAGACAGGAGCAAATGTCGGAGGAGCGTATGTCGTGTCAGCAGATGGGTAGCTACATTTAGAGGATATGTTTGAGTGAGTGAGAGAGAAAAAAAGCAACAAATGAACCTACAGAGAGAAATACAAAGAAGAAAAGGGAATGAATATACCCCCAGGATATGATTTAAAAAAAAACTTTTTTATCAGCCTTGTGCATTATGAAATGGTATCGCCTTAATATTGTGACCCACATTTCTGTTCTACTTTGTTCTGATGAATGATGATTTTGTCTATTTACAGATCAAAATTTTCATTCCGTGTCTACTCGTATATGCTGGAGTTGTACAACGACAAGTTGATTGATCTCTACAATAAAACAAAAGGAGAAGTGAGTAAACAACTCAACCCATTCAGTGTGGAGAAGTCAAACAATGTCATGAAATCAAACAATGTCATGAAACCAAATACATGTAAATGGCTGATTGATGAGCAGTGAAGTTCATGTAATGGATTTGTAAACATCTATCGTTTAAAATAACTTGACCCAAAATCATTTCCTTTCTCATCACATCACATTACATATTTATCATAACCATTAAAAAAAGTTAATTGGTTTAATAACTTATTTTAGTTAGTAGCTTTTGCTTGATATTCAGTGTTATGGCTATGGTGGGCAGCAGTGGTTAGGCCCAACCAGCAGACACATTTCTAACGACCACAAAATTGTACATATTTTGATATTGGCCTTCAATGTTTTTTATTTACATAATTTTCAATATAAACATTTAGATATTAACTTATTTAAAAGAAATTGCCAATTTCAGATAGTTATTTCATGATGTTCATTTCTCTCAGCTTTAAGACAACTAACTTAGTCCCCCCCCAAAAAAAAATTGCAACCACTACTAAGAAGTCTCTATCTAGAATGATCTAGTATTATTTTTTAGCTAGAGTGTTTGGTATTGCTACATGTACATTTTTTGCTCAACAGATTTGGGTCGAAAATTTCCCTTAGCTGCTAAAAGCCACCATGGTGCATCCATTTTGCTGCAAAGTCCATGTGATATATTTATGTATTAAAATTTATTGTGACTAGGATGTGTTTGTGGAACGTTGGGTAAAAGAATTTCTAAACTGTGGATTGAATTATTAGTTCTTCAATTATCAGTCTTATTTTTCACTTATCTACAGCCTCCCAAGTTGGACATCAAGAAGGACAAGAAAGGTATGGTCTACATCAATGGCTCTGTGATCCAAGAGGCCGGGAACTCCAAGGAGCTCTATGGTCTCTTTGAAGAGGGTTCAGCCAACAGGCACGTGGCTTCTACAAGTGAGTTCTTTCTTTCAATTTTGATACCAGAGATAAAGCAATTGAAGGTATTGTATGAAGGATGCAAAATCCAAAGTAGAATGATGTCTTTGCAGTTGGTTCCACCAACAAGCATGTTGCTTCGATATTTGAGTTCTTATTCTTTCAAATCTACCAGACGTAGCGATTGAAGGACTTGTAAGATGCAAAATCCAAAGTTGAATGATATCTTTGAAGTTGATTCCGCCAACAGGAAACGTTGCTTTGACAAGTGAGTCCTAATTCTTTCAAATTTAACAGAGGTAAAGCGATTGGTTTATGTCTTGTAAGATGCAAAATCCGAAGTAGAAGGGTATCTTTGAAATTTGTCCCGCCAACAGGAAACGGTTCTTTGACAAGTGAGTTCTAATTCTTTCAAATTTACCAGAGAAAAAGCGATTGAAAGTCTTGTAGGATGCAAAAGCCACAGTAGAATGGTATCTTTGAATTTGGTTGAGCCAGCAGTCATGTTGCTTCGACAAGCGAGTTAAAAACCATTCACATTAAGCTTGAATGGGTGGGGATTTCACTGCAGGTATTAAACGCTATTGAAGGTTTGTGTCAGTACTCTGTGGGATGCAAAAGTCATTGTAGTATGCCTAGCAATTAATAAGAGTGGCTTGATTGCTCACGAAAAGTAGTAAAAGTACATACATTGTGTGAGGGCAAGTCAAAATTCAATGACAAGGAATACTAGCATATATCTGTACGGCATTTAGACATATTCTTTGATGTATCGATTGCTATGACAGTGGCTTATGATTATTTTCATTTTTCTATGACAATTGTTATAAGCTACTGAAATCCTTGCAATGACTTTGTCAATGAATATCACCGTCTGATTGCTTCATGAAATGCTTCACCTTCACCTTGGCCAGACTAGATTGATCATGATTTGTGCAAATATTGAATATAAATGTGAAGTACACCTATAATGGACAGATATGTCATCAATCAATAACCAATATTTGCGAGTACATGTACTGGAAAGCGTTTCATGAAAGTTGTCAGCACTGACAAGTTGGCTTTCTCTGACAGTTACCATAGGAACAGTCAGAGGCAAGTGCCTCACAGCCAACCAAAATCAAGGATTACACTGAAATTGTCAGCACCGACAATTTAGGCAGTGCTGACAACTTTCATGAAACACCCCCCTGGTGACACTTTGAAAATGAAGTGTTTTAGCATTAAATAGGATTTGAGCATGCATCCCCTCTAGTACTCCGTTTCTCCACTTACATGTAATGCCACTTCATAATGTTCTGTTGTCGTTTCTGTCTCAGTCTGTGAAAGTCTGAAGCCCACCATGCGCATGACCTACATTTTTTTTTTTTGGGGGGGGGCTATGTATAATGTGAAAGGTAACCAAGCATGTTGGCCCAGTGGTATGAGCACTGCCTCATTTAGAATGGAGAATGGTAATGATAACATAGGAGAACAGTTATGTAGTTGTAAAGAAGCGCTGGCGTGACTACTCTGTGTATTATGTTATCATTATTCAATGCATCTTTTGAAAAAAGAAATAAGGATTCCCAGTTATTTCTTTACATATCCAAATGGTTTGTGCTTTTTCATTTTACAGCATCATAAAATTCAGCTTTTCTTCTTTATTTTGATATCAAATAGTGAATAGTTTATGCATAGATGAGCAAGAAGAGCTTGAAAATTCAATGTCAAAACCAAGTTGAGCAGAAAAATGAATCGAGATTTGTTAAAGATATGTAGAAAAGGGGGGATAGCTCATTAGAATATTTGTTTTCGTTGTGAAGTTTCTGTCACATGCCTAATTATTTGTTGTTTTAAATCTGCAATAAACAATTCAGTATTTGGTCCTAAATGAAAGAAAGGCTTCCAATCTAACTATTAATCTTTAATTTATGATCAAATTCAATGTTTTTATATATATCTCTACAGTCAGATTTCCTTTTTTCAATGCACTCTATATCCAACATTAAACAAATTGTAGGCTAATTGACAAGTAAATGTAACTTTCCTCCTGCCATTTCTTGTCATCGACAGAGATGAATGCTGAAAGTTCCCGTTCTCATCTTGTGATTGGGGTCATTATTGAGAGTACTAATCTCGGGACTGGAGCGGTAGTCAAAGGCAAGCTCACTCTGGTCGATTTAGCTGGAAGTGAGCGTTCAGCAAAGACTGGGGCCACTGCAGAACAATTGAAGGTATGTTGATTATCTCTCTGTATGTGCATCTTAATCATAATGTTTATTTTTTTGTATTTTAGTTTTGGGGGAGTGGGGGGGTTACAAAATATGTATGAGAGATAATTCAAGTCGTTCAGACGTAGCATAACAAAGTTTAATAACACTTTTTCTGGAAAAATACTGGTATCTGAAATTTGCAGATTTATGAAATTTTCCTTTGCTATTCCAATTTATTTTATTTTTTTTGGGTTTTTTTTTTTTTTTTTAAATATTATTGATAATTTGCTGGGATTTGCCATTAAGTTTATCTTATTGATATTGATAACTTGCATAGTTTTTGCCATTTAATTATCTGTGCTTATAGAGAGGGAATACACATGTACTTCTACTACATGACCCCTCTTCGGAACATCAGTGCCTTTTTATTAATGCAGTATGTGTCCTTGATTTTGAAACAGGAAGCTAATTCGATCAACAAATCTCTGAGTGCCTTGGCCGATGTGATCTCAGCGTTGTCAAGCGAGCAGTCCTTCATCCCGTACAGAAACAACAAACTCACTATGCTCATGCAAGACTCCCTCGGTGGGAATGCCAAGACGCTCATGTTTGTCAACATCTCACCCGCAGATTACAACGCAGAGGAAACCGTTATATCTCTCACGTGAGTACTTGTAGATGTTTATTTGAACCATTGATGCATTGGGAAGATAATAAGGGATAGAGCTCTCTGACAAGTTGCTCTAAGCCAATCAAATGCGTACAATAGCTTACAAAAGCAGCTTTTAACTTGCAATTGATGATAAAGCTCAAGAATTGATCAGTGTTCATTTTGTGCTTTGGCAAAAAATCTTTTTGATGCAATCTTTTGAAATAACACAAGAATGGTAGAAGAAAAAAAAATATGAATGGCAATCTTATCAACCTCTAGGAATTAATACATAAATTCTGATAGGAAGATGGCATCATGAAAGAGAATTAATACCATTGCCAATTCCAACAGTGAAATACAAGAAAGTGTGACCTGAAAAATTCATTGAATGAGTTGAAGCAAGTTATGATTATATATAATTCGTGTTTTTATTTTTGATCAGGTATGCATCCCGTGTGAAGCTCATTACCAACGATGCATCAAAGAATGCAGACAACAAAGAAATAGCAAGACTTAAGGATGTAAGTTGTTCTTTTAATTTTAGTTAAGGGAAAGTACCAGGACAGGGTCTTCGGGGAAGTGGGGGGGGGGGAGATTATTTGTCTTGGTAAAATGGTATGGTATGGTTTACAGGAAGTTTAAAGCTACATCCCAGATAGGAAGGACTTTCCAAAGAAATTGATATACTTGATATATAAGGAAGAATGACTTGGGGTTTCATAAAGAGTCAAGTGTGTACATCCTGATGCACGCATGATATTAATAGCATGATGTCACTGATTAATTCACATTAATATGCATCTTCTGAGCATGATATATGAACCATTGCACTGATGCATTTTGTACATTAAAAAATAGAATTTAAGTTCGACTTCTAGTCACACTTAAATCGTTGTGAAACGCCCCCTGGATTTTGAAGTAGAGTAGGTGCAAATAGCAAATTTGAAAATTATCACCTGAGCCCCAAGATAAGCGTTATGTATCTTAATTATATATGTTCAATGGGTGAATCGCATAAATATACTAGGTGCGTTTCTTGTATCCCTTCGTGGATCCACCACTGTCAATCCAAAGAATATATGTGATCTCCTTTGATCAATGAAGGATATGATTTATAGAGCATAGGTACATGTATGTCATCCTTTTTTCTTGTTAAAAAGATACATTTAAGTGTTGTTCTTCAAGTCATCGCTCGGCAAGTAAGAGGGTAATATGACTTAATATTTGAATGCAAAAAACGATACCAAATATTCTATCAGAATTTTTTTTTATAATATCGATTGTGCCATATTGTCCTTTCACTTGCCAAACGACAAAATGTCTTCTTGCATTATTATCATCACAAGGTATCTGTATAGGTCCCTTTTTCATCTTAGTTCAAAGCATGTTTTTCAGACCAGGGCTCCGTAACACAAAGATTAGCGATCAATCGCTAAATGAACTGACCAATCAACATCAATGTTACATGCGCATTTGGTTTGAAATACTGACCAGGGACCAATCAGTGCGGTTGTTTCATATTTGCATTCCATCGCAAACCTTTGTGTTGAGCCCTGAATATGCATATGTGTAATTTACATCTTTGAGGTCGAGTTTTGTACAAGTCAAAAAGATGTCTGTGGTTCCAAAAGATTTTTGCTTGGGGAGAATAACCTGTGTAAACCTCTCTTATTTCATATGCTATGATTTTAGTGGCTATCTGTAATAGTAAGTAAAACAAAGCAAAAGATAAAGATTATATTTTTCCCCTTTCTTTATTTTCAGGTCATTGCCAAACTCAAGAAGGGAGAGACAGTGGATGAAGAAGATATGGAATAGTGCATTAAAAACAACTGAGCAACGTAGAAAGCTGATTCAGAAGAATTTATGGGTGGGTTTGAAACTTCTTTCAAGTGAAGTAATGTCAGTCCAACTGCAAGGGTATCATGAAATGAGAACATCGTGACTTGAGTCTATTAGTTTAGACACACATGTTCTTTGTATGCCGAAGCCTACAAAAGCTGTTTGTGAGTTACGCAACATTTTATCAGGGATTTGGGAAATTCATTCCACTTTATTGAAAAACCGGAGGAAGGGAAGAGTTGCAATACAACAACTGTGGGTGTGTTTCAGAAAGAGTTAAGTAAGAATTCCTGAGGCACTCATGATTTGTTTTGGGTAATCTTATTTATCAGTACGCAGCATGATTTGATCAATGCAACGATGCCTTCTGTGCCGTGTGCAACTGGGAGTTTAATTGTGACTCTAATTCACACTTAAATCTTTGTTACCCATCATAGTTTACACGTGTCCTTCACAGACATGTATGAGTGATTGGCTCAATTACAAAGAAGCTACAGGAAATTAACATCAATTCACACTTAAATCTCTGTGACCCCCAACCGAAACCCTTGGTCACTGTTAGTGTGGAAAGTCATGCATAACTTATGAACATCTTTTCGGAATTGGGAATGTTCAGCTGTTATTACTGTCGCAAACTTTTTTTCAAAAGAAACTGATCAAACTTCACAAGGGCACTGCACAAGTTCCACTCATTCAAAATGAACAATATTTTTAGGCAGGCTAGCTTTAATAATTCTTACGAGGCATGTGAGAATATTTGATTCAATCACAGAGAGGCTATAGCCCCTCACATCAATTGGTTTAAGAATCCAAAGTCACAAACTGGCAAAAGGAAGACCAGTGAAATTCAGATGGGATTAAACAAACTTCCTATTAAATTTACAAGTCTTTCAGGGACATGTTTTAGTGATAAGCTTAATCATAAAGAAGCTCCAGGAAATTAAAATCAAAATTTTAAAAGGAAAAATATTTTAAAGTGGAAAAAATCACCCACAACCCTCCACCCTGGGGATGTCCTGGTAAGCAGGGTATAATCTGAACATGGCATGTCTGTGTATACCTCACTCAGCCACACACAGACAAACACTGTGCTAGATTGTACCATACTTATCGGGAAATCCCCTGGGATCTGTGTGTGGCTGTGTGATTGTTTTGATGATTTTTTTTTATATCTATTGATTTATTTCAATGAACAGATTATGAACAAATTACTTCACATTGCTATTTCTTTTTTATGCAAATAATTTGCGAGTGTAAAAACAACAACTTTATAATCATGTGGAAAATAAGACAAATGTATTCAGTTCAATAAAATTGTGCCTTTAATTTATTGCAATCTCTGTACTTTTAAAAATACCTGTATATAAATCTGATAAAATTCATCTGTGAAATTAATTGCATAAATGTACATATATGTAACACATAAATTATATGTAAATGAAAATCCAAACTGTATATGCATGTGGAGAAAATAAATTGATATTGAAAATATGAATAGATAATTTATACAAAGAAATTGGAAACTGTAAATACATTACATTGAGTAAAATAAAATCACCTGAAATCTTTAATTAAAATCATGCATAGTATTTAAGAAAACTAAAGTTTAATATGAACATCTCACCTAAAATCCATGAAAGGTTGACAGATCTTAATATTGTGAAATACACCATTATTAATGTCACTTCAGAGTTAAAATGTATTATTACAACAATCTCACTAATCAAACAAATTTTCTTTACTAGAAATAATATAAGCATGTTTTTATGTAATAGTTGTAATATAAACAAATATTTATGTCAATGTACTTCTAAAATTGGTAACATTAATCTAGCTGTGCTGGCTTTGGAGCCGTTAATGTTTAGCCATTATCTTTAAGAAATTGTTTTTCTTAAAAGAATGTGAAACAAACAAAACAAAAGCAACCAAATTTCTACTTCTCATTTGATGTAATCATTAGAAGTTAATTATTGCATCTAAAAGTAACTATGGATAAGGAAAAATAAGAATGAATGTATAAAGTTCAAAGTATTATACATATAATTATCCTTATCAACAAGTAGATAATTACATAAAAATGAATAAAATTTGTAATCAAATAAATTAGATAAATCAGAATATACATGTATTCAAAACTGATGTTTTCAAATAAATAAATATAATAAATGTTGAAGATAATAGAAATTAAACAAATATATTTCCTGAATGCAATTATGAAAATTCAATAATTCTACTTGTAAATGTAGACTCTACACGTTTTCAAATTATCTATTGTCATTTCAATGTAAAATATTTAATTTCCGTCCATTGGTTCCAAACGAACTGTAATCTGTTTTTATGCTTAATCACATTCGTCCATGTTTGTCATTCTTCAGTACTTTCAACTTTTTTACCTTGATTGTAAATGTAAAAGACACCTTTATATTGTGACAAATTTGATTTTTTTGTAGCACTATTAACTTGAATAGCAAGAATGATGTCATATAAGTCAATGAAATCTAGTGTGCCTATTTTGTGTGTGTCTTCATCTCACATTTCTTTTTGATAGGATGTTGCCTTTTAGTGTTATGTTTCGTGCTATGAAGAAGACGTCCGAATAAAGATTATTCTTTTCTACTTTACAGTGATTGTCAGTTGTGTTTTGTACCATTGTTTATGATGCTGTTTGATGACTGTGTTTTGTGAAAAATGGCTAGAATGTTATATCATTAAAGGTCAAGTCCACCCCCAAAAATGTTTATTTGAATTTAAAAAAATCAAACTAGCAAAACGCTGAAAATTTCATCAAAATCAGATGTGAAATAAGAAAGATATGACATTTTTAAAGCATGCTTATTTTTCACAAAATAGTGATATGCACAATATAGATACATATGCAAATGAGACAGTCGATTGGGCCAGTTGCATAAAACTTTTTACCGGAGAAAACTGGTAAAAACTGAAAACTAAGGTTAGACTGATTTCTGCCATTGACTTTAACATGGCAAAAACTCCAGTAAAAACAACCTGAGTTTTCTCAGGTAAAAAGTTTTATGCAACGGGCCCCTTCACTCACCATTTATTTATTTTTTATTGTTCGAATTCTACAATATTTCATTTTTTATATATATGGCAATAAGGACCAAATTGACTGAACCATATATTAAATAATGTTAATTTTACATGTTCACAGAGGAAATAATCGTTGTTTCACTTGACAATGAGGAGAAAATTAGAATATTTTGTATTTCAAATACTAAAATACAAAAGAAATAGAGTGGTGACGTCATCAGTCTAATTTTGCATACCGACCAGTTGCGACTGTTTTGTGAAATGAAGCAAAACTTTAAAATGTCATAACTTAATTTACATCCGATTTTGAGGAAAATTTCAGTGTCATGCTTGTTCGATTTTCCTCTTCTTATTCAAATCAACTTCTCATTGAGGTGGACTTGTCTGTTGGTATCATGCCATCTATGTCACCTCAGTAAGATTTCTTCACTGGCAACAGTTGCATGCTCTTCCAGTTACTCCATTGTCCTTGTTTTGGTGAGGATCGTTGGTACTTTCGTTGCCTTCTCTTGAATGTTTACCTCGCAGTCTCCTACTCCTCCTAGGCTTCTTTGGTTTGCGCTCTCTCTTAGGTTTGTGGCGATGCCTTCTCTTCCTGCCCGATGGGTCGCTGTTTCCCCCAAAGCCAGGTGGACTTGGGGATCGCAGAAGACGATTCAAGAAGGTCATGTCATCACCATCATCCTGAGCAAAGGTCCCGAGACCATACAACCTCTCTCGATCCAGAGAACAGCTATCTTGACTTGATGCTGTGTCCCATCCGGAGTTGTAATGGACCTCGTCTTGGCTAGAGTCTTCGGTCTGAAGATAGTTACTCCCTTCAAAGGTTGTGGTTTCTGCAATAGAGGACATAGCTGAGAATGCTGTAGTAGAGAATGGGAAGTTTGGATTGTACTTTGGGCGACTTGACTTGAACTGCTTTTTGGCGGCACTGGGTGACTTCTGGTGTGACTTGGCCGATTTGTTGACAAATCCAGACGCACACTTGTCTGATTTGAGAAAGAGTTCGGTGTTGTCTTGTCTGGGAAACAAAAGATTTCCATGTGACCCACAAGGGTACAGACCTAAATAACTTGTCAGTGGTTTGATATTTGTAGACTTATCAGGATTTGCCTCTTTCTCCGATCTGCAATCCTGCGAATCAGCCAAGTTAAGAATGTCAAGAACCGTTCTCTCATCATATGACTTCTGTCGGTCCATTTTAAAGGAAGGCGGTTTGAGTTTAGCTGGGTTGGTATTTAAAAATTCGTCTTCGGCAATTTCCAAGGCACTCTTACAAGAGTTGTTATTGATATTACTATGTCTGCCTGATGAACTCGTACCTCTCTTCATATTCAAGCCGTATTCTTTCTTCCCCTTCTCTGCCTTTCTTCTCATCTCACATCTCTCTCTCCCCGCCCGACACAAAGCGCTTACTTTGACAAGATTTGAGGACGATTTTGCTGGTCGGCGTCTTTTCTGTTTCTTCGACGTCGATGACGGTTTCTCTTCAACGATGACGAGAGCGCGCTCTTCGTCGTCATCATCATCCTGACTCGTCACGTGCTCGCTTTCTATTGCTTCTGCCTCGCTCTGCGTATTGCAGTCACTACTATCGCCGGTTATCGCGCGTTCCTTAACTCCGATAAGGATGCAATGATTTCCGACCTGTTTTAACATCATGTCATTCTCCCTTGCCCCCTGACGCCGTGAACGCTTTTTAATTCTCCCTCCAACCTCGCTCCCCTTTACCTTACACGTATTTTCCCTTGAAAAACACGTATCACTTTCCCCCTTTTCTCCTCTACTAAATTCCCCAGCACCTTCTCCATCAGATACGTCACAGTTTGGCGCTTTGCGCTTCCTACTGCCTCGTTTAGCAGAAACCAATTTTGCAGCAGTCAAGTCGCTATTGTCACTTCTGTCATCCACACCTACATTTTCAGTTGACTCGTCTAGGTGTTCAGTGATTAACACCTCCTGTGCTGGTGTGTCAAAGTGATTATCGTTTCGCATCTCGTCAGATACAGACTCATCCTCTTCGTTCGAATGATGAAGTGACATTGGGACCTAGAGATATCAAAATAGATACATTAAGATGAAATTGATACAATTATTGCAGAATAACAATGAAAAAGGAATTAAGGACGTAAAAATTTTACCACTTATTCATATCTCATAATCATTTTTTTTCCATAATCATTCATCCTTGAAGATTGAGTAATTTTAGTTTAGACAAAGGAATAACTAGCTGCATGGAAGTAATGTTGATAGAGAATAGTCAGAATTCCCCTCTTCAACGGCACACTCTCGCAATTGGCTATTCAATGTGCAGTCTGTGAGAGTGAACCACCTGCTACATGTATTTATAATGCTTATTTGTACAATGTTGAAGCTTAATTGAAACCTAAATTCGGTATCTATTAGACACTAACGAGTCAAAAATAAATTTTTAGTAGTAATACATGTTTGATTGGATAATTTTCCTCCTAAAAGTAATGGACGTTATGTTGCCTTTTTATACACTCCTTCCATCGAAGGAAACGTATTATCTGATTTTTCTTTCTTTTTTTCCGTAAAATAAACAAGGAGTTGTCTTGACTCATCCTTTTTAATGAACATTCCGGTTTACCGCTCTTATTTCGTCAAATAAACCGTTCATTCCTTCGCGATGAGAAGAACGGATACAATACATTTTTCAACCACTTCAATTTGAAACCAAAATTGCGTCTTCTGCTACATGAAAAAAATATTGGTAAAACAAATAAAAAAAACGGGAATAAACTACATGCAAATTTATTTTTTTTTAAAGAAATAATACTGCAGGCCCAAGATTTTTTGCGAGTTAGCGAGCAAATATCCCGAGCAAAGTTTAAATTAATTGAAAGAAATGATGAAATAGCTGACAAAATAATATATGAAAAGGGAAAGAAATTGTTTTATTTTACAACAAGATTATCAGTAGCTTACAGATGGGGGCTTGGGCGCACTTAAAAATTTTCACGACCAAGAAAAAAAAAGAGAAAAGGAAAAAAAGAAGGGTGATATATGATATCATTTCTATCATAAAATTGGATTATTGTAATAATGATGTAGAAATTTTTGCTAGAATCATATTAATATCAAAATTTTTTAATGTTTTGAGTTTGTGAAACAATGGGTCAGTATGAGCCAAGCAGTAATGTTAGCCTATACACATACGGATAGCTCTTTTTTGTAGTTTAAATATAGAGTTTGTTTTAGAAGAGCCACAGTTTGCCTAAACGAAATTGCAGTATGATATATATGGAAGGACTAACGAATTATATAATAAAAATAAAGTTTATGAAGAAGAAGGAATTTTAACTTTGAAATGATTCCAATACTTTAAAACGCACATTGCAACATATTGTATGTGTTGGTTCCAACTTTCATCCATAATTACACCCAAAACTATTTTTCTGTTCTAAAGTTATACCGTCAATGATAATGTACATCGATGTATTGATAAAATGGGGTTGATGTCGGAAATACATAAAATGGGTCTTTTTTGTATTTAAGGAAAGTTTGTCGGCCTTTAACCAGTCAGATGCCTTTTAAATTTCTCGATCTAGTACGTTGTACGGTTGTTTAATGAATATAATGCTGAAGTGCCAATTAAAGCAGCCCAGCTGAAGCAGGTAATAAAAATAAAAGGGCGCGCTGGGGGAGCAGTGTTCGGAACTAAAGTGGCTACCCTTGGTAAAAATGCCGCTATGCTGCCTAGAAAAACAAGGAGTAGATAGTTATCAATTATCACTGCCGTTATTGAATTGACAGCCCCAAACTAAAGTATCTCGAAACGCCACTGACCAATGGTACGAATAAATGAAATGAAACAAAACGTGAACATACAGTAAGTACCACCCTAACCACTTCTAAAAACACATTGTGCATATATAGAATGACATCTGTGTATTTTTTTTCTTTTGAGGGCTGTATAAAAAATTTATGATATACCGATTGTTTCAGTGTTTTTTTTTTCGAGGAGTGACATATTCATGTAGGCCCTGACACTTCACTGATACACGTTGAATGATACTAGCATTTATGTAATATTCATGTAATTCATATTAAACTCAGCATGCTCAGTACTGAGTAGGACAATGCATTACTCGGTGCATTTCAACGGTGAGGATAATTTGCATGTATACCTGTAAAAGCAATATCATTTTAAACCGCAATTGTAATATGCCTCCCAGATAAGGCTTATTCTGCCTACACAAAGAATAAGAATACAGTTCAATGCAAATATCTAGATGTAAATTGCATGATACTTGTATTGTTTTATTTGATGTTTCTCTGTTCATTCTCAAAATATTCTCCAGGCCTTTTTGTTGCTCTTTTTAATTCAAATTATAATGTCCATGGCAAAATCAAATCTGATTGGATAAAAGACGAGTGCTTATTTTATTATGGTGTTCGATTGTGATCAAAAAGGAAAACCCAGACAACTTGACGGACGTTACCAGCTCTTCCATACAATACAGTTAGCAATAGTATCTTTGCACATGGTGGCTCAGTGGTAGATGAACGGAAGGTCGTGGATTCAATCCCTCGCCGAGTCATACCAAAGAGAATAACTCCCCAAATCAAATTTCTTTTTAAAGTAGAAATAATGTCAACACGACCATTTTGGGAAGCACTTTCACAACCCCCTCCCCCTTTTCATGCAGATTCCGCGATTCCGTCATATTTCGCCATAATTTTATATTGTCTATACTTTTAAATCGCTGTATTTAATTTAGACGAATGATTATGTGCATGTATGTCATGACCGATTTACACCATGTTGTGTTTTCTGATACTATAGTGTTTTTTTTTTATCATATACTAGTGTGAAATATGTAAAATAAAGAAAAATAGAATAAAAATCATCATTTACCGTCGATGGGGAGGGGGGCTGAGATTCTGTATTCAGCTTTCCATCTTTTTGTCAGGTTGGGGGGGCACTGCCTCCCCCTCCCTTTCCAAGTTAGTGTGTCTTACCTTTTGATACATTTGTCTGCTCAGGCCAAATTCGATAGATGGAACTTTATTTTTGTCCTCCATGGTATTCCTTGGTATTTTTCTAATATTTGACGATGGGCCAGCACTTCTCTGATTATCTTCTTTTATGCCTTCATCGTATGTTGATTCCTTTGTAGGCCTGTGAAAAGTGGAAAACGGGGATGATGATATATTTGGAAAGAAGTTCAAAATTTCACGGAATGGACCCAAAAGATGCAAATCCACATTTGGTTCGTTCATATTCCCAATTTCAAAAATGTTTTTATTTTTATCACGATTGAAATATTACATTGTGATATCTTATCATGTATTATTACTTTCATTGTATTTTGTTGTAATTTGTGAACGGAAAATGAATAAAATCTAATCTGATATTTCACCAATACCGATCTGGTCACATTCTCATCAAATAATTACATGTATTATATTTTCAAGATATTTTTTAGATAACAACAACCCTCGAAGAAATGAAACAATCACATTACCATACTGCATATCTTGACTAATTTTCACACAAATGTGATGAATCGATCACTTTTTAATCTATTTCTAAAAACTCTAAAGCTACGTGTATTCTTATAAATATTATTTACTTATACTTCTTTCTTTTTTTTTTTTGGGGGGGGGCAAAATAAATATTCTAAAATATCGTCGATAGTCAATAACGATGCAATATTTTAACAAAGTGACACAGTCTACAGTGTCGCTGCACACTCCTAGTATAAATGCATTGCAATCTCCGAGAGCGCGCCGCACTCTGAAACTTTATTTGACGACACCAATTATCAACAGATCCTATGGGAGTCATTTCTCAGTGAAGGCAGTAAAGAGGTGTCAACGAAACGGCCATGACAAATTGCCTTGGTAGTGGTTAAGAGTAACAAGAACATCCATCACCAATATGTTTTCGACCCTTCATATATATATATCGAGTTTTGTTGCGGGTACGTCGTACATCTACAAGCAGCTCCTCGTTGAGAAAACTTCATATTTTTTTGGAGGAGCACCTCATAAAATGTAAGTAGGCCCATTATAATCAAGAACATTTCGTTTATTGTTATTATTTTTGTTATGTTGAAGTTTCATTTTCCATATACGTCGAGTCGAAGACAAGCTGTTTTATATATTCTATTCACAGGAAAGAGCCCTTTATTTTTTTATGCAACGCTGCTTACAACATGAACTTTACAGCAGTTGTCTAACAGCTAAAATAACCCAAGTGTTTAACATGTTTACAATTTTAAGCAACGTTTACTTAAATATATGACTCTAAAAAATGAAGTGCTAATTCAGCTCTTAAAGAGCGTGTATAGTGACTGCACTTCGGAGTGCTGATTTGTCTAGTTCAAATTTGAACGAGAAAAATCAGCACTCCGAAGTGAAGTCACTATACACGCTCTTTAAGAGCTGAATTAGCACTTCATTTTTTAGAGTGATATGTTTTAAATAAATTAAGCATTTTTTTTAAAACAAATTTTGTAAAGTCCATTATTAGAGTAACCATCGAATAAACAAATAAACCGTTTTAATTTGACTGTGTTCGAAGCTTGAAGTACACAAATCATGATTTAATTATTAAAAGGCATTTTTTCGACTCGCGTATGACCACCCTAAGGAAAATGTGACGGCTCCATTAGTTAGATCACAATGTATTCTGTTCATCTACACGTAGATCGTTACAATATGTGGAAAATGTCTTTTACATTTAACTTAGCTAATTACCACTTGTTTGGTTCAGCGTTCAGAGGGTGATCTTCATTGTTTTCCATGTCGTTTAGTATATCTAGAAATTCGAATCGGAGGCCGTCATATTCTCTCAAAATATGAAGTAATCGATTTTCAACGAGGATCTGTCAAATGAAAAACAAAATAAGCTAATAGTAAAAAAAAATTAGTAAAAAAAAATGTTTGTAAAACGACATCACGATAATACTATCTTTCCATGAGGGCCTCAGTTTGTTCTATATTTTGTCATCTTTTCTTGAACAGAAAGGCTTTGTCATGTTTGTAGGAAAAGGCGGCTACGCCATTCCAACATATCCAATAAAATAGCAAAGAACTTGGTAATTTAAAAATGTGAAGCTACTCGGAACTCTGCCAACCTGCATCATTTCCATCATAATCATAATGTATTTATCACCCTTTGTGAACTGACCTATCTTGTAGTTTACATCCAATAAATGCATGACAGCATGACAGTGGATATGGTATCCTCCAAAAGCACTGACATACTTAAAGCAAAACTAAACATGCAAAACCAGCAACAAAGCAAAACAGAGTAATAATACTCCCACTCTCGTCAGCCCTGAGTTACCCTTCCTGGTGGAGGTCTTCAGGGAACGGAACTACAAGGTACAAGGTACAAGGAGAATGAAATAATGATAATAGAATAATAATTAAAATACCTACGTTCTTGTAAAGTTTCTCCTTGGTCTTTGAAGTGTCGAACTGTACCAATAGCCCAACAACTTGACGGTAAGTTTCGTCTGGTATCGTATTCTTTATATAATCGGGAATGAAAAATAAAACAAAGAGTGGTCCATTCCGGGCCATATAAATGCATAGATAACAATATTATTCGTTGATAACACCATTCTGACTCAAGAGGGGCTACTCATCTGAATATAAACATGCGCGGCAATACATGTACGTAGGTAAAATATTTTTTTTCTATTGGTAAAAAATAAATGTAATTCCAGCCGCTTTTGATGTAAATCTTACAACTGAAACAATTGAGAATAAAACCTCTTAAACATGTGATGCATTGTTCACACAGAGCCGAGTTGGGTGTACGAGTCCCTGCGAGCTTCCGCGAGTTCCAACTCGGGGGAAAAATGGTACATTTTCAGGGAAGTTTTAAAGTTTAACCAGAGCACAGCACGAGTCACGAAGAGTTCTCTTTTCAATCGTCTGTTGTTGATTTGTTAAAAAACGTTCCCTCAATTTTAAGTAGAATATTACACCGTAAACACACCATGCCACGCACATATCGATGCTTTCCCCGTGATTATTTCCCGACTTCGTATATAAGTCTTCCCCCGAGATTCCTCGGCAAAATAAAGATTTTTCTGTCGTAACATATAAAGTTTTAATAAATATGACAAAGCCTCATTCCTTGATAAGGCTAACCTTTGGTCATTAGTTTAAGATGTACACGTACATGTATAACTGTTTCGCTATCAATCGTGTAAATTGTTGGAGTGCTATTTACCTTTAATTTGTTAAAGATATTGAGTATAGGTGCAAGGCTTTCACGATCTACACGAAAATCTAAATGAATAAAATAAAAACAAAAAGGACAAATCATGCTGGATTCCATAGAAGAAAACTAGGAAACAAGAAAGATGGACAGGATAGAGGGAGGGGAACCCACCCCTGACATCATGTAATTTGTAATGTCTGAGCCATGTTGCATAAAAGTTGCCATTATATGGTAACTTTGCCATCCAGTGGTACATGTACATGTAACTACCATGGTAACGATTATCAACAGCCAATCAGAATCAATGATTTCAGGGAAGATACCATTGGATGGCAAAGTTACCCTAATGGTAACTTTTATGCTTGAATTTCGGCCTACTTCATTTGCCAATCGATTACCGACACTCTGCTTTATTAAGAAAGAGAATATTATAGGCTATTTTATTATAAAGAGAGAAGACACTGTTCAATACATGATTGGCAGATTGAACAGAGCGTACCTGTTCTGGGATTACAACAGCACCCTCAACATAATTAATTATTCAATTAAGCGTACGTTTCAGTTTCAGTTCAAGCGTTTTCATTTCTCAGGTCAAATTATTAAAGAATATAATATAAAACATTACAAAATTGTATTTACAAATTGAAGTGAATTGACGATCAAAGTTAGAAATATATACAAATTAGATAGTTTGATATGATGTAGAAAACATGAGACACCAAAAAGACGCAGAGCTTGTAGAAAATTTAGTGCCTCTAAGATTAAATACAAATTCTATTTCCTAAGTCATAATGTTACAATAAGATTGTATGTATAAAATTATTGACCATTATACATTGCCCTAAAAAAAGTAAGAACGTCAATTTAAAATTAAAAAAAGGAGGGAAATAAGTAAGGTAAATCGTGTACAAAATGTCGCAGGTAATTAATCTCTTCATGATATAGCCCAGGGTCCTGAAACACAAAAATTAGCAAATAATCGCTAACCTTTGTGTAACGGGGCCCAGATCTCTTGGGCCGTAACAATTACCCTCGCCTTTAATCTACGCGGAGGCTGCAACAGTGCAACTTATAGTAATTTGTTAAAATTACGAGTCTGATTTTGGCATGCCACCACAAGTGATACGTCTGATGTGGCGAGACTACAAAGAGTGACTATCTTTATGTGATTTTCGCACCCAACATAGTCTCGCTGCATCAGACGCATTGCTCACATTTATATAATGTTCAGCAAAGACAATTAATAGCTCCAGCCTCCGGCAGGGTTATGGGCTAACAATGACCCAGGTTCATTCCTTCTCCCCAATGTTTGACTTACAGGGTGAAAACTGATCACGCAGCACAGAGAGAGTTTCTGCACTCATGAATTCTTTCTCCAGACTCATTGAAGAGGTTGAATGGTTGGCCTGTAGAAGAGTATGTAACTGGGAAGTAAAAAAGAAAAACGACAAAGTCACAGGGAGGGGCCTCGTAATTGGGTTGATTAGATAACATTACCGTACTAGTGATTATTTTCGAGAATATTTATCCCCCAAAATAACAGACACAAAAACACACAATTTTTTTAAACACCATAATATATAACAATGGTTCAAATTTATCCATCTCCATCTCCAACTCCAAGACCATCCAAGCCAGGACATGGCCCTATTTCCTGGCCTCATCTCATTGCCACTCTCACTGGCCTTAGATATTCTGATGCCCTTCTTTTTTTGTTGTTGGTCATTTGTGTTGTAGATCTACAAATAAAACAGTGGCCATGCCCTAAACTATTGAAATTTAAGGTCTGAATAGTTATGTCTAATAAGCCTAGACTAGAGCTTTGAGCCCTCCACCATTACGGGTAGAGACCAAAAAAAAAAGACTCTATCCTAATATCGACTTTGGATAGTGATAAATTTAATAATTTTTTTTCGTGAAAGCTGGAAAACAAATTTCGGAAACTTTTAATCATGCTTTATCATGGAATCATCCAACCAGTATTTACTCACCTTCATACCAATTACTCCTGAAAATACTTATATTTTTTTTCTATTTTGTCTGATCAGAGTAGTCTTGATATTTTAGACTTAATACTAAATTACTTCGCATTTCATCTTCTTTTATTTATTAATATTTAAATGACTTGTTTAACGCAAGTTTGACATCTAGAATGTTAGCTGATGATTGTAAATTCTTAAGAACTACATCGGTTTATAAAAGTAAAGGTGGCACAAATGGCATTTTTAATTATAGACCAATTTTGTTCTATGTCATATTGCTAAATTGGTTGAAAATGAAGTTCCATCCCAATTTTTATTTCATTTACAAACGATCTCATTTATATTGTCCAATATGCCTTCTTGCCAAATCCTTCAACTAATACTTGTTTCCATAGAATTATTGATGATTGGTACGACTCTTTTAATAAAAAAGGGAAAGTTGGTGCATGTTTCCTTGATATTTCTAAATGTTTTGATTGTATCGACCATAACCTACATGTATTTCTCTAAAATGAACGATTGTGGCATTTCTGACACTGAGCTCTTTTTGGTTTAAAAGCTTCCTTTCAGACAAAAACAAGCATTTTTTTTCTCAAGGTGAACAATCTAAAACAAAAAAAGAAATATAGGAACTCTTCAGGCTAGTATTTTTGGTCCCGCCCTTTATCTATTTTTGTATTTATACATGATACACCTGTATTACAGATTGTTTAACGAACTGCACATGTAATATATACGCTGATGATGTGGTATGTGTCTTATAAAGATATTAATGTCATAACATCCAAGCTTCAGGCAGATTTGAATGCTATTAATGAATGGTATTACTATAACAGATTAAGGATTAATGCGAAAAAAGTAATGTTATGATTTTGACCAATAACGTAAGGAATGATAATGATCTTAAATTGAAGGTTCATATAAATAATGAAATCATTGAACAAATACAAAATACATGTATAAGATACCTAGGCATCATGTTAGACTATAAACTATGCTGGGATGCTCATATAAAATATTTAAATAAATCATTAAGTTATTAGATATTTACATTAATGAAAATAAGTAAATTTTTTGAGCACTGAAATTTGGAATAAAATGTATGAATGTACCATATGACCAACATTTGATTATTCTTATTCCGCATGGGGAAACTGCTCTTCACATCACAGGAATGCACTTTTACGATTGCAGAAAAGGGCTGCACGTGTAGTAACAGGCAATTTTGATTGTAATTTAAATGGCAAACCCTTGATAGCAGACGTGATTACTTTTTAACTTGTATGTATATGTATAACGGTTTTCATGGAAAGGCCCAAGTCTTTTAATACTAGACTTGCCAATACGCTGAATGTCATTTTACAAAAGCCCACTCTCGAATGTTTTAAGAGTTGTTTTAGGTTTTGGAATAACCTTCCATTTGATATTTAGAATGCGAATTCTCTCGAAGTTTTTAAGCGTATACATGTACATTTGAATGCCGTTATTTCAAATTTGTCCTTTTATGACATTACATGTATTGTTCTGTAATTGACCGACCCCTTTTTATTACTTCTCAATCTCTCTCCCCTCTCTATTTATCCCCGCTCTTGTCGTTCTTCCTTCTCTTTGCTTTTATCTTGTTTATCCTTCGAGGTCAGACCATTCAATGAACTTTTCATATTGTTGAGCCATTTTAGTCGTTACATGTCATTACCTCTTTTTGATATTGTGCTTTGTGTATATCGTGTGTTTGGGCGTGTGTGGGTGTGTGTGTGTGTTAGGACCACGATGTAAAACAGCCTTTGGCTGATCACATTTTATCTTTATCCTGAATAAATATGTTACAAAAAAACCCACTCCTCACAACCCCTCCCTCTTTCTTTCTGACTCTCTCTCTCCCTCTCCGTCTCACTCAGTTCTTGATAAGCCAATTCGTACTATTATCTAACGTAGATCTGAACTAACTGTATTGGATGTCTTCTACCAGATGGATCTATATCTATTCTATTGTTTATATCTAGGTCTCACGTTAATTCTATTCATTTATGACCCCGCTGCACTGCAGTGCCACTGTAAATAAGGACCCCGCACTGGAATAAGCTTTCGATCGAGGGTTATCCCATTGCCTGTTGTTTTTGATGAATAATGCTACTGTGTAGGTTATGGTGACTTGCCGAATAAAATCAATCATTCAATTAAGCTATATGTAACACTAACACTAACAGTTTTATACGTTGGCAGTAAAAAAAAAGTGAACTGACGCCCTGAGACTGAGTCCTGGGTCTAGACCCAGTCAAATTTGTTAGTCTACTGTCGCCTTTCTTCAATGCCTAAGATAACTATAAATAATAGCTTCCCTGCTATTACTACTACTAGATCTAGTCCAGTGAGTAGTAATACTAGCCTAGGATAACGTTAGACCTAGATAAGGATTGACTTTACGTTACCGGTAGTAAGTTAATAAACGTTACGACTTGATATGTTTTGGTGCCTGAGCAGTTAGTTAGTGAGCGACTGAGCGTTTCACTTTCATTTCCAGTCTTCAATGTCTCGATAAATAGTTATATAAAACAAAAACTCGTCTCTACCCCCAGTAGGATGGGGGGGGGGGTCGGGTGTCCGGACACTATATTTTTGAAGCCTTCTTGTTTGTCATTGGATTACACTAAAAATATGAACTCAATAGTTGTAATCATCTTTGTTCTCGATAATATTTCCGAACGTTTTGGACTGAAAATTGATGAAACTTTGCCTTTATATTTTTCCAAATGACTTTCAACAATTGATCATCCGGACACACAACAACTGGGTACCACTACCGTACTCACTAGCGTGTGCAAATTTTTCCTTTTGTTTATGTTAACACATCGTTAAAACTTTGTCTTAAGTAGATCTAGGCCTAGTCGAAGACTGTATTTAGAACAAGTGATTGATTGGGGTCAACACACGGACAGATCCAGGGTTTCTCGAAGGGGGGGCACATTTTCCCGAGGAAAATTGTTAAGGGGAATTCGTCCGCCAAAAAAATCGACAAGCCCCCCCAAAAAAAAAAAGAAAAAAGAAAGTCTTCACTTTCAGGTACCGTACGGTACCTCTTAAATGGGGAGGGGGCACGGGCTGGCTGTGCCCCCCTGGATCCACCAGTGGGTCAACAGGATTAACTTTTTAATTTTAGATCAAAGAATCTACCTCTCCTCACCTCGTAATTGATGATTGTCCAGAGACCAGAGATCCCCCACACCAACTGTCCAACAGCACCCCCGCCGGCCGCTGCGGCCCCTGGCCGTACCACCGGCCCGGCTGATCCAAATTAGACGTTGTCGTTAGCAGCCAAGACAGTTTACAACAACATTTGCGGATAAACTACCGTACAGCAGCTTATATTCAGCAAACCGAAACGTTTATGAATATGGAACCATATGGCTCACATCACCTTGTGAATTCGACAAATTGGGCATATCTAAGTGACAATTTATAGCATCGTCCGACCGAACTTGGTCTTGGCCCTGGCCTGATGTCTGATGAATTACCGGACGTTCCATTTTTTTACGTTACACTGTACGCGCGTACCGTACGCGCGCGCCCACGCACTCGCGTAGGCTTGCGCATGACGTCACAGTACATGCACAATGAATGATTCGGACTGATTCATCATCCCTTAGAAAATAAGACCATCGCACCATACGATTTACCAATTTGCCTTTTTCCCCAAAAAATAAAGGCTTGCAATCATACAACATCCTTAGACTAGTAGTAGTATTCTTATATTGATTTGGGAACCTCGAATCACTGGCGAAACCGGGGGGAGGGGGCAAAGTGAGGACCTATTTTCCCCCTTATTTTTTTTTTTTGGGGGGGGCTTGTCTTTTTTTTGCGCAAGAAATGACCTTAAATTTTGAAAAATGTGCCCCCTTTTTTTTTGGGGGGGGGAATCCTCGATCCGCCCCTGCCTCATATAAAGAGTTACCCTATTTTACATTTTCATAAAATAAGCAAATTGAGACTTGTTCCGAGATCGGATCGTGGATCAGTCGTCAGGTGTGCGGAGGCTTTTAATATCAGCCCACATTTTGAATAAGGTGAAGTAGTATTATATCTTTGTACTTTTTGGTATAGATTAGTTCAAATTTCTCGGCATGTTTTTATTTGTTTTATTTTTCATACAAGGGCGATAAAGGCTTAAAACTTATTGTGCCCCAAACAGACAATCTCTTTTTAAGTTTTCCTACTGAGCTGAATAATTTGATGAAAATCATGAATAGTTTTTAAGGATTTTAAAACTATAAGAGACCATGGATGTCGAACCCGGGGGGGGGGGCATATCCTGATCCAGTAATAATTTACAGTGGAACATTTTCATAATTATGATGAATAATAATTATGGCAAGTATTGGAAACGAATAGAAGTGAATGATCATCATGATTACTAGTATCATATTAGTGCATGAAAACCATCTTGTAATTGTTTATTTATATTGAATGAAACCACTTTAACCGTCAGACACAGATATTTGATAAAATACAGGATGAAAAAGAATAAAAAGTTCTTTTTTTAATAGATGACATTTATTTTTCTTCAAAATTTACCCCTCCCCGAAAGCGAATGATGGGTGTTCACCGTTTATTTTACCGCCATTTTGAATATCATTTCATTTTCGCTAGTAATTATTGTATAGGGTTCCAAATACGGGACAAAATGTGGTTCTAGTCGCAACTTTTTTCTTACAGTAAACCGAATATTTTACTTCCAAGTAAGCAGTCATCTCCACATGAACTAGGCCTACCTCTAAAATATACCTCTTGACGAGTTAGGTTTTATTCGAAATTGACTGACCTACATGCTATGATCCTGGGCTATGGCCTTAATATTTGTCAGTATATTAATACGTAGGCCGACTACAACTGATCACCGTCATATGTGATTTTCGTTATATACAAAACACAAAAAGTAAGTCCCCCCTTGAACAAACATCAATAATTTCTGAACCAATGCGAGTTTTTAATATATTTTTACATGAGCGTGTATATAGGTAATTTTATAAGCTACCCTCTGAGGAAATGTTATGGACGTATCTTATGTCATGCTTCAGTGAGTACTATCAGAAGGCAAAAAATGTCACTTTTCAAAAGTCACAAGCCGAATATCATGACTTTGATTCCATTTTATTGGAACTAATTTCACATTCTTATCATGAAAAATCAATCAATTTTTTCCCCAGGAGTTGCCTTATGAGAGTAGAAAACCACCTACGAAATATCATATCTCAAAATAATTCCGTTCAAAACTTACAACAATTTGATTTAGGGGGACTTACTTTTTTTGTTGTGTATAGTTTAGGGAAAGCGTTCCAATAATGGTAGTGGTACTTACGGGGGTCCTTAGCCTTTTTAGTTGTCAGAAAATATCTGCCCCTTAATTTCAACGAGCTCATATTATAGAGCTTAGCCTATCTAACTCTATGATATACTATACGCCTTCCAATGTGATATTATTATTATGACAAGTCCACTCCAGCAAATATAGATTTGAATAAAAAAGAGAAAGTTATGACATTTTAAAGTTTTGCTTAATAAAAAAAAACAATTAATATGCACATCATGGTCGGTAGGGAAATGAGGACACTGATGATGTCATCCACTTGCTACTTTCTTTTGTATTTTGTATGAAATGTGAAATATTCTAATTTTCTCCTCATTGTCAAGTAAAACAACGATTATTTCTCCAATGAACATGCGGAATTATTATACATGGTTCAGTCAAGTTGGGCCTTATTGTCAAATATGTAAAATGGGAAATATTGAATAATTCAATAGAAATAGAAAACTGAAGAAAAAGAGAGGGACATTATCGATCTCACTGAGTTGTGCATATTACTGTTTTGTAAAAAAAAATGTCATAATTTTCTGAGTTGTGCATATTACTGTTTTGTAAAAAAAAATGTCATAATTTTCTTATTTTACATTAGATTTGGATGAAATTTTCAGCGTTTTGCTAGTTTGATTTTTTAATATTCATTCATATCAACATTTTTCTGGGGTAAATCTGACCTTGAAAGGGGTACTCCAGGATAAAGATAATATGATTTAAGCAGATAAACAAAAATTAGACAAAACAAAACACTGAAAAAAATGTCCAAAATCGAACAAGAAATAACAAATTAATGACATTCTTACATTTGCATTATTCCACTGAAACAGATCTTTGCATGTCCTCATGAATATTCAATGAGAAAAATGTAGATATCATATCCCCACTTATTCTTTTGTATTTTATTATATAAAGTTTTTTCCTTCAAGAACTAAAAAAAGATTGGAGTGACAACTGCAATGCATTAGATATTCATTGCTACAACCTACTCCAATATGTTTGAGACATATTATTTACACATGTAAGAAAAAATTAGCAATCATGACTTGTAATAACATAAAAGGAAAATGGAGATGTGACATCGGCTTTAAGGGGGTACTCCAGAGGCACTGGTGGATCCGGGGGGGGGGGGCAAAGCCCGCCCATGCCCCCCCCTTTGAGAATTAAAATTTGTAATGTAAAAATGCCGTTAAAACAGAAATGTGCCCCCCCCCCCTTGTAAGTACATCTCTTTTCTTTCCTTGTCATTTTTGGGGGGATAGAATTGTCATTTTTGGGGGGATAGAATATCCTTAATTTTAAAAAAAAAAAATTTTTTTTGCTTGTCAAATTTTTCCTCAGAAATATGTGCCCCCCCCCCTTTAAAAAAACTTGGACCCACCCCTGTCCCGGGGTAATGCATAATCATTACAAGCTGAATATTTCAATTGAGGATTTTATTCACATTTCAATAAAATATAATAATTATCATAATAATATTAGGCCTACTGATAATGATAATATTGATAACAGTAAAAGTAATAATAATAACAACAAAAATGTGCTTTTTATGAACATCTGATAAAATCTGAGAATTCAACGAAAAACTACTTCTTGGTTACCACCTTTATTGTATTTAATGGTTTTGTTTGTCGAAAACCTCCATTCCGTAGCATAAAAAGGGAAATATATACTTAATTCAAATTCAGTGCATTGACATCCATAACATTATCACATTTTGTTTTATTTTTATTTTTTAATTTTTTTTTGTGATAGACCTAACGTATACCGATTGTTTAAATCGATTTCTTCCAAACTCTTGTCTATGTTTACACTTTTCAGATATTTCCTCGTATAGACTATATTGTTTCATTCAGAATTAACTTCTTTTGCAAAATGAATTAACGTTATTCCATTATATGATAAGTTTACCCTCTAAAAGAAATCGCTCGGTCGCTCAGGTTTCTTTTATAAGACTCTAATTTACGGTAGCCTCACGGCGCATACATTCGTAATTCCGAAGCTCAGTTATTCCGAAGGTTCGGATATTCCGAAGATTTGTTATTCCGAAGGTTCGTATTTCCAAAGGTTCGTAATTCCGAACGTTCGTTAGTCCGAAAACGAAATGAGGTTTCGTAATTCCGAAGGTTCGTTAGTCCGAAAACAAAGTGAGGTTCGTAATTCCGAAGGTTCGTTAGTCCGAAAACGAAATGATTAACGATACTTTAATACGTTTTCGGACTAACGAACCTTATTTCGTTTTCGGATTAACGAACCTTCGGAACATCAAACCTCATTCCGTTTTCGGATTATCGAACCTTCGGAATAACGCCACAAATATTCGGATTAACGAACCCTTTTACGTTTTCGGATTAACGAACATCGAGGTATAGGTACGGTTTCGGAATAAAGAACCTTCGGAATTACGAAGTGTATACCGCCTCACGGAACCCATCTATATAGGTCGAACCATTTGGCCCTTGTAACATTCTTTTTGCGCCACACTGACGTTTTACATCACAATTAATGGTTCGGAAAGTTGTGCCGAGCTTTTGAGCGACAGGTCCATATACACGGGCCTTTGGCACATGGCCCTGTAAAGCGGAGGTGATATAGGAGTGCTGAAGCCAAATACTGCTGAAGCACTCTTGAAAGCACCCTCAGGATTTTGTCTGCATGGGGGTAATGCGTACATCATAGGCAGCATCCCTTGGAAATCAGGTTTGTATATGCTGAATTTGAACAACATCCCCTCCTTATTTTGTATCGAAAACTTTTATCACTATCATTATTAAACTTGTAAAAAAAAACAGCACCCCCAGTTCAAAATCGTTTCCAGACCTCTGCTTTGGCATGACTATATACACGTAATTAATATCATACTTGGTAGAAATGTGATGACGGTGATTGAATAATCATATCATATTGTATATGTTCGTGTATTTTCAAACGTGTTTATCAAAAAAACAAAACAAAAAAAAAATCATTTTTTCTTTTCCACGTTGTTTCGGTTACGTATGTCACTCTTGAAACCATTTCGATAATCGAAAAGACCCCAACCTATATCCATAAATTAGCGATAAGTAAAAAAAAAAACATGTAAAACAACTTTTTAACCAGACGCTATTCATTCGGGATCATATCATTCATCCTTAAATTAACTGTCAAGTTTTTGGATAGTTCATTCCAGAAATAGCCTTGTCCTCTCGCATCTTCTGTCCAGTGGATATAAGGCCTGCCATCACTGAGATACAACCTCACCAAGAAGGGTAGTTCGTCATCTGGGATGTCTTCAAGAAAGACCACCAAAACGAATTCCGTCTGTGTGTCACTCACGTGGTCCATGGCCGTACGGAACTTGAGAATGAACCAGTGATCACGAACAGCAGCTCTACTGAGCACGATTACAGTCTTGTAACTATGGGTCACCACGTAATCTACGGAATCTAAGTAATGCATGCCTGGGACAAGGTCTTCATCACCAAACAAGTTCCTCTGAAACTGTGGAAGGTGTTCTTCGAGAGCAGGTCGTAGATGATCCTGAATCCATTCTTCGTCGCCGTCGTAGAAGATTACGTTCATGTCATAGTCATAGTCGTCGTGCTCTCGAGCATCCTGTTTTTCTTTGTATCCCAGAACAGCCAGTCTCAAGAGAAATATTTTGTACTTCAACTGCCACTTGTTACGACAGACCAAGATGGTAACAACACTGAAACAGATCACTGCTAATGGAATGATTGAAATGATGCCAATGTTTGTTCTACAAAGTTTGTCTGCATCAAAATCGAGAAGATTTTTCTCACGAAGATGGGCAAGAGAGGCTGACGAACAGATGGTTTTGTCTTTGTTTATCAAGTGTAGGCGTTTATTGACCAAATCAACCAGCCACTTGAGATCACAGTTGCAGTTGATTGGGTTCTTTGATAGATCAAGTGATGAAATTGATGAAAACAACGGCTTAAAAGTGCTTTGGTTGAGACGTGTCAATCTGTTGTTGGCCAATGAAAGACTGTGAAGCTTCCCGTTGTTAGAGAACGTTACTTCCTCGATGTAAGAGATCTGATTTCCATATAAGTCGATACTTTCTACTTGTTCCAACATATAGAGTATACCGCCATTAAGATGCTGGATGTTGTTTCCATGCAAATCTAACTTTTGAAGCGATCCTAATCCCGAAAAAACGAGAGGATGTAGTGTTTTGATGAAGCAGTTTGCTAGGCTAAGCTCTTTTAAAGCAGAAAGTCGCTGAAATACTCCAGGCGGTATATCAACTATTGACAGGGATGGGTTATTACTCAAAATCAAGTAATTAAGATTCAATAACCCGTCGAAAAGGGACGTGTTAGTCGTCGCATCCCATATGTTTATCTGGTTAATCGCAGAATCTGCCATGTTTAACTTATTAAGGGATTGTAAATGTTGAAAGGATTCACCAGGCCGCAAGGGGGGAAAGTAATAACGAATATAGTTCATAGAAAGTGATTTGAGAGAAGGGGTTTTTAATGCTAGAACAGATATGCGACTTTCAGACAAGGAGACGGTGTGAATGCTGTCAAGTCCAGACTCGTCCGTCAGTTCAAAGACGGAAAGGTATTTGTTTGAGCTCATATCTAAGGTTGTCAAATTCTTCAATCCACGAAATGTGTAGGCTGATATTTCTGAAATGAGATTTCCCATCAGGTAAATCTCTGATAGTTTCAACGACCAAGTCTGATTGTGAGGATTTATTTGCCTGATTTGGTTCTCCGGTAAAACTAGTACCGTCAACGCTTTCATTCCCGTGAAAAAATCTGGTCGAATTTCTGGAATAGAGAGAGCGTTTTCATAAATTCTCAATTCCATTAGTTGTGTCAAGTTCGAGAAAACCATCGGATGAAGGCCAGTCAGGTGATTTTTTCCTAAGTCAAGAACATACATGGGATAATCAAGCAGTGGATCGAAGAAACCTACAGGAAAAGCACCAAGAGAACCTCTTAAAATCTTCAGTTGTTTGATGCTTGATTTTGAAACTCCGAGGATACAGTTTGTCACAACGTCGTCACTCAAAGGGTAATCACCGAGTTCCAACGAGCGAACGTGCAGCGATGAAATTACATCGGGGTCAACTGTTTGAATTGGGTTTCCCTTCAGATCTAAGGAAGACGTCTGGCACGTAAAAATGAACTCACTCAGTGTAAGGTTGTGTATTTCATTACCAGTCATTGCTACCGTATTCGCCATGCCGCAGTAAGTTACATTGACAGTGGAAATCTGGTTGAACGACATTTCTACCAGACCTAGATGTTGGCTGTATTTAAAGATATCATTTGGAAGCGATTTCAGCTTAGATCCCAGTAAATCAAGAATAGAAAGCCGATGAGACATCATGAAAACCCCTGTTTCTGGAAGCACAAGGTCAGGGTTGTAGTCAAGATAGAGGGATGTTAAGTCTTTCAGAGGGTAAAATGCGGCCGATTCTATTATTCTTATATTGTTAGAAGAAATGTCCAAGTTATTGATAAGAGGGTATAATTCAAACGAGACATTCAAAAGCCTGGTGATATCATTATGTCCTAAATCAAGTACCTCGATATCCTGAGAAAGATTTTGAGGAACACTGTTCAGGCCTCTATTCCGACAAGAAGCCGTTTTTCGTGTGAAGCTTTGGTCACATCGATGTTCCTTTGATGATCCCGTTGGTGATCTCGTCGGTAAATGACGGTCATGAACATTAGATAGTTGAAGGGACAAAGTAACCAGGAGACAAGTGAGGAGCAAGAAATATATTCTTGAGCCGTTTGCCATGATTTCAACTCTAGTTAAGCACAACCAGATAGTCCTTTGATGATGTATTACCTCTGAAGGCAAGTTGACAGAATGGTTTTATGTATGTACTGTTTTTAATGTAAGACCTTTCATCCTGCAGACAGCATAAATCACGATGATGAGTTGTGTTTAACATTATAAATTCAATAATTGTTAACAGAAAGTAAAATATAAACCCTAATGTAAACAAAAACCAGATTTTTAATCACGGCATCCTTTATCCTTCTTTAAGTATTTTCTCATCGATTCTTCATATGGAATTGAAATACTATATACAAAAATGTCTAATAGTTCCTGTTATCCTGGTTACTAATTGAAAAGTACCGGACATTTCTCAAATGCTAATCATTTCCTTGTAGGTATAATATATTTTTAACACTTCTCTTAGGAAGCAATGAATGTTATGCCACATCGTTGAAGAGGTGCAAAATGCCCACCCTTTCAATATATTCTAAAATGTTTGTTCAACATAATGCCACATTTTCGGTAATACTTCGGCTTGTTCTCATTTTGTTTGCAAAAATATAGCTCATACTTTTTTTGTACATTCATCACTATGCGCTTAATTCATCGGGGAGATATGTATTGAGTGTTTCTGGAAAAAAAAGATGGTCATGATGGTTGGGACAATGCAGTGGTATGGCTACCTGGGTCTTGTGCGATATATTTGGTGGTAAGAAGAGAACGGGGAGGGGAAAGGACAATCCCCTTAGGCTTTTAAAGGGCTTAATGTTCCAAAATATCTTTACTTTTTAAAATACATTCATGATGGCAAATTAGCTTTTGCGCATCTAGGAATTTAAACAGAATTAATATGGACGGTAATATCGAAGAGAGCATAAAGGCAAGAAGGCTTTTTTTTTCTTTATTGAAATACAAAAAAAACTTTCCTTAACAGGAGTGTAAAAGAGATCACTCATATTGTCGTCCCTCCCCGGTCAAACATTCTTAAGACCCCCAGATGCATCGCCCTAGAAAGGCTATTGGTACTTGGTTTTGTTGACAATGAGAGTTGCGGTGGTCAGTGGTCTAATGAGGACTTCAAAGGGGGGGGGGGTGGCCTAGCTACATACGTGAATGCATGTATGCCTGTGCTTGCTCATGTTTAGGTACTGGGTCTTTGATTTTGCTTTTTTTCCACCAAAGTAGTTAGTAAACCATCCTTTTTCACATAACACACCTTTTTTTCAGAATTTCTATTTGTAAAGCCACTTTTCAGTAACTGCAAAACGCAGTATCTACACTGAACTTATTAGCAACATCTATATTTTGCACAAGTTGAGATATTAAGCATTTTATTTCATTCTTTCGTAACCTTTCGAAACTATAATATTTTTTAGGTTTCCTTTGTAATCAAATTTTTAGATTATGTATGTTCATATTGTAGGCCCCAAATTTAAACTCCTAAAAATTTTGTTGTTGTTGTTGTGTTTTGAGATTTTGACGTAAATATAGTTTTCAAGCAAATGCTCTGTTTCCCCATGGAAAACGCAATATTTAACAGATGAAGAACATGTTACTTAAAATTATTCTTTTTATCATAAGTTATTCGGGCGATATTGCTTCACTACTAAGAAATTATTTGTCAATGTGTAATTCAAGGGGATTTTTATTTTGTTTTAATAATAATAAAAATAAAAGCTTAAAACAAACAGGGCGCCCTCTACCAACAAGGGCACCATCTGTGGTCCCAAACTTCATGAAAAGTGTCCCATGAAGTTTGGAATTTTCCTACAGAGGGCACCATAGTTCTTAAAGGGTGTCCCAGTGTTTCATAAGCTAGTAAATACATAAAAATCTAAGTACAAACTTAAGAGTTATGATAGATATACACAGCAACTCAGGAGACTTGTTAATTACAAACTACACGAATGTTTTGTACAATTTTTGATCATTTCGGCGGACTTTTCCACAGAGGACGCCCTCCATATTTCTTAGCTATTATTTTCCCTAGAATTGCAAACTCATTCATTATTTCATGGTAATGAAGCAATATGGACTGAGTAAGTGTTAATAAAACTAAACGGAATTCTATATCATCTATGCAGATACAGTGTTTTTTCCATGGGGAAATCGAGCATTTACATCGACCTTCCTCAAGTATCTACATTTCACCAATATATCTAAAATAAACCACCAACAATATTGGTTTAGGGGGGGGGGAGGTAGGTTGAAATAGGCACACACACACACACACACACACATACATGTATACATATATATATATATATATATATATATATATGTATATACTCTCAATTGGATGATAAGAGAATACTGAGAAATAAAGTAGTTTTGGGCAGCTTTGTAAAAACATAAAATGCTTAATATCTGAAAAATGTAGATACACTATTGCGTTTCTCCATGGAGAGTCAGCACATAAATCATAGTCTTAATGCAGAAGGAATGATAATGATGATATTAAAAAAACGCTTTTATTCATGAACGGAGAGGAACTCGAACGTGAGTCTTTAAAGGTCAAGTCCACACCAGAAAAAAGTTGATTTGAATAATAGAGGCAAATCAAACTAGCATAAGGCTGAAAATTTCATCAAAATCGGATGTAAATTAAGAAAGTTATGATATCTTCAAGTTTTACTTATTTAAAAAAAAAAAAACAGTGATATGCACAACTAAGTGACATGCAAATGGGAAAGTCGATGATGGCCCCAATCACTATTTCTTTTGTTTTATGTTTGAAAAAAATCTTTTGTTCGACGGCAATAGCATAATTTTATGGAAATGTTTAGCTTGCTCGTTTTGCTCACTCGCAAACATAAAAAAAATCAAGTGACACAAGACAATCGGTTAAACAATAAAAACGTTCCACTGATCAGGGTTTGATAATTAATTCAAATTCACAGCATGTACACATGGGGGGGGGGGGGGGGTGACTGGATGAAATGTAATTTTCGGCTTGGCATCATTGATTAATTTGCCGGAAAAAACATCTAGCCCCCTCCCATTGAAATCGACGCACCTGACTGAGGCTGTACATAAGCCCAACAATTCCACTACGTGAGGCAAATAGCCGCGATAGCTTCGCCACTGAATCTATCTATTACAAACTTCAATACGTTTACGGGAACGATTCGTTTTTTTTCATAATTACCCTTGCTAGTTTATCTCCACCCCTTCTTTTGTAGATTTAGTTTCTGGTGTTGACGACACCAATCACAAACTCCTCCTTTGGGAGTCGCTTGAGATATGAGCGAGAGGCGCCTGCATGAAATAGGCAAAATCAAATTCCTTTAATGTTAGTGGGGGGAAGTTAACGAGAAAATTCATCATGGTCTGAGAGCTTTCTGTATGTTGGGTGCAATAAAGGGGCGGTACGTGCTTCAGGGGTAAGGGGAGACTGCATGCCCCTATAATTTTTAAAATAGTGCAAAAAGAGGAGAAAAAGAGAGGGGAATAGGAAGAAAAAAAGAAAGATTTAAAGGGTAATTTAATTGTCCAATAATCATGTAATTCAAAAGAGCAGAAAATTGATTCATCTTTAAGATGTTTAAGAACTTTAAGATGCCCCCTCCATAATTGAATACCCTAAAAGCGCCAGTGTTGTTGCATATGCCTCTTATGTTTGAGAGTAAAACACACAGAGTTCAGTACGCAGAGTAGACTGCATGTTTTACCCAGTTAAATAACGTTTGGAAAGGTCAAATATAATCATAGAGGCTGAGAATGTAATTTCAGGCGTGCACAAAAGTGATTATTATCCGAGGTTTAGTTTTTTCTTTCATTTACTTATTGCTGCGGTTATTACCACTGTTTTATCATAATTATTGTTATACTTATGATAACTATTAATATCATGGTTATCATTATGTTAGTGTCATTGTTATTTTCTGTTAGCAGGTTCAGAACCATTTTTTTTTCAGATTGTCAACAACATACAGCCAAAGTGTATACCAAATCGATTCATTTATATTATTTCAAACACCCTCGATCGTAATCAGTTCAGTCGCTTTTCAAGGCCAAAAGATTGTTCTTGAACAATTTAATTTGCAACCTGTGAAACAAAACCCTTTGTATACGTCCTTCGACCCGAAATAACCAGGGCTTTTATCTTTGTGGGAGTGTGCGTATGGTCGGATGTGTATGTGTGTTGAAAAAAAGTGTGTGGAGGTGCCGTGGCCGAGTGGTCTAAGGCGCCTGGCTATACATGTAAAGTCCAGGGTTCGATCCCCGGCCGCGGCACCTATGCCCGTGAGCAAGGCATTTAATCTACAATGTTTAAAATTAAATTAAAGTTAAAATTTCAGTCCACGCGCGGTAGACGGTATTTACAAGTATGCATGTGAGTCTGGAGGTGAATGGATGCGCGTATGTGTGAGTGTTTCATTGAATGTTTTACAAAATAATGCTTAGCCACAACAAGGGAAGAGAGTTATGCCAAAAAGAAACTTACCATCTATCAAATATATCACGAGATATTTCACGCATTTGGGGAAAGAGAAAATAATTTCAGTAGGCCTACTTGAAAAAAATAAACACCCTAAGCAATCATGGCAGTGACCTTTATTAAAATATAACATTTTGTTTAATCAAGAATAAATAACATCTCGAGCGTTTCTGCTCGAGATCTTGGAATCACGGATACTTCAGCTGTGTCAACAAATCTGCCTGAAAACAATTTACACAAGCTGGTACACTACTAGAAAGGGAAATAAAGATGGGGAGGGAGCTAGGGAGAGAAAGAGAAAGAAAGCGCTTCGTGAGGGAGGGAGGGGGGGGGATGGGAAAGGGGCTGCGTCAGGATATTTTGATGGGGGGGGGGACAGCCTAAAGATGGTCTCGATTAGTAATAGGGGCGTTAAAACGACCAAGAACTGTAATCCCTTTTGTGTTCCATTATCTTACTCGCCCACCTCCTCTTTCAGAAAACCGAAAAATCATAAAGGGGGGGGGGGTTAAACCCTGCCTAGTGACGTAATGATATGGTATATTGCGAAAAGTTTATAAAAGAAAAATGTGAGCGAGCGAAGGGAGTGAGCAAAAACTGCGACATTCTTACTACACAAATCCCATTTTATTGTGATAGATTTTGACATAACATACAGAAAATGATATACTTTACCCTTCTCTCTTTCCTTGCTCTTTGTTTTTATTTTTTGGTCGTGAAAAATTGTTGAAGTGCGACAAGAAAGGGCGAGAGCCCTCCTGCCCCCTTTCTGTACGTCACTGTATCTGCCTCCCTTTTAGTAGAACCTACCCTGGCGGAATTAAACTCGAAAACACAGATTATGCGCGCAGGTGGGTGTGTATGTTCACAACCATAGTGTGTGTGTGGGGGGGATGGGTGGGTGAAAGAGAGAGAGAAAGAGAGACAGACGGGCGAGGGAATTTAATATTTCCAGAGATCTCTGATCGATTTACACAATGCAGGGCGATGCTACATTCCTCACTTCCAAATGAATTAGAGATCATCTTCTCATCTGTACTTCATATCCAACCAGCACAGAGATGAAGATTTTGATTATAATTTTTTATAATGGAACACGGACCTTAATGTTTGTATGTATCCCTGCTACGACTCGCAAATCTTCTATCACACCATTTCGACGCCGATAGCCGGCTCCAGAAACGGTCATAATGCAGATCATACGGCGTTCAAAGCAAGTTTTCTTTGAGCGACGTGTAAATAAACTAGGTAAATATTTTATTCCTTGCTGCATTACCGCCAAGCTTTCATTAATAGGTTTTCCATCATATTTCGGTTTATTAAAACCAACTCGACGTCGTCAGAGTGCACTCTCCTCTGAAGACTTTTACTCTAAACATGCGCGTACTATTCTTGAAATTACAACCGATTTTATTGTTTGAACATGTTGAAGAGCAATGGCGACCATTTCGCAGCCCTAAAGGCAGAATTATTTGAGAGTTACAGATCACGTGGTTAAAGCATTTTCTTATCACTATATTGCGATGGTACCATCATGTTTCTTTAAAAAGTTGCATATCAATGGATTGGGAATTATCAAAGTCAACCAGTGAAACGGCCGCCCCAACAAGTGTCTGTGATCTAACGGTGTAGACAACTCATCTTTATAGAGAATCGATGGAAAAGGTTTTGTGTGCCTGGATAAGTACTGGATAACATTTCCTGTCGATCTTTCATTTTTACGGTGCGTATTGAAGGTGATGTACGTAGTTCTAGTCTCCGTGACAAAAAACTTATTGATTGCAGGTTTATGTTTTTTTTCAACCGATCATTTGCAAGAATCAATATGAATCAACCCTATCTAATTATGTCCGTGCCCAGGTACCTAAAATCTCCTGATTAAAGATTCCTCGATTTCTTACGCCCTCTGTGACTAAGAGGATGTGAAGAATCTTTATTTTATCATTATTTTCCAGGTTCCTATAGTATACTTTTTTTCATTATGGGTGCTATAGGCCTACCTCTTAAATCTTTCAATTTAAAATTCTATATGCGAGCTGCATCAGGTCCATGGTCCAGTACGATGTTATCTCCTGAAGTTTAGTGTTTATACCACCGCCACTACTACTACTATACTGATGAAAATATTAATGTGTATCTTTTAAATTTTATTTAGAGCACACATCGTCCAATGACTCTAACGGTGCTAGTCCAACAACGGTTTTGTATGTACACAAACAAAAAACTACAAATATAAACAAATCCTTCAAACATTATATAGCGAGTACATAAATTTCATCAGCAACATTATCCCGGCATGACATTAGTTTCGATTTAGAATCAGACATAGAGTTGGCAAAATATACAAGAACTGCTGAAATACAACGAAATAATGTATTGCTTAAGCGGAGAGGACCCGCCGGGACTAAAATACAAGATATGATTTTGAAGAAATCCAAAATGGAACGTATTCGTGGGTTTGTGCAACATAAATCTGTGCACTATGCATAATAGCTTCATGGCACATCAGAATATGAACAGGAAAACCATACAAAGCATTATTCTTTTTTGTTCGAAGATTGAACTTTGTCAAGTTGGGTAAATCTCGACAAAAATGGGGTGTCCCTGAACAAAAGCAACACATTATACTCGTACCTCAGTAAGTGGTATGCCTACATACACGAAGAGCTTCTCGTTTGGTACATTGTTATAGAAAATATCTGCTTAAAGAAAAAAAATCCTGCAGCAGAGTCTCGAGAACACCTTATTGCACTGTGTAATCTTACATGCATTTGTGTAAAAGTACAGAAAATCGGTATGGCCTATTTGGTGCATGTAACCTGACAAATTTATTGAAAGAAAACTTTTCCCCTTTTTAAAACAGATCTGTACTGTAAAATCGTAGAAAAAAATCTTGTCATAACAATTTACAGCACGATTTGGTTATTTCTTTCTGTAAAATTTGTCCGGGGTTCGAACCCCGACCACCGCACCTATGGTCCTTACCTCATGCATTTAAATTGACAGTGCTCATTTATCCAACATTAAAATAAGGGAAAAGCTATAAGCTTTCTTGGTAACTAGGTGTGCCATTTTATCAATATTGCAATTAGAAATCCACCCTCCACCCCGAAATGCTAAAAGCTTTCTTGGTAACTAGGTGTGCCCTTTTATCAATATTGCAAGCTCAATAAAGTCGGTAGACAACTGAGTTCAGAGAAAAGGTGTCCTCTGCCATGTCTGCCTATAGGAGATCGCATGGTAACATTGTAAGCCTACTTAATGCTATGTCTGGCATTCCTCTAGCAGAATCTTGGTAATTCAAAATCATGTATTAATGTTTGGCATCAAGGCTGTTTTGATTGGATCATTTCCTCCCGGTATTTCATGCATAACACATTTTGTTTCTTTTAGATATTCCAATGTCTCACTGTGAGTTCTCGTTGCCCTTCTCAACTTCTTGAATTAATATTTCTTTGTGGTGTCTTCCCAATACAGGATAGTCCTCAAGAAATCTCGTAACATGGGTGTTGTACGTCGACTTGGTATTAAGCATATGCTCCTGTTCTTCGCATTCTTTGTACTTAGCCAACTCCTTCTAGCCATTTTACCCTCGAACCCGATTGGAAATCCGATAGGCGATCTCAGGGAGTTTCCAGTTCTGAATGACCAAGTGGTGTATCCTAGAACCGACCATGACCGGAAGGTCTTGGAAATAGGACAAGGAATGCTGCAAGATTTCAAAGAAACGAGAGACAACAATTCAAACCCAAGGGTTCAGTCTCAGAAAGCAAGTGATGTCGATCAAGGAAACGGTCGTGCGCTAAATAAAGAAGCAGATCCATTGGCAGTTTTGCCCAAGCGGAGTGGACCCGACAGGACTAAAATGCAAGATGTGGGGCCAAAGAAAGTAAATGTCGAGAGTAGGTCAAAAGTCAAGTACATTCTACCGGTGCTGCTCGGCAACCAAGGAACAAACAATCAAATCCAAGCTGTCAAACTGGTATCCATCATTGCGCAAAGGCGGAACCTGACGCTCGTCCTTGCTCCGTTTTTCGACCACGGACCGACATTGGAAAAACAGCTTCCTCACACGTTTGAAGAAACCCTCGATCCCGACGTCCTGTCCGAATTCGTGCCCGTGGCAACCATGGAAGAATTCGAAAGCCAGTGCAATCAGAAAGCGGACGTCGTGTTTCTTGGCACCAATATGGTGATAAATCAGAGCCAATCTCAAACCGATCAAGTAAATCAACACGTCGGTGATACCATTGAGATATATTACAACTGGACTAGAATCAAGATACCTTCAACTTTTCTGCACACGAATCATTCCGATGGGGTCATCCAGATTGCTGCTGATCTACCATACTATGTAGCCGTTGATGATTTTCTCGATCGCTACCCAGACTCGCTGACAACTACACATAAATGCAATGCATTCCTGTACCCGTATGGGTATCTAGGTCGACTGGTATACTGGGAGCATATAAGTCGATATACCAAGTACTTTGTTAGGGGGAAAGAAGTCCGAGCTATTGCGCAAAACTTTATAAAAACTGCTTTGCAAAATAATAGCTACGTCTGCATACATTGGCGATTCAACGAAGAGTGGAAAAATGGATGGTAATTATACATATTTTGGTAATTATACGTATTTTGTTTGCCTTGAAAGACCCATAACCCTTCAAATTAGATTAAGACTGCTAACATGTAGTCAGCTTTGTCCCTTTGTCATGATTGTCAGCTTGCTGAAAAATAAGGTGATAAAACAAAAATAATCTGGAGCTCCTTTTAAGGAGATGAAAATGGTCTTGAGTAACTTATAGATGTGCGTTTGAATTACGAGCTGTAACCTTGTAACCAGCTCTGTACATAAAGAGGAATCAACTTGAATTTAAATTACAGCGGTCTTTAAAGCTTTATATTATTTTAAAATTGCTTTTTAATCGCAGATTAATAACATCTGATTAGCGTTTACTATTGTAAACAAAATGAAAAAGATAAAAAAATATTCCATTGTGCAATAAACATTTTCTCCTGCGATGTTGTGTTTTTTTTTAGACGGCACCTATAATATCATTATTACTGACCAAAAAAGTATGTTTTAAAGTATATACAGTGCGTCTAATGAAAGAAAGAAAGAAAGAAAAGAAAGAGAGTCAATTATCGATTATTTATCATAACGTAATTACAAATACAATTATTGCAAAGCTTGGCATGTCCTTTTTACCTGGTATAACTCAGAATTTTCCTCATCTACGCATGATTGAGTAAAAACAGTTCGTAGAAAGAACACCCGTGGGGGTATTATAATTGCATGTCTGAAAGGATCCATATCTACTCTTTTATTTGATATCTCAATCACAGTAAATGGTGAAGATCTAAGAAAGTTCTGTCTCTTAAAAAAATGATTGTATTTCCTTAATTTCGTTAAACAAATGTGTTTTCACAGATTCCCGACGTACCCCTATCACACGGTTAACAAAAGATTTTATGCGAAACGAATTGTTAGTTTAACAACCTGTAAAACTTCATCATTTAAAGACTATTAAAATTCAATATAATTACATCATTATTATTGAAAATTTAAAACAGAATGTTATTTCTTAAACATTTCATGTATTTAAGTTATCAAATGAAAGAGCAGATATTAAACACTTTGGAAATTCAGGTACCCCCACACCGACAAGTGACGATTAAGAATCCTTTCTTCGAATTTACTTACTCATGAGTTAATAAGTTCTGAGTGATACCAGATAAAAAAGAAGATTCTAATGAAAGGTTCCCGTAATTTGTATATTGAATGTGTGGTTAAATTATGATAAATGATCGATGATTCTGGGTTTCCTTTTCTGGGACGCACTCAGTAGGAGTGCACCGATTTGTTGACACGCTGGAAGGGGTATTCCGGGTTGATAATGATATCTTAACCAATAGAGTATAATTCAATGAGCAAAATGCTGATAATCCCAACAAAATCTGATGACAAATAACGAAGTTTTTGAATTTTAAAGTCTAGCAATATTTTGTGAAAACATTTGTATGAATGTCGTCATGAATATTCATTAGGTGGGTTGATGATACCATGTCCCCACTTTCCTTTTTCTTATGTTATCACATGAAAACATTTATATTTCTACATGCCTATATGAGGGTATGGTATCTCTCTCATAAAATAATATATCGCAGCAATGAATAATGCATTATATCAATTGTCAATTCGTTTTTTAATTCTTGGAGGACAAAATTTGAATAAATAGAATTCCTTTATAGTAAGATAGGAAAATAAAAAATGTGGAAATGACATCAGTTCGCTCTTTTTTATGCGGCCAAACCTGTTGATTGGAGCGCATTTTCTAAAAAGCAGCTAGCGATTGAAAATGTTGACCCTCTCAATGTAAAAAATCTAATTTTATGGATCTGAGATTTTGACAGTTTACAAAATAATAAATCTATTTACCTTTTCCTTTCACTTTTTTTCTCGTGTTATCTTTTTTTTTTGGTTGGTGATGGATTTTGGGGGGGGTTCATGGCCCAAAGATCCCCCCCATTTATTCGCCAGTGATTAAGCGTGTAGGTTTTACCCTTTTAGAATGTGATCCAACTGAAATCATAATCATATCAAGTGTTTTTTTTCTTCATTTATTTACCTTTGCTATATACAACATTATTTCACGATAAACCTTTTTTGTCGTTGTATTTTAACATTTACAGGTGCAAAAAGGACTATGCGGCGGACCTTTGTAACTCATTAGACGCTCTTACACCGTCCAAACTGGCGATGGCCGTATCGAAGTTTATGGCGGAGAATGGTTTAAAAGGTGCATATTTTGCATCAGAACTTGATAATGCGGTGCGTTTCATCACTTCTTCCTTCCTCCATGTTTTCATAAAATGCAAATGAAATACGTTCAAGGTTCATCTCCATCACTCATTCAATAAACAAGATAACCTTGTTCTCAGTTATGTCCATGTGTGGCAAAATAAGGGTGGCAATGTTTGGCTTATTTTCTCTTTTTCTGGGACAAATGCTTGATTTTTTTAAACTGACAGTTTCCATTACACCTATTCGTCAAACAACTTGGCTCTAAAGTAAATTTGATTCTTTAAATTATTTTTTTCTTAATTAAAAATAGAAATAAAAAAATGAAAATTTTCTTGCCATTTTACTTTCCACCAATAGAGGGCGTACACAAAAATATGCCCAAAATTCAAGTTTTTGAGCGCTCTGGTGAATAATTAATCCAAGTTACTTATGAAAAATAAATTGCAACTGTATGGAAATAAGTAATTTTGGTCACAAAAGTGATATTTTAATGATTTTTTAAGTATGTGCTCAATACAGCATAAGCATGCCATAGACCTACATGTAGTTCTCCACAGGCAGGTTGGTAGCAGTGAACAAGTGATCTCCATACAGTTATGTCTACTACATCGCGGATTGTAGGATATCAGGGGCAATGGAACGGGGGGGGGGGGAGGCTGGCTGGATGTTTCCAGTTCCCCTCCCCACCCTTTTCGGTATGGGGGAAAGGCTACCCCCCCCACACATACACACTGTGTATCAGTAAACATGTACCAAAACGTGTTCACGACATGCATCCCCACGCCACTCTCAAAACCGTCCTGTGGCCCCGGATTTCTATTTAAATACTCCGCAATTCAACAATATTTTTTCCATAATGAATGAAAATTGAATCCACCATTTCTTACCTTATGCTTCTCTTCAATACCGCAATGGTAGCAATCATCTTTTCCCCAAAAATAATAGAATCCCGACAATGAAGAACTAATTCCATTTGTAGACGGAATCTCATCCTCAAAAAATAGGCATAGTTTTCCAGTTCAAATCGTCAATTTACATCTCTGGTGCAAATCTGTGTTAACTTGCATGGAACCTTATGGTCCATTTAATCCAGCATTTATCCAAGCTTCTTACCTGTCCCATTGTCTAATCATCACTATATTAAATGGGATGAACGCTGAACAGGAACAGTTTCGGCACATGCCATTTATCATCATTTCCATTAGATGATAGAAATAGCCATCGAGCATGCGAGTGAGAAGTCCGTCCAATAAGTTATTCGCAAAACCTTTATAAATAGAATTTTCTGGGCTGCTAATGCATCCAGGTTCATATATACATGAATTCGTTTCCACATGCTTGGCATAGGCCTGTTCATCCACCCCCAGCATTCATAAAAGAGCTCCAATTCGAGTATGTCGAAGTGTGACTAACTATTGTTGTCCGACACATTCTCACTGAGCTGCTTAAAAAGGCTGTATTTGATCATGGACCTACAAAGAGATCGATGTAATTCGGTCCGAATCTTAAGACGATGTGCTGTTCCGGTCCACGAACTTTCGACAATGAACTCTTATCTCTCTATTGTGATTTGATGGGCATTTTCAAAAGATTCGGAACATTGCAGAATACATATGCGAAGTGGATGCTAAAATATGCCCTTTTTTCTGTAGTGATAACAGCTGTGATCAAACCCTATTAAAAGTGATTTACGTCCAACTATTTCACAAAAAATCTTCGGTATGTGTCCTGGCATGATAATGCAAATGTGTTATTATATTTATATGTATTCGTTTCTGTAAAGTATGGAAGCTTAAAAGTGCCACCGAGATGTTGAGATAATTATCTCGGGAAGTCGACATCTTGATAGCAAAAGATAAGATGACGAGATCCTGGATCTCATCATGTCGACATCTTTTAGAAGAGATGATGAGATGACAAGATCCCGGATCTCATCATGTCAACATCTTTTAGAAGAGATGTTGAGATGACAAGATCCCGGATCTCATCATGTTGACATCTTTTAGAAGAGATGATGAGATGACAAGATCCTGGATCTCATCATGTTGACATCTTTTGGAAGAGATGATGAGATGACAAGATCCCGGATCTCATCATGTTGACATCTTGTAGAAGAGATGATGAGATGACAAGATCCTGGATCTCATCATGTTGACATCTTGTAGAAGAGATGATGAGATGACAAGATCCTGGATCTCATCATGTCAACATCTTAAGAAGAGATGTTGAGATGACAAGATCATCTCATCATCTCATCATCTTTTCTACAAGATGTCAACATGATGAGATCCGGGATCTTGTCATCTCAACATCTCTTCTAAAAGATGTTGACATGATGAGATCCGGGATCTTGTCATCTCATCATCTGTTCTAAAAGATGTTGACATGATGAGATCCAGGATCTTGTCATCTCATCATCTCTTCTAAAAGATGTCGACATGATGAGATCCAGGATCTCGTCATCTCAACATCTCTTCTAAAAGATGTTGACATGATGAGATCCAGGATCTCGTCATCTCAACATCTCTTCTAAAAGATGTTGACATGATGAGATCCAGGATCTCGTCATCTCATCATCTCTTCTAAAAGATGTCAACATGATGAGATCCAGGATCTCGTCATCTTATATTTTGCTATCAAGATGTCGACTTCCCGAGATAATTATCTCAACATCTCGGTGGCACTTTTAAGCTTCCATAGTAAAGTGCTCAAAGGTTGATTTCAATTTGTTTAATCTCTGTTTAGCTTACAGTATTTTCATGAATTAGTCCTTCTAATGGCAAGGTTTAGATTTCATTCTTTCACCAAAGTATGCACATTCTTAACCATCATGCATTATAGATGATGACTAATTGATATCATTTTCTATTGAATATTTTGTTCAGAATTACTTAATCCAAGGTCTTCGTACCGGAGTTGTAAACTGTTTTATGACGGGTGATCTCATCGACGGATCTCCAAAACTATCACGTCATAACAACTACCTGACGTCATTAGTAGAACAGGAGATCTGTAAAGGTAAAAAAAAAATGATAATAATGATAGGCATCTACTAGTATAACGCGCCATTCTACTACTAGTAATTACCCCCTGCTTTAACTCGAGTTGCCTCCAAGTTCTCGGTGCATTCAAGGAATTCATCCTGAGTGTACCCATTCATCTGACCTGGAAATTTCAAAAATTTCTCCGAAAATCCAGTATAGGGTTTAAAGAATCGGATTTATAGTAATCATTTGAGGATAAATCTGTACATAATGATTTCAAGTAAAGACGGTAGGCCTATACGATTTTGAGTTTCCCGCAGTTACAATTTGTTTATATCTTATACCTAAAGCAAATAATAATAGATATTTATACTCTCTGATATTATTTCAGCTAATTTTTCAGATATATTTTGTTTTCTTCTAAAAATTTACGCTCGATTTTCATAGGGTGGATTAACTATGCAAACATCTCACTTTCAAGATAATGATTTTTTATTGCACCATAATGTTGGATTTGCGTGGAATAGTTAGCTGTTTAATACAAGGTTCTTTTCCTTTCTCCCAGAATCCGCATTCTTCCTGTCAAGCCGTCTCTCATCGTGGTCTGATATGGTAAAACAAGATCGATTCGACCAAAAATGGCGAGAGGTGAATACACTATTCTAACAGCAGAGAAGTCATCTAAGAATCTTATATGATATATCGACATATCTGTTTCGGATAGATAGTCACGCCCGTGGAGCTTCATAACTGTAGATTGGACTTTACGTAAAGCTTAATCAAAGTAAGATGGACATGATGGATGTCGGTTTTTATAGAAAGTGAATTAAATTTTGCTAACCCCAGAATTGTTAAAGCGCCTATAACCATGGTAACAGACATTTTGGGGGAAGCAAACTTGGTGTACCAGCAAAAAGCACTTCGGCCGCCCCGCTTAGCCTGGGGGACTATCATGAAATGATAGGGAAAGAAAAAAAATTAATGTAATGAATTTTTATAAGGTTATTTCCAGTGGCATTACATAATATCCGCTGGTTATAAATCGTATTCTACTGTGGGTGATTTGCCTCCAAATCGTGTCAAAGTCTCAAAGAAAGCAAACGATAATCTGACTTTATGGTGAGAGGGGGGGGGGGGGGTAGGGATTCTTAATAATAATAATTATACTTGCTTATATAGCGCTTATTACTTACTTTGTCAGAAGTCTCTAAGCGCTATACAGTATATGCAGCATAATTACCCTGGCTTTAGCAGTGCAGCTGTTACGCGCGCTGCGTTTCATGGAATAAATTCCTGCCAGGTACCCATTTACCTCACCTGGGTTGAGTGCAGCACATTGTGGATCCATTTCTTGCTGAAGGAAAGTACGCCATGGTTGGGATTTGAACCCACGACCCTCTGTTTCAGAGTCCGGAGACTAATCCACTGGGCCACAACGCTCCACATCCATGGCAGAGTGACGAATTAACCAACGACCAATCATGGTGCTTTAAAATGGTAATCCAAGTTTAGAGATGATTGAAATTGACCGGCTTAGAACTTCTTTTCCACCTCATTCCTCTAACGCCAGGTAACTAGGACTGAATAAATATAATGTCGAAGATAATATGAAATTTTTCATTTTATGAAAGTTTATTTGCAAGCAAGACTGAGCATGTAAAAAGAAAAGTTTCGTCGGTGCCCAAGCTAAGTGATTTCATTCTCAATATATGTAATCGATTGAGTATTCCACCTTTTTGAGCTATGGTAAAGCCTGAAACCTTTTTTTTCTGGATGAATGACTGGATTACTGTGAAGAATCAGAACCTATATTAATTTGATACATGTTACGAAATCTGGTGAAGCTGGATTTTTTTTTTTACTAATAATGTTAATTCAGTGGTACAAATAAGGATTTACTGGAAATGTGATGCTCCACCCGAACCCCCCCCCCCCACTCGCACTATTATCAGTTTTTCTGACTTTTCATTATATCCACATTAACTTTACTTTTCTTTGTCATGTTTGTGTACTGGGATATCTTGAGGACTTGCGGGAAAAACAAAATGTTTGATTCTTACGAAACTGTTAATGTAGTTTTGAATGGAACTGATATTCGCAGGGATCTCTTGATGTGATGGTTCTTTCTTTCTTTCTTTCTTTCTTTCTTTCTTACTTACTTACTTACTTACTTACTTACTTACTTACTTACTTACTTACTTACTTACTTACTTACTTACTTACTTACTTACTTACTTACTTACTTACTTACTTACTTACTTACTTACTTACTTACTTACTTACTTACTTACTTACTTACTTACTTACTTACTTACTTACTTACTTTCTTTCTTCCTTCCTTCCTTCTTTCCTTCCTTTGGCTTTCTTTCTTTCTTTCCTTCCTTCTTTCTTTCTTTCTTTCTTTTCTTTCTTTCTTAATTAATTGATTAATTAATGAATTATTCATTCATTTATTAATCTATTTTTACCTGATTACTATTGAGGTGCCATACTTGACTTTGTGTTTTTTTTCAAACTATATATGTTCTCATGATCTTTAACAGTAATGAATGTTCTTTTTACTCTAAAAAGGAGACCACGTTCTGTAATCACAATGACTTTATTTGTGCGTATTTTCTCATTAATTATTATTATTTATTATGATAATTATTATTATCATTGTTACTTGATATGTAGTGCGTTATTCCCAAAATGGCCAAAAACATTTAGATCAGTAACAGGAATATGTCAAAATGGAAAATGAAAATCGCAATTTTAAAACACCCTTTAAATAAAGAAACAGATGATGATTGTTTGAGTAAAAGAGGTAACTTATTCCAATATTTAAAAGTACTAGTAATAACAATAAACGTCCTATACTGCTATATTTCATTAAGCAGGTCAAGAGTATTCTCAGTTTGTGTCGTATCGAAAATATCGACTAGAGTACTTATTTGTGATACATTTCCTGAAATGTAATTGGAGCCAAGAGAAAGAGTTGACATAATTATTACTTAGAAATAAATGTAACTTTAATAAAGTATTTGACCAACTGCTATATGCCAGCATATTGGATAATATTGTATTTACAGATTCGTTTGAATATGCGAATGATAATGGTGGTGGTGATGACGACGACGATAAGGATGAAACTCTGATGACGTGATGGTGAAGTAATTGAACATTAACGTCTTAGATTAAAGACAGATAACACGCATGACTGACCCACAACTTCGAACCGTAAGTTCACCCTGAGATAAACATTGATGTAAAAAAAAAATGATGAAAAAAAAATGGTTAAAGTTTGAGGAAAATCCCTTAAGGATTAAGAAATTCATTACAATATGAATTTTTTTTATTTGTGACGTCATGAACGAGAAGCTGCCCCTTATGTAATATGAAATTAAAAAAAAAATTCTAATAGTTCGTGATGACTTATTTCTTAGTTTCTTTTTTAGGAGCGAATGAAATAATTTATGTATTCAATTTTCTGAGAAATTGACATTTCATTGACTTTTTACCATACGATATTTAGGAAAGCTTCTCGCATATGACGTCACAAATCAAATAATAAAAAATCGAATTACTTTTCAATTCTATGAAGTTTTGATGGAATTTCTTAAAACCTTCGCCAATTTCTTTCTGCTATTTTTACAACAAACTTTTTTTGTCAGCCTAGTTAACCAGACGAGATAAAAAAACAGATGTGGGGTTAAGTGAATATTTCCATGAAGATATTTATTGGTCTATAGTACATCGAATATAGGACATTCAATAAAGACAAAACATGCCAACAATGTTAATACACCCGACACAATACTAACATGACTAAGTTCAAGTGATTAAAAAAAGTGTAAAAGAAACTTTTATATACTAGGTGATTGTAAAATATCTTAAAGAATAAATCTCTGTGCAAAAGTGTTTATTATTATTTACAATACATCATCTCTATAATAGTTAAAGAAAAAGATCCAAGAATAGCATAATTATCCTGGACATGGTGATACTTATCTATCTAATATCAATATCTTGGTATTAGACGTTTTCGATGTGTGAACTCGATTGCGCGAGATACGAAACGCAGTTTGCACCATGTATTTTAACAACAATTTTTTTTGCTGCGGATATTTTGGTTTGATTTCCTCAGATTTACTCCTTAAGGTTTACTACTTACAGTTTACTACTTCAGGTTTACTACTTTTTTGTTACATTAGGTTTGCTACATTAGGTCTGTTACATTAGGTTTACTGCTTAAGGTTTACTATACTTAAGCATGTTAAGGGTTAATACTTACACTCTTAAAACAAATCAGTCAAATTAACTAGACCAGTAGTCAGCTGGGAGCAACTGATATGGCAATCACTGATATTCAAATTTCTGACATATATTCTAGTCAGACATAACTCAGTTCTAGTAATATATGACTAGAAAATAGTCAAATATGACTAGAATAACAGTTGCTCCCAGCTGACCCTATTAACCAGTCATTTTTGACTGATTTGTTTTTAGAGTGTACGCTATACTATTTCAGATATACCACTGCAGATTTACTACTTCAGATCTACTACTTAAGGGTAACTACTAAAGCTTTACTTCTTAAGCTTTACTACTTGACATCAGGGTGAACACTGTATTGTACTAAATGAGGAGACTGAGAAATACGTGGTGCAGGGGAAATAATTTCCCTGGACAGCTGCAAAAGGTGGTGCATCTGACATGAGATGGCGCTAGATCGATGATGTAAACAAGATCCATTAATACCCGCATAGGGAAAAGTGTTGTAGCCAAACGCTTATTGAAAACACTCTTAATTATTTTAGTACAAGTTTTGTAGGTTATCAGACATGTATTCTTGTGCTTTCAGCAGACCATTTTATATCAACAATTGACTTTTATCATACATTACAATTTGCACAGAATGGTAAGCGGAACATAGGCTAGAATGGATTTGAGAATTGACGATAAATCAGAAATAGCAGCAGTGCCACCATAACGAAAATATAATGTAGAATTTTGCCCCAATGAAAGTAGCTCCTTATCCAATGTAATTTCTAACAAGGTATATCTTTTTCTATCTAATGTCACCTTGTTCTACTTACAATAATCCCATGTTGAATACAAGATGCAAATAATGATTTATTACAACGACAACACGGCATAGAAAAAGAATCTTAACTAAAGTATTTTCTCTGAAATCAAACAAAACAACAAAATTATATAATATATAATGTAAAAAATACGATCAAGAGTGAAGCACCAACAATAATTTTTCTTTAAGTACATACACTGCAAAACACTGGTGTTAATACTACACTGTGATCACAATCTGTGTTTACAGAGGACACCAAGCATTTTACACCAGTGATAATATCCATCTTGTTAGTTAAACACCAAGGTGTATTTTAACGCAAGAGATGTGGTCCTCTTCAAACACCAACTAATGTTGTATTTATAGCTGTAATTTCTCTTTAATACAGCGTATTGAAAAAAAAATAATAATAAAGGGGCATCGCAAAAAAAAACGTTGCAATTGATTGCAATCCTCAATCAAGTGTAAATTTTAATTGCAAATTAGTAAGTGAAATCGGATAGATCAGGTTTGATTACATGAATTGTAAATCATTTTTTACACGAGGTGCAGAACAGGAGAGCGCTTCATCAAACTTTTTTTTTTCGTTCGTCAAGTCATATTGAACTTTTCCATGATTTTGATTGGCTAAGAAGCACTGGGCCCCGTTGCATAAACGTTACTATTATGGTAACTACCATGGTAATGCTGATAAACAGCCAATCAAAATCAAGGATTCCACGCAAGTTACCATTACATGGTTACCGTAACGGTAACTTTTACGCGACGGGGCCCAGGCATCTGTTACCTGTTGGATAACACGTCCGACAAGTCATTTCATGAAACGCTCCCCTCGCATCCAATCGACAGTTCGCAAATGAATTGCAACTTACCACTGAATGTGGCACCTACAGTATTGACTGGCAGCTAATTGCGAGTTTCTTGCCACCTTAGACTACACTCTCAGACGTTCAGTTTTGGCACCGTTAATGGTGCAGCACAGTGCCCCACCGGGAACACCGTTAAGAAGGTCGTTACAAAGGTCTAACTTTGTATATTTCATACGAGAAAAAATGCAAGATTTACCAAATCCAATGCACAGGGAGCCAGCAATTCTGAAGGGGAAAATGTGGCGTATACAGGGCAATCTTTAAAAAAAGCGGGATAATTTAACATCGTATTACAAAATGCTATGATATTTCATCCCTTTCCATTTCCCTTTCTCCTCTCCCGATTATCCTTGGTCACCCCCCGTCTATTCTCCACTGAGTCGCTTTAAAAGTTATACTCAGCGTGGCATTGCTATAAGGTGATCTTACAATTACACTGTAAAAACTGTGGTGTTAAAACTGACACCAATTGGTGTTAATAGAGGACCACACCCTGAGGTGTTAAAATAACACCCTAGAGATTGAACACAACACCAAAGAGTGTAAATGTAACAACCAGAGGTGTTGTAATAACACCTATAGGTGTAAAACTAACACCACCAATTTAACACCGGTGTTGTGTGGTCCTCTATGTACATCGGTTAACACCACAGTTTTTGCTGTGTAACATGATTAACCATTTTCCTCTTAAAGTGTAAATATACATTGTTTAGGACTGGAAACAAAGCAAGTCATGAATAATAATTATTCAAATATCGTTACATGATGAAAAGAATATAATAAACAAAATAAAACTGAATCTGTTTATTCTCTCTAAATCAACATCAATACCATGTTTTCCGCATAACTCTAATATCGTGAAAGAAGTTACAAGATCTCCATTATAATATAATCCAGATATCAAAATCCTGAGATTGCAGTACAGTACGATCAGAATGTTCTTTCCTTTTAATCAATTATCAAGATCCTGCTTTTCTTGATTTGCATGACAAGATGGGCGCATGTTCTAAACAAGTTACTAGAAAGTATGAAAGAGGAGGAAGGGAGAATGGGAAGGGATGGGAAAAGAGAGAGAAAGTGAGAGAAATGAAAAAAAGACAGTCAGTGAGAAGTTGTTTTTAATAGTTATCTGAGAGAGAAAAAAAGAAGAAACGTTAATATAAAGAGCAAACAACAAACCAACATATTGATACCCCATTTCTGATTGAAAAAAAATGCTGCACATCTGAGACCATTGTTAATACTCCAAAGATGTCGGCTCGGTCACACAGGCAATAACCACAGATTGTTGCAGCTTCAGAAGTTTGATATCACATCGTGTTGAACGCGGTGTTGACGAGAGATGGCGCTGTCCATGTATCCGTTCACTCATGCTTCGCCGTGGTTCTGAATAGCTGGGTTGTCTTCGCCTTTTCCCGTTAAATCAGCCATCCCTAATTGGAATATGAAATGAATTGAAAATTCAATATATAAGGTAACTGATAATGATATATATTATATATATATATAGAATTGTTTTCATTTTTTTTTCAAATCATGCAAGTTCAAGGGAAAGACCTTTCTGGAAACCATGAACAAAAATGTAGGCCCTATCTCTTGAAATAAAAATAATCATTGCATTGAACACAAATGAACAATAGTAAATTGAATTAGTGTACAATTATATATTTCTATAATAAGAAAAACTATTTAAAGTAAAAATATAGATCAACAAATAATACAAAGACAATTATTATCTATCTGACACTCCTTAAGTATCATATTTTAAAAATTACTATATTTTTGTTGCTATTCCACTATAGGTCCCACCTATCCCTCCCCTCCTACCCTCTTAATTCCCCTATCTGCCCCTCTCTTTCCCTTTCCTTGTCGTTTCCTCCCTCGTCTTACTATCTCTGTCTTATCTCTCTCTGTCCTCACTAACGCGCCGCTTCAATTTGTTTCACTTTCAATTATCATTGACACGCTAGGTGACGCATTTGTTCTCAATGAAATAATGGGTATCATAGTTTCCTTACCAATCTCCCCCCCCTAATCTCTCTCTTAGTACAATTCATATCATTTTTTCCTTTACAATCAATGATTCCCACCTATTCACAGATTGGAGCTAGTTTGATGCAAACCAATCACTCACGGAAAGTGGCCTGGATATGCAACCTAAACTCCTTGGTCATGCATGACAGGTGCACCAGTTCTCCCTCCCAGTTTACAAATGAAAAAAGAAAATCAATTTGTATTAGCTATTTCATGCTAGTCTTTTGTCAATACCCAAAATGTCAATCAAAATTTCTATCGTGGTCGTAGTGCATGCAGACTGAAGGGGACCCTGGTGCTCCGTCCCTTGGTTCTGCCCGTGCTGAGCAGCAAGAAAAGCAGGTTCCTCGAATAAGGCCATCAGGAATTGCTAGGAGTGTCTCTAAAGAACTTACGGTAGTCTCCTCCTCCATCTTCGTCTCTCGCCGATGCTGTTTCTGTGTCGTGATGAAGCTCGACAGTGAACACGTAGAGGTATCCACCCAAGATGGCGCCCACACAGGGTCCTACTATGGGCACCCACCACCAATGCATACCATTGGGACTAAGGACATACAAAATATGGAAAAAAAATCGATGATTAATGTAATTTGCAGATTGAACTTTAAATAAAATGTGAGATAAAAGAAAATTAGCTTCCCTAAAAGTAAAAAGAGGCTCGACGAAAGTGAATTTACCCTGGGAATTCGCCCATTTGACTTTTTTTTAACAATATGGTCAGTTCCCCCATGTCTGCGCGGTCTCCCAAGTCTGCGCACCCGCGTATCTGCGCGATTCTAGTTACAGAAAATCCGCAACGAGCACGAATTTTACACATGCACTACATAGACAGGTATTCATAAAAAAATCCGACTCAAAATGGTGGAAAAATAATGAATTCAGGGCATTTCATGTGACGGCCTCAAAATGTAGCCTTTGTCATCAAAATCCCCGAATCGTGTGCAAAGTGAATGAGTGCGCAGACATGGGGTGCGATTTTTTTTTTCAATCTGAAAATGACTGCCGGAGGTTTTTTCAAGAAAATCCTATACTTCCTTTCACTTTTTAACGAGAAATTTGGTACACTTACTCTTAATAATATAAGGAACACTATTACCCAAAAGATTTTGTGAAATAGGTAGAAATTCATGTTAAATCTTAACTCAAATTGTTAGGTGCGCAGACTTGGGGCCCACCATCATACATATTATATGTTTACTGTCTACTCTCAGCGATACAACTGCAGGAGATGAAATGCTCTAATGCTCTATCCCGACGTGGTTATCAGGGATAGTGGCAACCATGCTACCAGAGCCGGATCCAGACAGAGGCACATCCTGCCCGTCCCCGTTGTAAAATTTGTAAGATTAAAAGATCCTGGGGCGGTATTCTGAACATTGTCTTATCTCCATATTTTATCTTATCTCAGAGATATGACAAAATCGGTATTCTGGTGGATGTCATAACTTTTGTCACAAAAATTGTCATAAATTTTGTCTTATCTCTTTGGCGCGCACCAAAAATACGCGGCTTTAATGCGCGTAATCCTTTTATACAAGCAAAAGATATGACAAAAGTTATGACAGGGGTAGCAGTCATAAATTTTGTCATATCTTTTAGTACCAAATATCCCGATACCCTGCCGACTGAATGTCAAGCATATAACGATATCATTTAGATTAGATTGTGGTATTAGTTTCACTCATCATCCACGACAATTTTTAAAATTATTTTTTCATGCTACAATTAGTTAGGCCCTACATATTAATTTCTCCTTTTTTCTCTGTTTTCCTTATTTTTCTACTTCTCTAAAATCCTTCACAGCTCCCTGTCTCTCTTTGTAATTAAGCGCATCAATATTCGCGTAGTTGCGCGATGCCACCAACAGAATTGGGAATACCCCCTACCTGTACCTGTCACGGGGCATTCCTATTGGCTAGAAGGGCTCCCACTGGGAACTAACGATGATTTTGATTGGATTGCTTCCGAAAAGATGGGCGGGAACTTTGAGAGATATGACAGGGAAAAGACAATGTTCAGAATACCGATTTGTGACAATCATAGCGGTGTCACATCTCGGAGAGAAATGACAAAATTTATGACAAAAGTTATGACAGAGTTACAGAATACCACCCCCGGATTCGTATATCAAAATAAATTCGTTCTCTAATCTGTGAATGGTAATAAAAGGTGAGGGGGATACTCACGTCCATACATCTTGACCATAACCTGCGCAGGCGGTGAATAACCTAGGGCCCAGGTCCCTGGCTGGGTTAATGGCGTAGCCGCAGTTGAACCCGAAGCAAATACCAATATTGAATACAACGAGACCAATGAGAAGGGGTTCCATCCCGTTAGGAGGCGAGTTGTTTCTCTTGTCCGTGATGGCCAATATGCAGGACATCAAAAGAGCAGTACCTAGTATCTGACGGGGTAAAAAATACACAAGATAGGGTCATTGAAGTCCATCCTGAATTTGAACCAGGGATTTTGACTTCATTCAAATTTCTGAAGAACATAGTATAGGGCCTACTCTCAATTGAAACATATTTATTTAATAATTCAATTCACAATTAGGTCACAGTTCAGAGGGTATTTCTCACTTGTATATAGCCTAAACTTTACAACGTTCCACCAATGTCCTCAAAGTTCTTCGTATAGATATAGTCTTTATGCAATATGGATGATCATTAGGACACTTGCCAAGAAATAGAAGGTGTGGGTGTGAGAATATGACCGATTGGTAAAATAGAAATCACTTACATAAACAAAGTAAAAGGAAGGTATTTCTCAATTATAAGACCTTTTTGAATTTAAATGTTTCGTATTTAAAGTTTAAACATTCTTGATTAAAACTCCGCCATACAATTTTGGCATACCTGATCGCCAAGTCCACTCCAAATAGAAAGGAAGTCCTTCGGATAGGTTGCAAAAATACCAGCTGTCCCGTTTTCGCCGAGTACTGCTCGAGTTCCACCGTCAAAGGCATTGATAGCATCTGAAATGGTTAAAAGTTTATAGACCTTAAAATAAAAGTTCATGTTTTCTCTTTTGATTTTCTGTGAACTTCAGATTATGTCCGTCTCAGAATTTACGAAGTCAGAATCAAGTATCTGCAGTTACTGCGTTATATACAGCCATTTTCAATTTCCACCCTGCATCGCCCTACCGCCATCCAACTCGACGTTATGGCGTACACCTGTAAATGAGGCTGTAGGTGAGGGTGTGGACCTACGATTGAGGCGGTTTAAGGTTCGAGCCCTATAAAGTGTCACCATCCGAAAGGCATGAGAATTAAATATATATATATATATCGTAAAGTTATTACATTGTTCCCCCTTCCCATTTACCCTAATGGGGGGAGTACTGGGCGAGGGCATGTGAGGGGCCTCCGATATCATTTTCCCAGAAGTAAGAAATCGTAGGAGGAAAATGAGAAAACGTGGGAAAGAGATACAGATAGAAAAAAGAAGAAAAAATAGAAGTGTTGGTCGCCACTTCCGTAATCATGAAAGGAAAAACATTATAGGTCATATTGTGTACCCTTACCCTGAAGTATTAGTTCGATTTCATCACTTATTATGCCTTCCCACAGTGCCCTATTATCCAGAGGAAGTCAGTGGCACTGACAACCGAATCGGAAGCGCGCCATCTACGAACAGAACCCTCCCGAGGGATACCAGATACCACAAAATAAATTAATTTTGAAGTTGGATAGAAAGTAGACAGTGAAACTGATATGACTGAATCGCAGTAATAAACAGAACCAAATAAAAGATAAAGTCTTAAAATTTAAAGGGTAATCCATTTCAGAAAAGAAATATAATAAAGGCCTGATTTTCTATTTTCCGATGATGTATTCTTCATGTCTCACCGATTCCAAATTGCAGTGAGAGAAATTAAATTGAATCCAGTTTGACGAATCTTCTCATTGGACAATAAAAAGAACACCCAAATTTCAATAGAAATTATATTTATATAAATCTTGTGATGGAATGAACACGAAATAACAATGCATAGATGATACAATATATATTTTTTTTGCTCAAATTGACCACTTAAAAACAAACAAAACGCTATTTAGTAGTAGTATTCTAATATTACTGTACTCGAATGCACTCGAAGTTATACTGGTTAAGGTGGTGTCACACCTTGGCGTTTTAGACAGCGTATGCCCGACGTATCAAAATTTCTCTAAAACGTCGGCATACGCTGAACTTTGATTTTTTTTCAACTCAGGGTGTATACTTAGCGTATTCATAACGAGTTGGACGTATACCAGTGTTGTAGTCAAGGCTCAAACCTCCAAGGCTAAGGCCAAGGCCAAGGCTTTAATACCCAAGGCCAAGGCTTCAATAACCAAGGCTGAGGCCAAGGCATGGAAACCCAAGGCCAAGGCCAAGGCCTGAAAACCTCAAGGCCAAGGCCAAGGCATTTCAATTGTACAATATATGGAAAAAAAGACAACAATGCTTAGGCGGCATACATGACACACAGGACCAAATGTATAAAAGGTGTGAGCGAGCAAAATTTTTACCCTTGTACATTTAAAACGAAAATAATTTTATGATAGATCATGTAGATTTAGACATCAAATTAAAATAAACATATCAGCATATAGTTACATTTGTACAATTCATTATTGTTCTAGGCGATTCACATTGCAATAATTATTATTACCAAGGTGATCTGATCATGGCATGCCCATTCTCAACATGTCTTTCTCCTCTACCTGGGACAGGGGAGGCAGAATGTATTTTTTTTGGGGGAGGTCAAAGCCAAAAATGCACTTACAGTATAAGTCAAAATGAGAATTTTGGTGCAGTTCAGCAAAGCTTTTTTAAGTGATTTCTAATTGATAAGACAGATATTTTGATTTAGGCTTTAATTTCCCGCTATAGAAAGCATAGCGAGCAAGTGGTTTTGAAAAAAAAAATCAATTTTGAAGTTGTAAAACTCGATTTTGGGTCAATTTAATGGTGCCAATCACTGTTAAAAGGGCATCCTTGCGAGATGTTGTAATAAGAAATGAAATTTAAATATTTTGAGCTGTTTTTGTAATCATGAAAAAGGTGTGCATCTTACTAAACAAATTAACGCGAGCACAAAACACAAGCAGAAATTTTTAGTGACCAGAAAAGGAAGCTGTTCTGGACTGCATTTAGTGACTCATAAATAGGATACATAACTCACCAATCAAAAAAATGCGAGCGCAAAGCGCGAGCTCAAAAATTTGTAATATTCCGATCTAAAAACTAGACATTCTAAGCATTTTTTTGTGTAAATTGAATGCGAACCTTACTTAACAATAATTTATGCAAGCACAATCCAAAATTTGTTGATTTTGAAACCTAAAATTTTGCTCTGTATGCCATGCTTGGTCCCTCAAAATTTTTGGCTCATCATGCCATTGATGCCATAGCCCATTTGGAAATGACGAAATTGAAGTTTGTGTTCAAGTTTACCGAATCTTTTCAGAATATCATTAAGACTTAAAACATTCTTGTTGGTCAAAGAAAATAATAGAAGGAAAACCTAATGGAATAGAAATCAACCTTGTTATCATTCTTTAGAGTAAGCTATTTTTAGAGTATGAAAATTGTTGTCAAAATTGTAGTCAGATCTGTCAGAATTATTCCTGTCATAAAATCACTATAATCAGTGGCGTACCGTGGGTCACGGCATTGGGGGGCACCAGCAAAAACTTGGAATTGCCTAGTGAGCGCGCAAAGCGCTCCCAGTTGCCAGGTATTCTGAACTAATATAGATATTTTTATAAGGACAGTGCCAATAAACGGACATGTATCTCACTAGTCAAATAATGCGAGCGCGAAGCGCGAGCTTAAAATTTTTGATATTCAAACCTAAAAAGGGACATTACAATCAATCTTTTGTAATCATGATACGTACCTGTCTCGTTAAATAATGCGAGCGCGAAGCGCGAACTGAAATTTTTGTAGATATTGACCCCAAACAGGAAGATTTTAAGGACTATATTTTAGGAATCTTTTATCTATTAAGATTATACACATCTCACCATAGTCATCTAATGGGAGTGCCAATAAGCGCTTGCTGATTTTGTTAGAATTACATCTAAACATGCACATAAAGCACTTGTAATCATGATTAACAATTAACATACCCATCTCACTAATCAAATCTTGCGAGAGTGAAGCGCGAGCTGAAAATTTAGGAAATTCAGACCTGAAGAGGGGCATTTTAAGGCTTGTTTGTAGGAATTCAAGAAGGACTTACATAGTTCACTAACCAAATGATGCGAGCGCGAAGCGCGAGCTGAAAATTTTTGATATTCAGATCAGAAAACAGAAAAAGGAAGATTTTAAGGACTCATTCTAGGAATTGATGGAGAGCAGACATCTTTCACCAATCCACTACTGCGAACGTAAGCACGGACAGGAAATGTTTTATATTAAGACCTTAAAATGGGACAATCACTTACAGTATTCATGAAAAAGAAGCATACTTTTGTACATGTAAAAGAATAACTCGAAGTGCGAGGAAATATATTTGGTAGTTTGGTGTATATTGACTTGAAAACGGGAGGTTTTAGTATAACAGGATTATATATCTCGGTAAACAGACAATGGGAGCACCAGGAACAATGAAGACATATGCCCTGAGCAAATTATGTTTCATTTATATGAAAAAAATGTTTCTTATGTAATGTAACATAACATAATTATAACATTATAATGAAAATTGTCTTCTTTCCCACTACGTTTCTCTTCCTTTCTCCCTCTTTTCCTCCTTTTTTTAGTCGGCCGATGGGGGGGGGGGGGCACGTGCCCCCATGCCCCCCTGTAGTTACGCCATTGACTATAATCCTAATCGTAATTATTATCATTATTATTGATATTGTCATTATCCTTATTAGTCATGATTACGTCATATTACCAATAAATAATATTAATTTTCATCACTTCTCTTTGTTACATAATTATGTGATGATAATTGCAATTGATGGCACTGCTAGGTACACATACTGCTTCTGCTGCTGCTGACTGGTAGTATTTAGTGTCATTAGATGTACAGAACAATTGAAACATTTATAATTACTTGTATAAAACAAATGAAAAGTACAAAATACAAAATGCCTTGAAAAAGCCTTGAAAATGCCTTGAAAATGCCTTGAAATTTCAAGGCTCAAAATCCTCAAGGCCAAGGCCAAGGCCCTCTCAAGGCCAAGGCCTGAATGTTCAAGGCCAAGGCTTTGAAAAAATAGGCCTTAAGGCCAAGGCCGAGCATCAAGGCACTACAACACTGACGTATACATAACGTATTAGTAACTTATATCGAACGTTTCGTTAACTTATAAGTAACGTATTCCAACGAATGCTTAGCGTATTGCTGGCGTACACAACTTATGCCCTACGATAGCCTAACTTACGCATAGCGCGCGGCAGCGTATTGCTGACGAACACGTGTCGTAGCCTATAAAAAGGCTGCCGCTCGACTATTCAAATCATAACCGCACGATACATCACCTATCAACACCACCGCCATGCCGAAGAAAACTCCTGTGAACCCCACCTTTATATACCAATTCCTATAAACATGATAAACGTTGTCAATACGCCATTATACGGTAGCTGTAAGTTATAAACACGTTCAGTAAGTTTTGTGGTCGTCCAGAGCACGTCTTCATACGTCAATATACGTTGGAGTTAAGTTACACATACGTTCAAAGCACGTTACTCATAGGTTACAAGTAAGTTTTAGGGTACGCTGGACATTATCTCGACACATCGACTTATGAGTAGCTTACGAGTAACATGTGTCAACGTGTATCAACGATCGCGTAACTTGCCTACAACTTATGGCCCGCGTATGCGGGACGTATGAGCCATACGCTGGCATACGTCGAAAAATTTTGTGCTTGCACAAAATTTTTCGACGACCTCGCCGTATGACGACGTATACCAGCGTGTTTTAGCGTACTCTTAGCGTATGCAAAACTTACCCGTAACGTATTCGACGTACGCCAGCGTATTCGTCAAATTCCTCATACGTCGGGCATACGCAGTCTAAAACGCCAAGGTGTGACAGCGCCTTTAGTTTGTTGTTTTGAATATCACTTTAAAAGGTTGGGTCCGGGGCTGGGCCTTACTTCTTCAAATTTACGGATGTTTATTTCCGGAGAACCTCATGCCAATTTACCCCCATTAGATTGTTCCGTAACAAATGAGGTGATAAATGAACGAAAGTATTGGGATTACCTTGCCACTGTGTTGTAGTGCCTTGATGCTCGGCCTTGCCCTTAAGGCGCCTTAAGGCCTATTTTTCTAAAGCCTTGGCCTTGAACATTCAAGCCATGGCCAAGAGAGGGCCTTGAGGATTTTGAGCCTTTAAATTTCAAGGCATTTTCAAGGCTTTTTCAAGGCATTTTGTATTTTGTAATTTCATTTGTTTTTATATAAGTAATTATAAATGTTTCAACTGTTCTGTATATTCAATGACAGTAATGGTCAATACTACCAGTCACTAGTAACAGTAGCAACAGCAGTGTTCTAGCAGTGTCATCAATTGTAATTATTAAATCATCATTTTCAAGAATTATCATCACATAGGTAACAAAGAAAACAGCAGTGATGAAAAATAACTCTGTTAATTGGTAATGTGTTGTAATCATGACTAATGATGATAATAACAGTAATAATGATTATGATCAAGATAGCGCTTTGATGACAGGAATAATTCTGACAGATCTGACTGCAATTTTGACAACTTTCATACTTTAAACATAGCTAACTCTAAAGAACTATTTATAACAACGTTGATTTCTATTCTAATAGGATTTCCTTGTATTATTTTATTTGGCCAAAAGCATGCTTTTAGTCTTAATGATATTCTGAAAAGATTTGGTAAACTTGAACACAGTCTTCAATTTTGTTTTATCCAAATGGGATCCAAATGTCAATGGCATCATGATGAGCAAAAAATTTTGAGGGGCCAAGCATGGCATATAGAACAAAATTTCTGCCAAAAAAGTTGAAAGCGATTAAAGAGAGCTAGCGAACAAAATCTGTCACCCTGTTGCTACATGTATATGAAAAGCTATTTTTTTTACATTTGTTTAAATGTTTCAGGAAATAATCAAGATTTACCCCTCCCCCCGCCAAAATAAGGGTATGGGGTGCGCCCCATTAATTTTGTATCCTTTTGAATATAACTTTATTTTGTTACGATTCTTTATTCTGGTTTTTGAGGTAAAATAGGGGTAGAAGATACAAGAAATGAGAATTGAAAATTTAAAAGTGGTTGTAAGCAGAAAAAAAACATGAAAACTGGCAAGAATCCTACAAATGACTCATTTTCAAGTCAGCATTTGAAAATTTCAGCTTGCGCTCTGTGCTCTCTTGCCCCCCACCAAAAAATGCCTCTTTTTCCAAAGTCGAAAATGCCTCTTTTTTCAGAATGAAATATGCCCTTTTTCAAAACGAAATACCTTCTTTAATAGTAAACATAATATATTTTAGGTTCGAAAAATCACAAATTTTGAATCCTGCTTACATCAATTATTGTTTAATACAATACTAATCATGTTCATGGTTACAAAAATGTATAGAATAGTGTTTTCTGGTTGGAATATCAAAAATTTTTTGCTCGCTTTCTGCACTCGCATCAATTATTGTACTCATGCTATTCCCGTTTACACACAAAAAATGCTTAGAATGTCCAGTTTTCAGGTTGAAATATCACAATTTTTGTAGCTTGCGCTTTGCGCTCGCATTACTTTGATTGGTGAGTTATGTATCCTATTTAAAATGCATTCCTTAACTGCTTCCTTTTCTGGTCAGTATACTAAAAAATTTCAGCTCGCGCTTTGCGCTCGCGTTATTTCTTTAGTTAGATACACATCTTTCTCATGATTACAAAAACAGCTCAGAATAATTAATTTTCATGTCTTATTACACATGTCCAGAAGTTTGAGCTCGTGTTTCGCACTGGCAACATTACGCAATCAGTGATATAGTAATTTAACAGTCATTAGCCACATAATTGACCAAAAATCGAGTTTTACAACTTCAGAATTGATTTTTTTTCAAAACCGCTTGCTCGCTACGCTTTCTCGCTGAGAAGTAAACCCTAAATGAAAATATCTATCACATCAATTAGCAATCACTTTAAAAAGGCTTTGCTCAACTTAATTTTTACAAAACACACAACTACTTCATACAGTTTATAATATCATTTTGAAAATACATGTATCTGTTTGCACCAAAATGCCCATCTTGGTATATAATTGCCCTTTTGGCTTTGACCCCCCCCCCCCAATATGAAAATAGGTTCTGCCGCCCCTGTCTTAGGAAGTGACGAAAACATACGGGTACATTGAGAATGCCAGGATCAGATGACCGTGGTAATAATAATTATTACAATGTAAATCGCCTAGAAAAATTATTTATTCAATGTACAAAGGTAACTATACTATTTATTTTAATATTATGTCTAAATCTATCATGACATTATTTTTGTTTTAAATGTGTAAGGGTGAACTTCTTTTCTCGCTCAGTCCGCTCGCTCACATACATTTTCCCATGTGTGATGTCTGCCGCCTAAGCATTATTAGCTCATTGTTTTGTATATCGTAAGTTTGAAATGCCTTGGCCTTGAGGTTTTCAGGCCTTGCCCTTGGGTTTCCATGCCTTGGCCTTGGCATTTGGTATTGAAGCCTTGGCCTTGAGTATTAAAGCCTTGGCCTTGGCTTTGGCCTTGGAGGTTTGAGCCTTGACTACAACACTGCCTTGCCATTACACTGAGTACAGGTAGGGGGGTGGGCGGCCATGACCCCCCCCCAAAAAAAAAAAAAAAACGACCAAGAAAGAAAGGGGAAAAGGAAAGAGAGGGTGAAATATGGGATTGATATTATGTCAAAGTCTATCACAAGATAAGATTTTTACATCTAAAATGTCTAATTCTTGTTCATTCACTTCTCTTGCTCGCAGCTTTTTACAAATAACTTGCTTATTTCAAAATCGATTTTGATGAAACTTGTTTTAAATTGTTCTTCTTATTTTACCCTCTCCAATAAGATTGCTTCTCATCTTGGGTTTTGGTTTCCCAAAGACAAAGTGCCATACAATACTTTCTAGGGAAAACTTTGAAATCGTAAAAATAGTGTCAGCAATATGGAAAATTTGCTAGCTCCAGTAACACCAACGTAACCTATAGTCCAAAGCAACCGATGGCAACCGATCCAAACCGAGCTTTGATCAGTCTGAAGTTGGTGTTATCGATCTGACTGTCGCATAACTAAGATTTTGAGAGATCAGACAGGTATCTCCTTGTTGACATCAAAACAAAAATAAAAACTTGGCTGGGACTGGGGGTTTGGGGTACAGGAAGGGGGTCCAGATGAACGGAAGGGGAGTATTTCCTCACCCCTCTTCTCTTGCTTATCATGGGGTCGGACATTCATAGTCATTGGATAAGTTTGATTCTGAAAGGAAATCACAAAGAATGTAGAAAAATAATTTGGTCGCTTTGTATGGCTTTGTTAAAGTTAAAATTGTAGTCTATGGAACACTCTTAAAACAACTCAGTCAAACTGACTAGACCAGTAGTCAGCTGGATGAAACTGATATGTCTAGTCACACGTGTGAATTATGTTCTAGTCAGAAATAACTCTATTCTAGTAGAATACGACTAGAAAATAGTAAAATATGACTAGAATAACAGTTGCATCTAGCGACCCTATTTATTAGACATTTCTGACTGATTTGTTTTCGAAGTGATAGAATCAATCAAAATGATGATGATGATATCGTGATGATGATAACGTGATGATATTGATGAATGATGACGACGATGGCGATGATGATGATAGCAAAGGAGATTAGGAAAATGATATATCACAAATAGGAAGTATAGAGTTGAAAATACAGAAACCTCGAGGGGGTGTTCGTTAGATCTGAAAGTTTATTTTCCGACTTGTTCGTATATATAAATGCCAAAACACTGACTGATCTTTCGGACTAATATATCTTTGGTATACGAAGAAAATGAATTCGGAACCACAAGGTTTAAAACGAAGAGGAGAATAAAGCGAAAAAAAAATGTTATTTTGTTCCTTGTTGTGTCCAAGGTCATTGTACTTTGTAGATTATTTTGCAAAAATGCATATCTCCATGCATATTTCACAAATTCTGTCTGAATTAAGAATTTACGTCAAGTTCTATTGTTTTAGACAGGGTAGGAAAGGGGAGGTGCCATTGATTACTGCATAAACAATAGAGTGCTCGGAACTCTGACGCTCAGTCACTGATTTGTTGCCAAAAGTATAGAACAAAGCTAGTACAGGGGGGGGGAGGGAGAGGGTCCCCTCAACTTTGTGGGCAATGATAATGCTAGCCCCTCTCTATGTATTGAGAAGTCGCCTCACCAAACAAGATAAAGATTTTTGTCTTACCGGTAATTAATACAGAGACTTCAGTCGTATCTTTTTCTGAATCAACAATTCATTTTATAATGTCGACGATTGATTACTAATTAAAATCGCCCTACAATCCCTTTGTAAAAATCCAACTTGGATTCGTCATTGATGGCTAATCACAGTCGTATGAAATGAGTCGTCGTTTTGTGTAATCTCGGAAGCTGTGCCTGGATCTAAAGACTTTGTATTAATTTCCGATTTCAATAACGAACTTGGCATGCTTTTTGACAAGTTCGACCAAAGGGTACGGGATTCCCCCTGTATTTTCTGAAAGAGACTCGGTATCAATCGTTTTTGCCAAAAGCTACTTTTTATCAGCCATCCCTCCCCTTTCCTTCCCCACCATATTAATTGTAGGGCATGACAAGTATATTGCATTTTCAGCATTTTTTTTTAAATCAAATTTCCTTCAACATCTCGTATTTTATTACATTTTTCAAATCATAAATATCAGGACAGCATGGTTCATACGGGGCTCAAGGACGTTTTATGAAGATTTCGCTAGGACGCGGGTGTAAAACAAAAAGAAAAACAAATCAAAGAAAGAAAAAAAAAGAAAACAACGAAGTCCGACATTCGCATTTATGCGGCAAAAGACTGTCAAACGTGCGCAAAACCAAAACGTGCGCTTGAGATTCGGAAAGAACGAGAGCAACCCCCCGGCGAATGATATGTCAACTTTCCATTGAACTTTCGAACCTTAAATCATATTTTGCGCCCTTAATTACACCGCATAAAGCTCGAATATTGTTCTTTGTCAATTTATTTTAAGTTCATGTCCTTAAAAAAATCTCGCAAAATGTTCTCCCACTTGCATATTTTATTCGTTTTAAAGGAAAAGTGAATGATGAAAATGCATACCCCTAAAGGCATTGCACCATGATGGAATAGTTGATGTCGGCAGGCTTTGTGCTGTGCCTACCCAAGGGTAACCCACACTCCTGGAGCAATATTTGAATAGAGGATAGATATTTGCCCAAACTGCAATGAATCCCGCCATGGATCCATACAAGTTCGATAGGACAAACGGTTAAACAAATCTCTCTCTTTTTTTTTTGGGGGGGGGGTCGATTACAACCCATTCGAGTTTTGGACATCGTTCATCGCAGCTGAAATCGACTCTGAACAAATTTCTGAGATCAGTACGTTTTATGTTATCGTGGTCTTATCCCGCCATACCATTTTGGTCGGGCCTCTCTTCGTTCAAACTCAATTTAAGACGACAAATGATATATAGTGGCCAGGGAACATCGGAATTGACAAACTAGATACCATGATTGTCCCATAACGTAACTGATTCCTATCCGACTGATGATATGTTATTGGGTTAGGCATAATAGATGTGGTCATTTTGGAGTTGGTTCAACTGGTGTGACGATTACATATTGACAAAAAAAAAATCCTCGCGAAACAACAACAACAACAAAAACAAAACTTGTTTTCTGTAACCCAAATAGACCAAATGTTAATAAACTGTGCTTATGGCACAGCAGACGTTGTCCATATCGCTAGCAGAGTACATCTGAACAGCCATTAATCTCCGTATAAAAATGATTTACATATGTAATTTCCCCCCTTCACGTCATTCCTATACATACATAATTAAATCGAAATTACATTTTTCAAAAAAATATCAAACATATTCCCCTACTCCTTTACAGCCAAAAGTGATTTGTTTAAGTCTTACCTGAATACACTCCGAACACACAGGCAGCTGCGACAAAGGCACCGACCATCTGAGCCAAGATGTAAAACGGGACCTTCTTCCAAGGAAACCGTCCCAAGCAGGCAAAGGCCAAGGTCACTGCTGGGTTTATGTGGGCACCTAAGGAGGATATACATGTAGAACAAGAGATCGAGTGGGATATAGTTTTTTTTTGCAGTGTATGTTCTTTGAATGTGCGAAAAAAAATCATTCCGTTTTGCCTATATACGAAATTACTTGTATTGGCTATTTGACTCCGACTTTGCAACTTTTTTTTATACTGATTCTGTTTCGCGAAGTAAGTATTTTTTAATCTATAACTGATTTTGCAAGAAAAAAAAAACACCTTGCAGTCAAGCGCATGTCCCTATAAAATCAATCGAGTCTTGCAATATTATTGATTGCTGTTCTGCTTCTTAAAACACAATGTACACATTAGTTTGTTGAAAATTCGTTTATGATATTTGTAATCGCTTTCTAAGATATGCCGTAACTCTTCCATAATGCACAATGAACCGAAAAAATTGAGAGGCCAAACACGGTGCAAGGAGCAAAAATTCCTATTCACTGAAAAATCGCGATCGAGCAAACACGTTGATACTCTTAATAAGAGAGGCTACATAGAGCTTGACAATGTATTTAAAAAATGGGATTATTCATTCAAATCTTTTCCCTTTACTTTTCTTTCTTTTTCTCATTGTTTTTGCTCGGTGATAGAACCTTTCTTTAAGGGCAATGCCCTCAAGCACCCCAATATATACACCAGTGTCCTCCCATCTCTTACCTGATACACCAGAAGCGAAATAAACGGCGAGTGTGACGGCGATTCCCCATCCCCAATTGATTGAGAGAAAGCCGCCATTAGCCCCGCTACTCAGAACAGACTGTGCTACCGATGCATCACCAAATACCTGGAGTGAAGGAAGATAGATAGATTATAATTTCAATTTGACAGCGTACGTTAAACAGCTTTTATAGAAGTGATCTGAATTAATAAATATAATTTTAAAGAGTAATACCTACACATTAAAAACGCTGTTTGAACTTTTGTACATCGCTCTTTACTATAATTATACAGTGCGTCCCAGAAAAAACGAAACCGAGATTTAGCGATCATTTATCATTACTTAATCATAAATGAAATAGACAAATGACCTACCAATTTATAGCTTAGAATCTCCTCTTTCATCTGAAATTACTCAGATTATTTTTCATTCATGCATGAGTGAGCAAATACAATTTGAAGAAAGGATATCAAAAACTCATTTGGCGGGGGGTATCTGGGTTTCAAAAAGAAAACCACATTTTTGAAAAGTTCAGTACCTCCTCTTTAATTTGATGCCTAAATTACAGAAAATGGTCAAGAAATAACAAAGTTCTGGTCATTTGAAATAAGGCTTGAATTTCAATAATTTCATAAAATGAAGAGATTCTCCAGGCTGGCTTTCAAACTCACTCGACACTCCGTTTTGTTGACGATCAGCCATGCATTAAATCCTTTGTTCACTATCCGAAAGCTTCTGTGGGAAACCGGTGAAAACACGTTTATCTCGTGAAATTATGGAAATACAAGCCTTATTTCAAATGACCAGAACTTTTTTATTTCTTGACCATTTTCTGTAATTGAGGTACCAAATTAAAGAGCAGATATTGAACTTTTCAGAAATGTGGTCTTCTTTTTGAAACCCAGATACCCCCCGCCAAATGAGTTTTTGGTATCCTTTCTTCAAATTGTTTTTGCTCACTCATGCGTGAATAAGAAATAACCTAAGTAATATCAGATGAAAGAGGAGATTCTAAGCTTTAAATTGGTAGGTCATTTGTCTATTCTATTTATGATTAAGTTATGACAAATGATCGCTAAATCTCGGTTTCGTTTATTCTGGGACGCACTGTAAACTTTACAGTATATTTATTCAATAGTTAAAACAATCATAAATGATGTATTGAAGATTTAATTGGTTGTTAAAGACGTTCACATGTTTAAACAACTACTGCAAAGTTCATATAGTAAAAAGACGTTGTGTACGGAAAAAAGTAAAAGTGTTTTTACTGAGAGTAGCTAAAAGTTATTCTGGTGCGTTTTTAATGACGCTAAGCATTTCCTCATGAATAGTGGTTAGCAGTGGATTGTGAGAATCAAGCCACTAGCAGATACTCCACATCTCAAGTATACGCAGCAAAAACACTTTTCGTCAAATTTATTCGTTGACCACTGCCTAGATTCAGGTCAGAAAAAAATGGAAAAAATACCGATCCGCAGACTGGTGCAGACATAATGTATTTCAGACTGAGATGGCCTAGGAGTGGGCCCCAACCCCCGCAGTCAAAAACAGCTATTTATGCGTGTCAGATCGATGGTAATCGTATTGAAAACCACCGCTACAGCAATACTAGTAGTCACCACTTTCACGCGAGAAAGGGAGGAAGAAATTATCGATATTCATTTGGTTCAAAATGATCAATATCACTTTATTCCAAACTATCGATATCATTTTGGTTCAGAATTTGTTTTTAAAATTGAAATATAAAAATTGAAATAAAACGGCTGAACACAGAAGTAGAGGGAAGACATGGATGTGACGCTTGGGGTTAGGGAATAAGCGGCCTTGAGTAAGTTCTGTCGTAGACAATTGAAGGTGATTAATATGATTACTTAATTCATTCGCTAATTATTATCACAGACGGCATATCATCAGCCGGGATCAAATATGCCCGCAATTCATTTTAGGATTAAAAGATAATATGATATAATGGAATGTGATATATTTGACATCTTTCTCAAATAAATTGTGTAAGCTTTGCCAACTAGAATAATTACAGATCTTTTTTCCCCTGTTACTATTCTTGCCGCAAATACTTTGTCAAAAGACACACCTATTAGATTGATACACTATAATATTCTTATAACTATTGCATTCAAAATAATCATAACTTATTTTATTTAAAACAATAAAATGAATTTTATTTGTATAATCGCCATGAGCTACAGAATAAGGGGTGCGATTGACCTACTTGTTTGATAGTGCATGCCCTTTTAAGATTTACTTTCCACAGGGTATGAAAACGAAGGTGGAGATGCATGGGTGTTCAATTGTGTACAGATTGTGTACCTTTATATTTCGTCCCCCATCATATCGCAATGCATCTCGTATTCGTAGTCATTGACCACCAAGAACATGCAGATGTGAACCATTAAATCAAATAAATAATAAATCCAGTATAACCCTTGGGGAAACAGAACAATCGGGTTTACGGATATCCTACCACTTGGGACGGGTTAAAAGAGGTGACTGTGTATGGTGCACTTTCAATCGGTCATCTGCATCACTTCAAAGAAGGCTATCTTGAAGATCTGTACATCTACTCTTGATTCTTGAAAGGATTGGTCAAAATAACCAATGAATTTGGTTGATTTTGAGTTTTTTGCTTTAGAATAAAGGGCCTTTTACGCACTGTGTATCGATACCAACAAAAATCAACAGGGGTGGTTTGACGTTCATATTTTGATATTTTCACACCCAAATCAGGCAAATCAAAATGAAAATGCTTTCTAGCTCTTAGGTAATGGGCTTGATTAGGGGCTGATCCAGGATTTTCCAAGGGGGAGGCATTTCTGTAAAGGAAAAAAATTGATAAGCACCAAAGAAAAAAAATTCACTACCAACTCGAGGTCATTTTGTTCCAAGAAATATTTGACAAGCAAATAAGAAGAGGGTCCTCATTTGCGTATGAATGACATATTCCCCTACAAAATATGTTTTGTGCCTCTCAAGGGGGGGGGGGCACGGGCCAGATGTGCCCCCACCTGGATCCACCATTGAGCTTGATTGCCAAAAGTAGAGGACTATTAAACGATAACGTCCTCGCGAGCTGGATTAGGGTTTATCCTATCAACACTACTGTCTGGATTTGAAGACTATTGCTGTGCATTTAGCTGAGTACGATCGACTTGATCAAGGTACTCTCTTACCTGATATTGCCCGTTCGAGCGTGACAGATTGGCGAAACGCGTCGCAGCGATTTTTGCACGCACGATTTGCAAAAGAGCGTTCCGAAATGTGTTTTCTTCGAAGATACCCCTTCCGCGCCGACGGAAGAATTGATTTTAAAGGTAGCTGTGAGCTTTTCATGATGTCTCATGGAAAAATAGGAGATATAAATATCGAACTCTATTAAAAGTAAATGCTTTTAAAGACTGAATAACAGAAGAACGGTTTTATTGCTACAGAAATGCAAATAAGGGGGAACATTACATCACATACATAACATGACATACATGCTATCACTAAATGAAAAACACTATCCTACTTTTTAACTCTATGTTTGTTCATTTGTATTTTATTGATTATGAGTTAATAAAAAAACTTCATTTCGAATGACAATGACGAGAAAATCGAAATATTTCATATTTTAAACAATAAAAAACAAAAGAAATAGTGAGTGAATGACTCTCTCATTTGGATATAGCTGGCTCGTCCATATAACTGTATTTGTGAAATGAAGCGAAACTTTGAAATGTCATAACTTTCTTATTTTACATCCGATTTTGATGAAATTTTCAGTGTTATGCTTGTTGAATTTTTCTCTTCTTATTCAAATCAAGTTTTTGTTGGGGTGGACTTGTCCTTTAATAACTTGCTATGATAGAAACATCTGGTAATTATATATAAAAAGTGTTATTGAACAGTACTTGATTTATGTCCTGGCTTTGATTTCAGCGGTTGATTTTGTTTTAATCAAAAGAGTCTATTTCAAAGCAGAAGTTCATATCATCATCCACAAGTCATGTACTATCTTTCCTACCATGAATACATCAACGGATTAAAACGTACTATTTCATTTATTATTTTCGATATCATTCAACTTGACTACATCATGAAGAGCTATCATCTTTCTTTATTTCTGATTTATTATACACTTTGTCTTAAAAGTCAATCTTCCATCATGTACATTGTCACCATGGTAACGGCATATAATTCAAGTAGAAGTGTTTTAATTCATACGCCTTTTATCAAGAACAGTAAATGCTCTATAACCAGATAACGTTTGAATGCACTTTCTTCATTATCCAGTGTAGCTGAAAATAATTATAAAGACCGTTGAAAAGCAGTATAGATATGATTCATAATTTCTGCTGGAATTAAACATTATTCCACGTACGCTTGGTTGCTTTGGATTTCTTATTATTATCAATTCAAAATTATCATTGATTTGACTAAAGACGACACAATATGGAGAAAAAATGTCTGAAAGCAACATGATAAATAACAATTATCTTTCGCTTTAAATGGTTCGGTGTAAAATTGAAATTTGCGTCTCTCAATAACGACTTTGCTCTATACAATATGAGGGAATGCTCGCAACCGCTACGCTATACACTCTTTCAGAAATGTGTTGTCATAAAAAAATCCCTTCATGACGATATAGTCTTTGTCGAGGGTTGGTGAATGGAATCGACGGTTTCGTCCTGTGGGGCGTTTCATGAAAGGACTTGTCGGACGTTGTATCCGACAAGTCCCATTTATCCAACAGTTACCATAGGAAGAGTGCATCTCAGCCAATCAAAATCATGGAAAGATGTCAGATCTGACAACTTGTCGCATGAAAATATTGATGAAACGCTCCCCAGGACTCTGGATAAAGGACGTATTTGCAATTTTTTGTCAGCTCCGAAACGTAGGAAGAAACCGCTGTTCCGATTCACCGATTTTAGACAAAGACCTACAAGATTTTCATTGTGATTTGACTTGGTTGGTTTTTACAAGTATTTGCTGTGTTCCAGGATTTGTTCTGCTCTGCGCAGCGGTGTGAAAACTCTGCATGTATACATTATCAGCTATTAATGAATACATCACGTTAAATCGGTATTTCAATTTAGAGAATGGCGAACGAATAATTGTTCAATTAAAATAGCGGAATACCAATACATCGGCGGATCCAGGGGGGGTGCGCAGGGTGCGCGCGCCCCCCTCTATTATTTGAGCGGCGCCGAAGGCGCCGCTCAAAATAAAGAAAATAAAAAAAAGTAAAAGAAAGAAAAGGCGCCGCTTGAAAAATTAAAAATAAAGGAAAGAAAGGGAAAAGGCGCTGCTTAAAAAAAATTATACACTGATATAACATTAGCAACAGTAAAGGAAAGACTATCCCAGCAAAGCGTAATCATATCATCCTCCTTATTTTTTCTTTTAACTACCCTTTTCCCAACAACTTCTCCGGTAGCAGTGCGCTGCCTGCATATAACTGGCGCCAATCAAGAATAATCAGCGCCACCTTAATCTAAATCGGCGCCGGACAAGAATAATCAGCGCTATTTAGTTATAAATCGGCGCCAGTCAAGAAAAATCGGCACTGCCAGAGTCTTAACCGGCGCCGATCAAGGATAATTAGCGCCACCTAAATCTAAATCGACGCTGGACAAGAACAATCGGCGTCATCTGGTTATAAATCGGCGCCGGTAAAGAAAAATCGGCGCTGCCTGAGTTCTTAACCGGCGCCGATCAAGGATAATCAGCGCCACCTATATCTAAATCGGGCTGGTCAAGAATAATCAGCACCACCTGGTTAAAAATCGGCGCCAGTCAAGAATAATCGGCGCCTCCTGGTTCTAGATCGGCGCCAGTCGATTATGGATTGCCGCTGCCTGAATCTTACGTAACATCGGTAAAAATAATCAGTACTACTTGTTTAAATCGGCGCCGGTCAAGACAAATCGGCGCTGCCTTTGTCTTAACCGGCGCCACCTAAATTTAAATCGGCGCCGGTCAAGAATGATCAGCGTCCCCTGATTTCAATAAATAAGCGCCGGTAGAATAATGAAGAAGGGCCTATTGCTAACCAAATCTAGATCGGCGCCGCGGTCAAGAATGATCGTTTTGCCCTCCCCAATAATTCCGCATGTGCAAAAACAATAAGATGGTAATGTTACACAGAAATCAGCAAACGAGATTGAGCTACACAACTCGTTCTTTATTAAAAATCGAACATAAAAATTTTCAGCTCGCGCTTCGCGCTCGCATCATTTATGTAGCAAAACCCCATACTTTTCATGATTAAATAGGTGAATAGAATGTCCCGTTTTTAGTTCTGAACCTCAAAAGAACTCCCGCTTCGATTTGCAATAATCTTTTGTTGGATATAATCTTGTTCTTTATTAAAACGTACATTAAACTGTAATGTTTTCAGATCGAAATATCAAAATTTTAAGCTCGCGCTTCGCGCTCGCATTTTTTTTTAGATACCCATCTTAATCATTGGTACCAAGAATGCTTAGAATATCAAGCTTTCTGGTCAGAATATAAGTAAATTTCAGCTCGCCCTCGGCACTCGCATTATCTGTGTAGTGAGATATGTATCCTCCTCATGAGTTACTACAAACAGTCCTAAACAGGCACCTTTTTCCTGTTTCCAGGTCAGTATACTTTAAAAATTTCAGCTCGCGCTTCGCGCTCGCATTAATTTGTCGGTGAAATATGTGTCTCTATCTCATGAGTCATGTATATCTATATGATATGAGTCATATATATATATATATATATATATATATGCATGTGTGTGTGTGCGTGTGCGTGTTTTGACAGGGTCAGGCATTACCCCTTTTTCTTTTTCAACATTTTCTTTTATGGCGCCGGTGAAGTGCAAAAATATGTGCGC